>NW_006159594.1:3987191-4044928 GCF_000334495.1 Tupaia belangeri chinensis
CACATATAGTGTGTGTATGTGTGTGTATAACCACTATACCACACTACACTGGTTTATGTTATGTAATATGGCATAAAAGTGACATATCTGAGAGGCCGTGAGGTGTAGATTTTACAGATACAGACATGAACTAAAATGTGTAGATTTTAATCTCAACTTCATCACTTTCTAGCTAAGTGACTTCAAGCAATTTTTTTTTTTTTTGGAGAGATTTTCACTGTAGGGTGCGTGCGCTCACCAGACAGACAGAGAGAGACATAGAGACAGAAAGGGAGAAATCACCCCCCCAGGAGGGGTGGTCACGCTGCAATCCCTTCTCCATTCTCCTCTTGGGATCTTGGGCACACATGGACATGGGCCCGGTGTGGGTTTTAAGCCACTGGGTCCGGGATGCGAACCGCTGTCGACTAAGTGGGAGTCCAGTGACATAGCCATTACACTAACTGCTGGTTCCCAAGCAAATTTCTTAACCTTTAAGCATTTCAGTTTCCTCCTTTGTAGATCAGAAATAGTAATAAATGTCTAAAAGAGTTTTAATATTACATAAATAAAATAATCCACAGAAAGTGTTCATATCAGTGTCTGGAAAATATAAGTGTTGTATGACTATCTTCTAATTCTGTAATTATTACAAAACTTCCTCAAATACCTCACACACACATAAAAACATACATATATATACCATATAGTGAAAGAACTTATGATAGTATGCCTATTTTTTAACTGGTTAAATCTAGCTAGAAAAGAAGTGCGATAAAGATGTAGGTATTGAAGGAGTGATCTAAACTAAATCTGAGTAGTACTAACAGTTAAACCTGGTGGACTGCATGCTTATATTTATTTCTGTCTTTCATCCCATGTGAAAATGAGCAAAACGCATTTCTAAAAAATATTTTTTTATTATCATTATTTTTTGGGAGAGGTTTTTGCTATAGGGTATGTGTCCACTTACCAGAAAGACAGAGAGAGACAGAGAGACAGAAAGCGAGAAATCACCACCGAGGGGGGATGGCCACACCACAATCCCTTCTCCTCCATTCTCCTCTTGGGATCTTGAGCATGCATGCACACTAGTCCAGTGTGAGTTTAAGCCACCAGGTCCAGGACTCAAACTGCGGTCCAGCAACATAGCCATTACGCCAACTGCTAGTCCCAATTTCTAAAAAAAAAGTACTAACCAACAAGAATGAAGAGAAATGGAAGAAGTGACAAGCAGGCAAGGTTATGCTGCCGAACCTCAGGTAAATTCCAGAATTGGGAACACTAGAGATACAGGAAGAGAGAACTGGCCAAATATATGTGTAAGGCACACTGGGAGCTCCCTTTCTCCTCCTCAACACTGGCATTGTGGTGACTTACCTTTCTTTCTATCTCCTCTATGGACACACACACACACACACACACACACACACACACTCACATTACAAAAAAGATTTATGCTAGATCATGGAATCAGAGAACTTCTGGATTTAGAAGAATCAAAACACTGAAATGCAAATTGAAAAGTAGACTCAAATCAGTCTATGTATTGAATCATTAGCTTCACAGCATCCCATATCCAATTGTACTTTTAACACCTAGAATTCAGTTCCCAGGCATATACTCAGAAGCAGAAGGCTGCAAGATTTTTCACTAAGAAAATGGATTGAAGATAATATTGCTTAGAAACCCTCCAATGAAATGGCTTGTTTAGTTGATAGAGAACTCTAGAGATACCCTGAATTTCCCAGCAGATTTTAGTACCTTACTTTTAAATATGAATAGGTAGCCTAGTTTTACTAGTTTGTTGCTGCTACAATGTGTATGAGAGACATAGATGGCCATAATAAAGAAATTGGGATAAAACAGTTAATATAAGAAATTGAAATATTTCAAAGAATGGGTAGATATCCTCAAAATTTTAAGAAAAGATATTTCCCTTAAGAATTAGTAACCGAAATTTTGATACCTAAAAGACCAACTATCAAACAGAAAATGAACAATTATAGAATTGGAATCCGAAGATAAATAGTAAAAGCATTCAGCTGGTACTTCGTCCAAGGATACCAAAAATCAGTTTTTTGTTTGTTTTTTGATTTTTTGCCATAGGATATGTGTGCTCCCAAGAGAGTAGAGAGACAAGTGGAGACAGAGAGAGGGAAAGTGAGAAATCACTCTTCAGGGGGATGGCCACACACAGTAGCTTCTACTCCACTCTCCTCCTGAGATTTTGATCATGCACACACATGCCTGCTGTGATTGCCAAGCCTTCAGGTCCAGGACTTGAACTGTGTTCACATGGGAGCCCAGAGCCTTAACCACCATGTCTCTGCTGGCCCCAAATCACCGTTTTTACAAAAGAAAATGCACGTCTTTCTTCTCCCTCAATCCCCCATGCACATAGCCAAAAAGTGAGAATGCAGGTATCTACATCAAGGCTTCTGCCATGAAGTTTGTTTGTTTGTTTGTTTGTTTGTTTGTTTTTGGAGAGATTTTTTGCTATAGGACGTGTGTGCTCGCCAGACAGACAGAGAGAGACATAGAGACAGAAAGCGAGAAATCACCCCCCAGGGGGGATGGTCACGCCGCAATCCCTTCTCCTCCATTCTCCCCTCGGAATCTTGGGCACGCACGCACACGCTCCCGGTGTTGAGTTTTAAGCCACTGAGTCCGGGACGTGAACCGTGGTCGACTACATGGGAATCCAGCGACATAGCCATTACGCTAACTGCTGGTTCCCTGCCATGAAGTTTTTAGGAGAACCAAAAACATTCTTATAGGGACCAACAGATGGTGTAGTGGTTATGTCGTTGGACTCCCACATGGCTGACTGTGGTTTGAGTTCTAGACTGGTGGCTTGAAAATGATGCAGGGCACATGTATGTACATGCCCAAGATCCCAAGAGGAGAATGGAGAAGGGATTGTGGCATGGTCATCCTCCCTGGAGGGTGAATTCTCTTTCTCTCTCACTGTGTCTGTCTTTCCCATGAGCACAGGTCCTAAGGCAAAAACCTCTTTAAACAAATTCTTACATGTGTCTCCAGACAAAAGGTTTACATCTCAAGTAGAGATGGAAAGACATTTTAAATGAGAATGATAGAACTCCTTTCTTTGTAAATTACAGAAATCCAGTACCTTAAACAAAGAGGGGAATGTGTTAGGAATTAAGCAAGGTACTAACACATTGGCTCAGATAGCCTCAACATAATGGTTCCTACTAAATGAGTGACAAGCAACCTTAGATGTTGATTACAATGACAAAATAGAGGGTACAATTTTCCCTTTTAAAACAAAACCCTGACTATGTCAAAGTGAGAGCTTTCAAATAACGTGTGAGTGATCCGGAGACATTAGAAATAATAATGACCCAAACTGTTGTTTTTGCCCACTTTATGCTTGTTGGAGGAAACTTGACTCTAAGCAGTTAACACTATTTTTTCATATGCACTTATAAAGGAAATATTGCACCAGACATGTTGAACAGGTTAAGAAGACTTTATTCAATATTACTCCAATGGGGAATAGAAACCATTGCAGTAAGGAAGAGAGATTGAACTCAACTGCTCTAAAACAAAAGGAAGGAGAGTTTTTAAGTGTTTAGGATATACTAGTAGATTAGTCCCAAAGGACATTAATAGGCAGGTTGGTCAAGGTGATTAGGTCATTTGTATTTGCTAATCAGCATTTGTTGAAGTTAGGCTCCTACTCTTTCCACAGAAAGTGAGAAATGGGGGCTCTGTTTTTCTTGATGATTGCATTTCAAAGGGATGGCTTCTAGGTCACTGAGAAAGACATTCCTAGATTGTAAATTGTCAAAAGGCTGGGAGAAGATTTGCATCTCAAAGGGACAGAGAAAGAACTTATAATTACAAGTTATCTAAAGTAAATGCTTGAAGATAAAGAAGGTCTGGGACCTATAGTCAGGAAGAAACCAGTTTAAAGTATAGACAAGCTGAGGTGAAAGTTAAGACCATCTTGGTCAAATGTAAACACGGAAACATAATCACTCCATTTATTATAAATATAATGGAAAGATCATGGCATATGGAGTAAAAAAGACGAGGGCTGAAATTCTAAATCTTTATTTCACCAGTTGTGTGAATTCTTATATAAGCTATACTAAACACAAATGTGCTAAATTAAACTGGATAATGTATGAAGAGTGGTATGGATCCAGATATAGAGTAAGAATTCAGTAGATGTTAGGTCTTCTAAAAATCAGATCCAGCTAAACTTTCTGGGAATACCTGACATCGTGGACTGATTAACTTCACCTTTGTTTCATTTCTGCCAAAAAATATATAACCTGAATCTAACCATGAGAAAACATCAAACAAACACAAATTGAGGGACATTTTACAAAAGGTGTTTTAATCCTAAAAGTTATCCACATTATTAAAGGAAGACTGAGGAACTGTTGCAGATTAAAGGAACCTAAGAAGACATGATAGCAAGTGCTACGTATATATGAATTAAGATTTTTTTTGGGGAAGGTATAAAGGACATTACTATGACAATTGGCAAAATCTGAAAAAGATCTGTGTATCAACTAATATCTTATAAATGTTAATTGTCTTGATTTGTATAAATTTTATGGTTATTGTTTAACAGAATGAGCTTGCAGAACCAGCAGATGACATAATGGTTACACTGCTGGATTCCCACGTTGTTGACTGCGGTTCAAATTCCAGACCCGATAGCTTAAAACTCACGCCAGGTGCGTGTGTATACATGACCTAAATCCCAAGAAGAGAATGGAGGAGAAGGGATTGCAGCATGGCCACACCCCTTGGGAGATGATTTCTTGCTTTCTGTCTCTCTGTCTCTCTGGAGAGCAAATGTGGTGAAATGATAACACTTGGGGAATATAATCAAATGGTATACAATAATATTTTAAATACTCTTTGTGATAACAGAATAGCAGCATCCCTCCCCCAAGCTAGTTATGTGGTAATCCTCAAAACCTGTGAATTTATTAACTTGTATGGAAAAAGGACTTTGCAGATATAAATAGTTAAGATCTTAAGATAAAGAGATTATCTCGAATCATCCAGGTAGACCCAGAGACATAAAAAACATCCTTATAAATGAAAGACAGAGCTGGAGTTGGAAAGAGATATTTTATTATTATTGTTATTTACATTTACTCACCATACATCTTTACAATGTACAAAACATTTCTCTTTTTTTTTCCTCAGCACAAGTGCAGTGCTATTGGTCAGGAGTAAGACATTTTCTTATACATTATCATCAGCAAATAACTTCATTTTTGTGTCAATTAAATATATTGTGAAAAGAGATTTGAAGATGCTGTTCTGATGACTACTTAAATATATTGTGGAAAGAGATTTGAAGATGCTATTCTGCTGACTTTGATGTAGAGAAGGGAACCAAGGGGCACAGAAGCCTTCTAAAAGCTGGCAAAGGCAACTAAACAGATTTTCTGGAGCCTCCAGAAGAAATGTAGCCCTGACAATACCTGGATTTTAGCCTAGTAAGACTAAATTTGTGATGTTTGAAAACTACAAATTTGTGGTTACTTGTCATAACAAAAGAAAATGAATACATGGGTCTTGCAACCTGTCTCTAAGTCTGAAATTATTTCAAAATAAGTTTTAAGAAGTTTCTCAGGGATATATCCTAGAGAGTTGCTCTGATCTAAATGTTCAAAGGTAAGATTTTAGTTAAAATTGTGGAATAGCCATAAAAACTAAAAGATAATTACACCAGAATTTCAGTAGACTTCTCAGTGAAAGCCTATGTTAACATGTAGCACTGAGCATATTTAGTTACTTTTTTTTTTTTTAAGAATTTTGTCATGGAACACATGTGCTTGCTGGAGACAGACACAGAGAGACAGTAAGAAGGAAAATGAGAAATCACCTCTCTGTGGGGGGTGGGGGGGATGGCCACACTGTAATCCCTTCTCCTCCATTCTCTTCCTGGGATTTTGGGCATGCACACACATGTACCTGGCATGACTTTCAAGCCACCAGATCTGGAACTCAACTCTTTGTCAACCATGTAGGAGTCTGGTGCTGGCTGTCTGCTGGCCCCTTTAACTATTTTTTAAAATTTATTTTAATAAATGTCAAGATCTAATGATTATGGACAATAAACATGAGCATTCTAATTAGCATATCAGAGGTTTTTTATATTACTTTGTTTTGTTTTTAGTTTGTTATGGGGCACTTGTGATCACTAGAGAGAGAGAGAGAGAGACAGAAAGAAAGAAAATGAGAAATTACCCGTTAGGGGAGATGGCCATCCCATAGTCTGTTCTCCTCCATTCTTCTCTTGGGATTTTGGGCACACACACACATGTGCTTGAAGTGCTTTTCAAGTCACTGGGTCCAGGAGTCAAACTGGCAGTCTGCTGCCATGTAGGATCCAGCTGCCTTAACCTCCATGCCATCTTCTGTCCCCCAAGGATTTTGTATAACTATCTTTTACATTTTTCTATTTTTTTAAAAAGAGAAATCAATTGGAACAAGGTCCATTTTGTTATTTATTTTTAACTTTATTTATTCTATGATAGAAAGAGTGACACAGAGAGAGAGACAGAGAGATAGGTACCTCCCATCAGAGTCCCTATGCCACAATCCTTCTCACCTCAGCTGGTTCAGAGTATGGGCACACACATGCCCAGTGTGCTCCAGGAGGTCCCAGAATGCAAACCCAAGACTTTTCTCATGTGAATCCCATCGCATTACCACTGTGCCACCACCTGCTCCACTCCCCTAATTTCATTATTGCCTGGTTTCTTCTCCAAATCAATACTCACTATTTTTTTTCAGCAATTATTTAAAGTTGTTTTCTTTGGCACCTATTAAAATAGAGAATAATCACTCACCAATCTGTATCAAAATAAGGGGAAAATACAGTCAAAACTGCACAGATAAATACCAAAAAGATAAATGGATACAAGAATAAAATGATTGTTTAAATGTCTTAGAAACTGGTTAATGATTGAAAAGTGGAGGATAAAGTGTTAGTATTAACTGGGCAGGACTTCTTTAAAATGTTAGCCTTGACCTGAGACTTGAAATAGATGAAGACTGTGATTTTGCATTTAATAAGATAATAAATTGATAAAATTTATATAGGACTGGAAAAAAGCTGAGAACTGACTGAACACTGAGTATAGAAGACAAGGTTAGCTAATTTTATGGTGTTATAGGCATCTGTTGAACAATGAAAGCAAATACGGGGCAGGGGATAGATGCCAAAAGGGACTTATAAATTAGGAATGAGGTCAATGGGAATTTAAATCCTTGAAATCATATTGCAGTATAGACTGCTTTCTTTGTAGTAAAAGTCCAAAAGATTTACTTGTCATTTGTTGTTACTTCCCAGAGACAGAGCTAATTACTTATCAAGTACGGGGGACTGAATTAAAAGAAAGTATTTACCAGATTCTGTGTGTATTGAGTAGTGTGCAAGACAAACAATCTACAACTTCTCTCTCTCTCTTTTATATATATATATATATATATATATATATATATTCATTTTCACGAATTTTAAAAAATAATTATTTAATATAATTTTATTAATTATTATTTTATTTGACCAGAGAGAGACAGAGAGAGATGGAAAGTGAGAAAGCAAGCGTCCAGGTCCAGGATTCAAACTGCAGTTAACCACGTGGAAGTCCAGCGCCTTAACCATACCACCTGCTGGCCCCTGTCCATGAACTTTTTGAAGTCCCTTTGCACTTAACTCATACCACGTTAAACCTGGACAGGCCCTCGGCAATTTCAGAGACCTCTGAAAATAATCTTGCCCATAAAAAGCAAGTGTGAAGAGGAATATTTCAGCTTTCTATGGGGATGTTTGAGTCTTTGTTGGTTTAGGCTAGACCCTTGATATTATTTAATATGGTTTATTGTACATAATTAGATTCTAATTTCTGGAGAGAGAGACATTTATTTTCAGCACTGAATTGGTAATTCGAGTGAGGGTAGTTTTGAATCCAGCATGAGCGTTATTCATACTGTATACTAACATTCTTCAGAGGTAATTGTTTCTACTGTTTTTTAGGACACAGCTTGATGAATAAAATAAATTTGGAAAAGGAGAGACACAAAATGCAGAAATATAGACCATTAAAAAGCTTATAAACCCACAACAAATACTTTAATTACATTGGGTGAATGTAAATCATGAATGCTGAGCAGCTGGATGCTATGAAAATGTAAATGCAAACTAATCAGTGGAAGTAGAATAAAGCTGGAAAAAGTATAAATCAAAATCTCCATTGGGGGAGACAGGGGCTGCCATCAGGCATTTTTACATAGCAACATACCGGACATTCCAGCACATATACACACATATAAGATAATAGCAAGATTTGGGATTGGGCATCAATTTTAAATTGGCTCTGTGGGTTGTTATTTCCATAATGAGCTTACTTGAAATGTGTGCCTGATTTAATTTTTATGAGGCCACTAAGCTACCCTAGCTATTTTGATTTTTCTGGACTTGAAATTTAAAAATTGTGTTTTCTTGGTGGTATTCTCAATGGTGTGTGGGGTGTACAAAGGAAGAGAGTGGAAGGGTCTCAGGATCTTTATCTCATTAGCTCACCTCCAGTAAGTATTAGTTACAAGGGATATCTTAGTAAATATGAGGGTTACGAAGAATTTTTGTTAGTCTTTCTGGTGTCCTTTTAACCTTTAATACCACATCCTGTTCTTCAAAACCCAAATAAGATCTTTACTCTGTGTCCTTCTGTTCAAACCTTGCCTCTCCTTAGCTTTTTTAAAAATTTATTTTGTTATTATTTTACCCTCAATCTCTATATATTATTACAGCATACAAAATGAATTTTTCCAGCATGAATACACTGTATATTAGTCCAAAGATATCACCATACCTGTTGTTATCAACAGATAATTTTCTATTCTTGTGTCCCTTAAAGGTTTTGCTTCTTTCTTTCCCCCCTTGTTACTCACCTTCTCACCGTACCCATTTTCCACCCTCCTCTCACAGTCTCTAATATCCACAGTTGCTCTTCATGCTTCTATACCTTCCAATCTTTCAGTTTCTGCTACTGAGTGCAGACCTTTGGTATATATTAAGTAGGAACATACAGTGCCTCTCTTTCATAGTCTGGCTTGCTTCACTTAGCAGTAAATCCTTCATATTCATTCATTTTCTATCAAATGCCATGGTCTCATTGTTTGTTTATTACTGAGTAGTATTCCATATAGTAATATATGCTACACTTTTTCAATTCATTCATCTGTTTGTGGACATCTGGGTTGATTCCATGTCTCAGCAATTGTGAATAATGCCACAATAAACATGGATGTGCAAGTGTTTTTCAGACTGAATGTATGCCTATAGATACCCAGGAGTGAAATTACTGGATGATATGATATTTGAGAAACCTCATCAGCTCTTTAATATAAACTTTCACTTCTCCACTGCTGACAAAAAAAAAAAAATGTTTTCTTTACTTGTTTTCCTGTTGCAATGAAATCAGACTTTTCTTAGCTATGGATGAAATATATACAAAGTAAAATACAAATAGCAAAACTTGTTGGATTTCTACCTTAAAGTATTCAGTACTACACAAATTTTTCTCTACATTTGTGTGAATACACTTACATTGCCTAGGGATTCCCCAAACTGGACAGATTTTAGAGTCACCTGGCACATTTTTTAAATTACAGATGTGGGCCAACCCTGTAGCTCAGCTGTGAAGGAAGTCAGATCTCACATGGCCAGCCATAGTTTGCATTATGACTCTGGAAGCTTGAAGAAATGTGCTATGTGTGTGTGTGTCCAAAATCCTGATGAGAAGGGGAAATGGAGGAAAAAATATTGCAGAGTGATCATGCCCCATTGAGAGGTGCTCACCATTTTCTGGCAAGTACACATGTCTTTTGGAAATGTAAAAACAACAACAAATACAGATGCTGAGATCCCCTACCAGTGGAGAGCATGTTATTGGTCCGTTTTAGGGACCAGAAATAAAAGATACATATATTTTTAAATTCCTCATTTAGTTTGACATATAACAGAGTTGAGAAAATTGCTCTAGGTCTTGGGTCTTATAGCCATGCTTGTAAGATCTAATTGCAGAGCATTCCAGAGAAGAGAAATTTCATCTTCATTCTAACTTATCCAGTAGGCTCTCTCCTGTTTGCAGGAAAGAAATCTCTGTTTCTGTCCAGGAACTAATCCTTGATCTTTGCTTGTGATCCTGGCAAACAAACTTCACTGACTCCTTCTAAAATGACTCTTTCTCTTTCTTCCTCCCTCCCCCCTCTTTCTTTCTTTTTCTTTCTTTCTTTCTTTTTCTTTCTTCTTTCTTCAAAACCCAGTCATAGATGCTGTTACAAGTCTAGCTTTGACACATCAAGCCATCTCTTTTGCAAGGTTCTTCCTCCTCCAGGGGGTGGGTCAAATTGAGAAGCAGGGAGTTGGGAAAAAGATGTGAAGCACTAGTAGTATATTGTTTATTGGCTGAATTTAGTAGTGCTCCCCTCCCAAAGCCCTTCCTCTTGGAACTATAATATTGCTCCCAAAGCCCTTCCTCTTGAAACTATTAATGTGCTTGGAGAGTTTATACAAAGCACTTCCTCCCTCTCAGAGTTCACAGTATGCGGAACTGAGCTGAGCGCGGCTAAGGTCAAACCAAGAGAAGGCCATCAGGGCTGAGCTAGCAGGACCAAGGCCAAGTTAAGCAGGACTAGCTAGTTGAATTGATGCTCCCTTTCTCTTAAAGGGGCTGGAGACAATAGCAGCTCATTGTCAAAGACAAACTGTCACATACACATGCACATGTGCATTACATGCAATGGTGTAAAACAGCAAGGTCATAATTACATAAGAAGTGTGCAAGTGCACTACAGCTAATTACATAAATTGTTTATCTTGGGTCCTGCAAACATGTTAATATAGGAAGTGAGGAAGCCAGACTAAACCATCTGACTGCGTTTTGTCTACAACATCACAAGTTATGAAGTCATGTCTGCTAAACATTTCAGTATCTGCAAATGCATACTACCACAATGGTTCTAAGGTCTTTACTTCCTGAGTCACTTAATTCATGAACTCTATAAGGTTGTCCAATTTGAGGATACCTTTCATCCCTCTTCCCTCCCAGAGTCCTGACCATTAGAGTGTCAAAGTTTTTATTAATAGGCAGATAAATTAAAATTCTTGGTCCTAAGATTATTATGAGATCTTACCCTTACTATTTTGAATCTAACTTTCATTTAACATTGGATATTAGCAGAAGTTAATTTCACTATGGGATAAGATGAAAAACCAAAGGGAAGAAGAACTCTCTGACTTATCATGGAGGAAAATCAAAGTTTTCATTTTGAAATGCAATGGAATATTTGCATCCTTGAATATGAAATGCAGATTTCTATCAAGTTACATAAAGGCATTACTAAAACAGGAAAAATAATCCCTTGAGCTTAAGATATGAGACTTAAAAGTCAATAAATTAGTCTTGAAAAAAACTTAATATTATCTTTCATTGACTTTTCAATCTGATCCACTGAGCTCTAGGGACTCCAAGAAATTCACTCCAGGACCTCTGGAGGAGGGAACACAGGGAAGTGGCTTATGGAGCCCAAGGCCCTTAACCCTCTGTTTCAGTCAGGGTTGTTCAAACTTTAAATTTATTAAGATTTAATTTAAACATTCAATTATCTTTTAAAAGGAATTTGGAAGACCATCACTGAAAAGTGACAAACTTAACTACCAAGAAAATTAGAGAATGAATCTCTATGCCAAGAGCTTTAGAAAACCTTGAGGGGCTTTATAGCATGTGACACACATAGTTCCATACCTAAAAGGAAGTGACTGCTTCTGTAAGGAGAAAACCACTTGTCAACTTACTTCAGAGAACAGTAAAGAGACAAGAGAGAGGTCTCCTGGTTTGTCAGATCCCTATTACTTTCTGACTGAGGGGCCAAGGGAGACTTTTACTTAGATTAAATCATAAAAGCATTTGATTTATAGCTCTGTTAGCTAAGAAATCTTAGAGAAAAAAATCTCTATCCATGTAGAAACACTTTTTTTTTTCTTTTGGTTTAGGAACTATACTATCTAGTCTTCAATTCTTCCTTGCTATGATAAGAAGAGCCATGGTACAGATTTAAGTTAGAAGGTTTGTAAGTGATGTTTGTGGAGCATGACCCATATCAGGAGTTGGCAAACTTTTCTGGCCAGAGAGTATTTTCCCCTTTGCAGACCATATAGTTTCTATAGCAACTACTTAACTCTTAGGGGTACAGTGGAACAGCAATTGATAATATGTAAGATAATAGATAGGGCAGACTTGGCTCTTGACTTGTATCAATAGTTTGCTGACCTCTGATGCACACAGAGGGCTGTTTTGTTCATTATACTTTTCTTTTTTACAATCCAATAATTAGGAGCTGGCAGCTAAAGAGTCTTTCATAAAGAGACTTACCTCTTAATCCATAGATTTCTGACTTGGTTACAACTGGCAAACCTAGATATGTCAGATACATGAGACTTAAAGCATCCTGCAGATAAGGATTCTGCTTTATAGTAAATATCACCAGAAAATTCTGCTAGCATATTTGCAAACATATTTGACCACATCACTTCTTTCCCTTCCTCCCCTGACCTTCCCTCCTTTGGAATCCTCTTTTAATATTTTCCCTCCTCAGGATGTCCTCATGATAGAGGATGGATTATGAAGTAGCTAACATCTTCCCTTCCACTCTGCTGTAATGTGAGCTCTGTGAGAACAAAGATTTTTTTATGTACTTTTCTTTTTGTTAGTGATGTGATGTTAAAGTCTGTGGGCAGGAAAAGCAAACTCAGACCTGAAATATATGTTAGATCTATTTTAGACAGATCACTACCTCTTCTAGAGTTGAAGGGGTATAATATCAACTTTATAGCAAGTAACTAGTTGGCATCCATGAGGCATAGAGTATCCTGAGATCGGTGTCAGAGTCCGTAGTTGGCAGGTTGGACATCTGGCAGCTGCAATATCTAATCATCTTCATTGAGTGGGAGTCCACCCTGTTTGGCCCATGGCAACTCCATTCACACAACCAGTACATCAACACTGCAGTGGCTGATGGCAGAAGCTGACTGACATCAACTGTCAAGCCAGTCTTTTGTCTACTGGGCTGTTTAATGCCTCTTCCTTGGTGGTGTTAAATCCTGTCTCATGGAAGAGTGCTTCAGGGCTGATAAGCTTTCCCTTATCCAACTTTATGTTCTGCCCTGGTTGATCTAGGATCTCAGGATTCAATCTCATTACATGCTTTCTTATCTCTTATTGATACACGCAGCTTCTTCAGACTATAGTCTCTTTTCTACCATAGCCAGCCCAGAGTTTTCCTGGCTAATTATTGTGACTTACCCTTAGTTATTGGTTTTATGGCAAAGAGATAAGGTGAAGATAGATCCTGAGGTTAGGAGTGGTAGTCCATGTTTTCATTAAAGACAGTGGCCTCTGCATCATTTGAAGAAAGAGAGAGTGAATGCTTACTTTTCAGGGAGAAGAACGGGTCACTTTAGTAGCCTCAGAGGATTTAGGAGATTCTGGGAATTCAAGATACTTGCATACATTGATTGGATAGTCCTGTCCCAATCTCAGGGCCCTATTTCTTCGCAATCAGTGCCTTGATTTTGGCATGGCAGACTTGCCCAGGACATAAGTTCAACTTCCTTTGAGCACCACATCCTTTAACTTGATCTTGATATGATCTCAAATTATTTGCCCTTCAGCTGCAAGAGTTAAATCCATTTATAGGCCACCAAGGAGACCCTCCAATTTTAACAGTCATAAATTGGTGATTAATTACCACCATGTTTTCTTTGTCAATGAACATATGGCATCAATAACAACTATTCAATTTCATTGTCCTTTGTAATTACTTACCCTGAACCTCTCACATACTTGAGATTGCACCTACTAGTGCATTCCCTTCCATAACTATACAATTTGAATTGATTAATGCTGGAAGTTTTAAAAATTGTTAGTAAAGCATGTCAGAGATTATCAGACTTTACCTGTCATCAGTGATAAGAATAATTTTTGCTAGACATGTTAGGTATGTGATCTAGCTTTAAAATTCTGTTTTCTTGCTCTGCTCTTGGCATCAGTTTTTTTCAGGTCTTTAGTCAGGTTTCCCAGCAAATTGTTAAATACAGAATGATATTATGTAAGTTTATCAGAAGTGTTTTTGGTAAGAATATCTGTGAAGGAGTGAAGGCATTAGGAATAGGAGAAGTTTAACTGCAATGAAATTGTCACAGATTTTCTTCTGAACCTATTGGGAGATCTGTTACAGGAATGGCTATTCATAGTTCTCTTAAATTGTGGGGAAAAGGCTAAACATTTGTACCTTTGTACCTCTCAGTAGTCCCCGGGTGTGAGTTGCTCCTGGGAACAGGATATGATACAACTTAGGTAAGGTACCTCTCTTTAAGGAAAATTTCTGGTTGGAGGGATTCAGCTGTGAGCCATCAGCTGGCAACCTCTTACTAGCTAGAGGGAAGGAGTTCCTTGAACCTGAATGTGGAGGTGAGTTGTGAACCACAGAATCAAAATAAGGCACTTATAATGAAAATGGTAATAATGAGATGGATGTATTTAATAATTACTTAGGAGTTAGAAATAATAGAGCTTTGGGGTCAGCAGGTAGCATGGTGGTTAAGGGCGCTAGACTACTACATGGCTGACTGTGGTTCAAGTCCCAGATCTGGTAGCTTGTTTTCTCACTTTCCCTCTCTCTTTCTCTTGCTCTTTCACTTTTTGGTCAAATTAAAATAAGTAGATAAGTAAAGTTAAATAAAATAATTCTTAAAAAAAAGAAACAATAGAGCTTCAATATTGGGTTTGAGAAGTTAGGGAAAGGAAAGGATACAAAGTAGCTCTAGATTTCTAGCTTGGATGAGCAATATAAGAAGACACCATTCAGGAGAAAGCAAATACAACAAGATTAACAGCTTTTGGGGAAAAGTAAAAATTAAATTTTGGATATTCTTGATCATGTGTAAAACATTTAATGGCGACATCTACAAGCTTTTTGGAAATAGGGATTTGGAGACTATGGAAGATTATAGGGGGAGTTTTAGCTATCAGTGTAGAAAATGTGATTTGTAAAGCACATGGATAAAATATATACAGTATAAGGGAGAAGAAATAAAGTCAAAAAAGGTAGAATCTGAAACATTTAAAATGCAGATGAAGACAGAGAACATAGTAAAACTGTTCTAGCCAAGATTATTGCTACCTCTTACTGATGGGCCTAATGAATATTTTAAAGTTTTCCTCTCACTTTTATTTCTTGGCTGGCCAAACTGGCTTACTGTGCTTTCCACATTTGGATAAATCCAGAATTCCCTATGAAAGAGAAGCAAGTGCTACATATTGAAGGTTGAGGCCAGCAGATTCTAATCATAAGCACCATTTAAATTATGCAAATTTGTTCTTTTTTTTTCCTTTTCTCTTCTCTTCACTTTGTGGACCCTTTGGTGCTAAAGCTATTAGGTGGACCAGAATGCTGCCTGGAGTCTGATCAGGGTGACAAGGAGATCAACATAACAGAGTAGCACAGTGTGGAGTGGCAGAGCCCAAACAAGGTGACTAGTGGGTGGGTGGTGGCCAGTGAGAACTGTCAGAGAGGCAGAATCCAAGCAGGATGAAGAGCATTCAGGTATGGGGGTGGAATTGCATGGAGTATTAGAGACCAAGCTGGATATAAAGGGCACCTCTTCAATGATAAATGGTTTAATTAATTACCAAGTCTGCAATAATGTATTGGGGTATATACATGTGTTAATCACATTTCACTTTTATGTCATATTTGATACTATTGATAATTGTCATTAATGAGACTTTTTCTTTGCTTGGCTTCTAGAGTGGTTTTTCTCATGATTCTTCTACTTTATTCATAGCCCCTACAATTTTAATTCTATTCTCTTTTTTAGAAAAAGTTTTAGAGGCTTTTGCCTCAGGGCATGTGCATTCACGAGAGAGAGAGAGAGAGAGACAGAGAGAGAGAGGCAGAGACAGTGAGAGGGAAAATGAGAAATCATCCTACTGAGAGGTGGCCATGCCACAATCCCTTTTCCTCCATTCTCCTCCTGAGACCTTGGGCACACATGCACACATGCCCAACAGGAGTTTCACATCACAAGATCCAGGAATTGAACTGCAGTTGGCCACGTAGGAGTCCAGTGATACAACTGCTATGCTATTTGCTGGCTTTCTATCTATCCTCTTTTAATGATGCTTTTATCCTCAATCCTCTATTATTCTCATTATACTTAGCCTCCCAGAGTGATTTTATCTTCTGCCTATATTCCAGTGATTTACAAGGTGCTACATATACTAATGAACAGTTCCTTGCATGTTGGAACAAAGAACTATAATTAATATTTTAAAAGGTTTTTTTTGTACTTAAAAAAAGAAGAGAGAGAGAGAGAGAGAGAGAACAGGTAAAATACAGACAAGCACTTTCAACAGAATTTCACACCTTGATCTTCCTTCAGTCTTCCAGCCAGTTAAGATCATGGGCACACCTGCCAGATTTGGACAGGTAGACTGGGATTTTCCACATGAATCCAGCATTGCTTGAGCAGAATGTCACTGTTATGTCATCAAGCTAACACTATAATTAAATAAATGTAAAAGTCCACAGATCAGAACTTTCTCTCCTGATTTCCAGACCAAGATACCCCAAACAACTATGTCAAACAATGTATTAGTGGAAAACTTCCAAGATTCTCCAATTCATCAATGTCACCCTTGACATGCTACATCCTTGCTTTTGTCCTTTTATTCTATCATATGGCACCAATTTCTATATAAACCCCCAATCCAAAGCCTAGAGAATCATGACCATGCCTTCTCTCTCTCTCTATCACTCTCTCTCTTAGTCACTCCACAGGTCCTACTGATTCTACTTTGAAAATCTCTCTTGAACCTATTTTTTTTTCCCCATCCCTATTTCTTCAACTTACTACAGATTGTTTTCATTTCTTTCTGAAAGTGTTCAAGATAATGTCTTGGTCTCTAATCTTGTAGCTTCCAATACATTCTCTATGCTGCTTCTACTGATCTTTTTAACTGAAAATATTATTTTGCCATTTCTCTGTTTAAAATAATTTGACATATTCTCCTTCTCTTAACAAAACATCGAAACTTCCCAGGATTGCATGCTCAACTCTTTATCATCTCATCCCTGACTGGCTTTCTCTGACAATTTTCCACTCAACTCTAATAACACTCTATAACTTAGGATTTGAATGGGATGTCTTGAAACAGGTTTGTACTAAGGTATGTCTGAGTTCTGCCAGGAGTTTTTAAAGATAATTAATTGTATTCATTTGTCTGCAAGAAAACTTACCCTTGAAACAAATATGTGAAAAGTGCACAGAATATTCATACCCTATAGTCAATGAGTTTCTGAAGTAACCAGAGTTGTATTGTAGGAGCAGGAGATGAAGCATAGTACAATGACTGCAAAGCTACCAATCTCTTGGAATTTAATTTTGTGAACTTGATTCAATAGACAAGAAAGCAAAAATAACTCAAATCATTTTTGTACAAGAAATAGATACTTACTTCTACAGAAAAAATAGTAGGGATGAGTAGGAAGATGTGTTTGTGACATGTCCCCAGTCCTCTTTAGTGTCCAGATGAATTTTAAATCCAAATGTCTTCTTTTAAAGATTATCTCCTCCTCTGGTATGTGTTCTGTCTTTTAAAATCATGAAATAGTCTAAAGTTAATAATAAGAAAGGTCACATGTCCTACAGCCAAGACAGGCAGGCAGAATATTGGGAGTTTGCAATCATTTTACATTACTAAAAATTACATTAAAATTCTTGATCATTAGATAGCATTAACAGTATTTCAGAACAAATAATGGAAAGGAAAAGCAATTCGTTTCTGAATCTTTGGGTTTATTTTTATGGACCTATACCCACATATTCCTCAATAGGTTGCTATTTGACTACTTCGATTTATTATCTAAATGTACTTTTCTTCAATTTGGGGGTCACATTTTTACAATCTTTTAATCCAGTTTTATAAAATTATATTTATTTTCATAAATTATAGGATATTAACATACATTGCAAGCTACTTGATGAAGGATTATAGGTTCATTTTCCTACGTCCTTCACAGAACATATTACATTGCCTTGAGCATAGTAGCTATTCAATAAATAATAAATACTTGTGGATTCAAATTTAATTATATTCCACATTGTTCTGTAGGAGATGCTTGATGTTTGAAATTTTAGCTGGAAGCTAATCCTTCTATCGGTGCATTGTTATCATTTCTATCGTTGATACACAGGAAATATAACCACATATTTGGTATCTTTATAATTACTCTTTAAACTCGACATTAGAATTCACTGATGGTGTTGCCAAAAAAGTTCTGTCTTAAAAAAATAGTATTTCTACTTTATTGATAACTTGACAAACTTCATGGAATCAAAGAAATAGAACCAGGCAATGATATTTGAAGGAGTTCCCTCAAAGAAATTTCTATTCAAACAAGTACTGAGATTACCTAAGTAAGGATACTGAAATAGTGCATACACTTACCTAACAAGCCACAGATGATGATAATTGAGGACCAGTAGTTTAGGAGAATGTGTCTGACCATTCTATGCCCATAGATATAGCCAAGGTGCTGATTAGGCTTCATGAAAGACAGCCATTCTCCTTGTATCTTTTTTTAACCTTAATTATGCTCCTTCAACTTGCATTTTCACTGTATTTGACTAGACAATGACAATCTAAGCACATTTCCACAAAATGTGCAATTTCCATAGAGATTGAAAGTGCACTTGTAAATTTAAAGTTCAGCTTCTTGCTGATCATTTGATATTTTATTTCCTATATGGACTTAAAGTGTTCCATTGCTTGTGGAGCTGGGAATGAGTATACTGAGACCAAAATTCCTCTCTTCTCATGCAAGAACGTACCCAGTGACAGTGAAAAATAACATTAAAAATTCTATTTCTTTTTGTTCTTTTATTTAAATGACCTCTACAAAAGTGAGTTTTTCTTCTTAAATTTTATGCTCTGTACTTTGAAAGACCATGTGTAATTATTTAACAGTATATTAAAACATGACAGAATTTTTTAAAGTACATAAGTTATTAAGGTCATGTATTAAAAATAGTATTTCAGAGAACTTATGCATTCACACGTATTTCTTTAGAATGATGCTTAAGAAAAATGAGATATGTACTTTCTGCATTTTCTTGTAAATTTGTAAATTATTTTGTTTATAAACAGCTATTCTATCATGACATAACCACACTTTGTTTTTCATCCTTTTCTAATTAGAAATATATACATATATACATATATATACATATAGATAGATAGAACGATAGATAGATAGATAGATAGATAGATAGATAGATAGATAGATAGATTGTTTGGGTTTAGAAACATTTATTAAATATACAAAAAATGTGTACTTACAAGGGATCTTCACAAAGTTCATGGAAATGGGACCAGCAGTTAGTGTAATGGCTATGTTGCTGGACTCCCACATAGTCGACCGTGGGTCGAGTCCCGGACCAGGTGGCTTAAACTCACGCCAGGCACGTGTGCATGTGTGCCCAAGATCCCGAGAGGAGAATGGAGGAGAAGGGATTGCGGTGTGACCATCCCCTGTGGGGGGTGATTTCTCGCTTTCTGTCTCTATGTCTCTCTCTGTCTGTCAGGCGAGCGCACGCGCCCTATAGTGAAAATCTCGAAAAAAAAAAAAAGTTCATGGAAATGAATATTATGAGAAAGATATGCACAGATTTCAAAATTGTTGCAACAAAAAAACTTGTGCTTTAATTCCTATTTGCCCATGAACCTTTCAAAGTACCCTTGTATAAATATAAACTAGTCACTATCACTGACTAGAGTATGAAACCTATGCATAACTTTCTCATAATATACATTATGAGTTAGAAGATATTCTAGTTTCTTATTGCTCCACAACAAATCAACCCACATTTAATGAATTGAAATAACTATAATCACTTTTTTGTGTGTATTCATTAATTACAGTTTTGTCAGGGTCCGGCTGGGACAGCATATTCCTTCTCCGAATGGGGTTGGATGGGCCGACTTTGCTCACATGGATTGCAAATCAATACTAGCTATTGGCATTCCTTTCCATGTGGGCCTTTTTGTGACATGGCTTCAGCATTCTCACAATCTGGCAGTTGGGTCTATGAGCACGTTTCAAAAGACAAAATGTGAAAGCTTCCGATTTCTCATAGCGTGAGACAAAACCTAGGAACACATCATATTTGCTCTATCCTACTGACTATGTAGTCAGGAGCCTGTCAGATAAAGGAAAAGGTATTTGACCCACTTCTTGATGGGAGGAATGGCAAGTATTTTAACTTAGTCTTCAGTCTGTTATAGAGGGTAACTGAAAGACAGTCAAAAAAGAACTCTTTGAGGAGTTGACATTTAGGATGAGAACTGAGGAGAAAATAAAGGAGTCTGAGGATAGGCTTATTTGTTTTTTATTCAACGATAGTTATTGTTATTTCTCACTTACAGGGTACTTTTAAATACATCAAATATATAATGAGGTATTGCATTTGTCTTAGAATGTTCATAGTCAAGGAACAGAGCAATATATGTAAAAGAATAATGATAAGGCAAAGCAAGTGCTTCAAAACATGTGTATATGGGGAGTATGGGGTTATTATGGTAGGAATTATTAAATCTGCTTGGAGAAATCAGAGATAATATCCCAGAGGTGATAAAGTCTGAGCTGAATTTTGAAAAGTAAATCTACAAATGGATGAGAAAGATAGAAAGAGAGGGATCTGGGAATTATAGGCCAGAAATGAGCATTTTCAGAGGATGAGGAGGCATAGGGAAAAATAGCAGCTGCAATTAAATTTTAAAAGATGATTAGAGGCTTGCCTGTGAAGAATGACTGAAGCTCATTCTGAAAATGGAGGGTGTGATTAGATCATGAAGGAACCTCTACATGCGAAGTTCAGTGTGCTTGCTAGAGTGAAGATTTTATCTTGCAGGTTAATAAAGAGCCAAAGGAAGTTTTAGTTCTAGTTTCCTAGTTCTAGTTCTTAGTTTTTCATTGAAACCAGTACAGTAAACACAATAATATCTAAGTATTTGAAGTTTCTTCTCCTTCTCCTCATCCTCCTCTCCCTCCTCCTCTTCCTCCTTCTTCTCTTCCTCTTCCTTCTTCTTTTTATTATATTGAGTACTCAGTTGAGACCACAGTCCTTGTGCCTGAGTCTTAAATTCTGGTACTATGACTTTCTTGATGTGACCTAGAGCACATTTCTCAATTTCTTTGTGCCTCAATTTCCTCTTGTGTAAGATAGGAATAATAATAGTCCATTCTCTCATTGATTTACTGTAAGAATTTAAGAAAATAATTAGATGTAAAGCATTTAGACAGAATGGCAGTTGGCATGCAGTAAACATTTGGTGCCATTATTGTTATTACACATTCCTGTTTTCCCTTCTGGAGGCTGTGTCACGCCCTCCTCTTTACCCCAGCCTCTGAGTTAAGGCTAAACCTGATGGAGGACCCACATCCCTGAAACTGTCACTCCATGCTTCTGGAATGAAAACTTACTGTTGTAAAGAGTCAATTATAAATATAAATTAGAACATTTATCTATCTCTACCACATTTAACATAAACAAAGATACTGCTTTGCCCTTTAGAAAACCTTCTGGGATGAATTATATTCTTCCAAACACTAAGTTAACTAAAGCACAGCTGGCAAAATAGACAAAGTAGCACACACACACACACACACACACACACACATACACACACACAACCCTAAAACAAACAAAAAAAGACTTGTTTTTCTTTCCTACAATCTGAATACTTCTCTATCACTTGGACTCATATCTCACCCTTCCCTTCCTTCCTCCTCTCCCCAGAATCTTTCATTCCCCCCTACTACATATGCATTTCCCTTTCTTATGTCTAGTTAAAGAAAATCTATTAATATCTTCAATTTTAAAAAAGATGCCCACTGGTCCTGCAGACAGTTTCTAATTGACAGCAACTATTCTAACTTGAAGCTAAACTGCTCTCTTTGTTTCCAATAGCACTTGGGATAAGATGAAATTCTTTCTTCTGAAAGAAAATTACTAACTTTCAAGAAAAAAAAAAAAGACATTAAAAATCCATTTCAACCCAACCAGTTTAAGCAAATACTGATCACTATGCTGAACTGCAGCTAGCTTTCTGGTCATCGTTAATGATCAGAAGAGGTATAAAAGAATCACTAACACCCCTCAGTACATTATTCTACCCAAATGGCTAGTAAATTTGCAAGAAATGATGTTCCAGGACCATGGTGCGCACCAGAGCTTCTCTTCTGAGGACAGTGGCTTTTTGTTCTTTGTGTTGGCATGTGTGCACACACGCAGGCATCTCAGTCTCCAAGAGCCCAGAGCCTCCTGACCCTTGCAGCAGCTGATTGGGATGGTTAGCTAGTAGCGGCTGCTTTGTGACTGCATGATGTGTAGCAGTCAGCAGGAGACAGACAGTGTTAGGAGGAGAAAAAGGCATCAAAAGCCAGTGCTATTAGTAGGGAGATTCAAAACATCAATTTTTACCTCACTTTCTGAAATTAGAGGCTCTATATGGTGTTATTATTGTTATTTAACATTTATTGAAAGCCAGCTGTGAAGTAGGCACTGAATGGAATATTAAGAAGCTACAATCTCTGCCCAGTGGATCAGCAACTTAAATAAGACAAACAAAACAATAAGCAAATTGGAGAAAAGGCTGGTTCACGCTGAGAGAAGGTAGTGCTAACTGATTTCTCGTTCCTCTACAAGTCTCCAACTTCTCAGACTACTCTCCTTCCACCTGCCATGCATCACTTCTGGGGTATGTGCATGTGCTCTGGTCCTTGTGCATCAATCACAGGGAACAAGTGCTTTGGAGGAAACTGGAGCTATTCAGTGCTGCTGGGCCTTCAGGTGCTGACATTGGCTTTCTAGGGAACACATTTTGTATTGATAAATGTCAGGACCCAAAGTACAAATTTAATTTCATGCATGTCCAAATTTGACTTCCCTAGATAATGGCATCACCTAAACTCTGAAGAATATGAAGATGGTGCCTAATTATAAGGTTATAGGTTTAATAACCTTGGGAAGATTTTAAAAAGCAGTCTATTCATTATACATCATCAGCCATTTTGCAAGTTTTGTTGTTGTCTTTAGTTAAATTTCCCTTTCATGTTTGATCTACTTGCTTGAACTTGAGATACGTGTTTAAGCAGAAGTGACACATTTACTTAATGCAAAGCAAACTGACTCGTCATATTTATTATTTAGATCAATAAAAGGACACCCTATATGCTCTTTGCCAAAGGGCACAAGTACAAATTTTAAAACACTGGAGTCAGCAGCATTACAAAAATCCTATTTCAAAAGCAATTCCCTCAAAATAGCCCCCTCTCAAGGATCACGAGTTTGGAAAGTTATACCATAGGCTTACAGTCCCTCTGACTGAGACTTTACCAACCAAAATTGAAAGGGAATTGCATAAGTACATGAAAATGTAAGACATTAAATAGGAATGGTTCTTTAAATATGAATATTTAATTCTTCCCAGAAATTAGGGAACTGTGTTATATCTTGAAACACAGCTTTCAAACTATTTCTTATTGAACTAAGAGATTTCCTGAGGTTATCTGTAATTCCTGGTGGTGGTGGTGGTGGTGGTGGTGGTGGTGGTTGTAGAGCTGAGAACTTACAAGTTGTACTGAAAAAGCTTAATAAATGTCTACTACAAAAAACTAGAGACCTCCTCTGAGCCATGAACAATTAGAAAAGCATTATATCTGAAACAAACCAACCAAGAGCTGGCCAAGAACATGGTAAAGATTCTCTCTGCACACAAGGTTCTTATGATAAAATTCAAATTATAATCACAGGCTTTCTGTCACCATACCTCAGGTACGTAAGTCAAGTCACACCTAGGAGTCATCACTGACAATGTAGGTGGCCCTTATACCTTTTGTATATTGAGTTCCATGCCTCTCTTAAATCATTCACTTCTCTGAACATAGTTTGCCTTGTTTTTCTGACTTGAAATAGAGCCATTTTTTCACCCAGAACTGTTTCAACTTTGAAACCATGAACTTACATTTCTCTCCTCTCAGCCGTTCACTCCTTTATTCCTCCTGTGAATATGCCTTGGTCTCATCAAGACCCCTCTTGGAACCAGTAGTTAGTGTAATGGCTATGTTAGTGGACTCCCATGTAGTTGACCGTGGGTCAAGTCCCGGACCTGGTGGCTTAAATTCACGTTGGGCACGTGTGCATGTGTGCCCAAGATCCTGAGAGGAGAATGGAGGAGAAAGGATTACAGCGTGGCCATCCCCCCTGGGGAGTGATTTCTCGCTTTCTGTCTCTCTGTCTCTCTTTTTCTTTTTGGCGAGTGCAGGCGCCCTATATCAAAAACCTCCCCCCCCCCCAAAAAAAAAAAAAAAGAAGTAAAAATGGTCGGGCAGCTCCATGTCCTAAGGGAGCCAGATCCCACATGACTGACCATGTGTTTAAAAAAACCTGGCAGCTCGAAGATTCACATGGAACATGTGTGCATGTGCCCCAAATCCCTATAGGATGGAGAAATGGAAGAGAAGGAATTGTGATGTGACCATGCAACAGTGGGGGTAGCTTTATACTCAGGAAAATTAAAAAAACAACAAAAAGTAAGTGATCTAGTCAAAGTAAAAGCAGACCAGTCAAGAGAAAATGTTATGGCAACAGTTTTTTGGGATGTTTAAAGCATTTCGTTTGTTGACTTTCTAAAGGGTCAAAGAAGAATAGCATCCACTTATCATTAATATAAGAGTGTTTTGGGAAAGCTAGTCAAAACTTTACTAGAAAACACCAAAGAAAGCTTTACCATGGAGTCCCTCTCCACCATGGCAATACTTCCATTCATTAGTCTCATCAGATGAGGGCAATGTTTTAAGAGTTTTGATGGGAAATCATTAGGCATCTACCTTACAGTGTTGATTTGGTTCCTTCTGAAGATTTTTGTTTCCTAATCTTAAAAAAATCATCAAATGACACAAATTTTTCTTTAGTTAATAATGTAAAAAGACTGCCTTGACATGATTAAATTTCTAGGACTCTCAGTTCCTTCCTGATGGAGTAAATGACTAGTATCTTCCCTTATGTAAGTGTCTTGAACTTGATATAGCTTATGTCGAGATATACATTTTATATATTTGTATTTTTATATTTTAATACCATTTTCATGAATGTTTTTATTATTTATTTCTTCCATGAGAGATATACAGAAGGACAGATAGACAGGCATTCCCAACAGGTTCCTCACACTATGATCCACCCCCAGCCCCAGTCAATCTGGATTGCAGGCATGCATTTGTTCCAGGGCTTGAACCCAGAATTATTCTCATATAGATCTATTTGCATTGCTGCTGCACCTGTCCCTTCTACTACAACTTTTTGAAGTCCCCTGCATGCCAGACCCTCTGAAAAACTCTCCTGGCTCTCTCTTGGATAGATAGCCCTCCCTAGAGAGCTTGTTCTGTTCGTCAGCCCACATTTCAGCCTACATTTTAACTCTACCCTATTACTTTGCATAGATCACATCCTTTGTTTTTACCACTGTGGCATTTAACACGCTTCTATCCATCTCAAATTCTCTTCTTCTTTAGCTTTCATTAACATCTTTTAGCCTTTATTTTCTCCATTCTTCCTTAGTTGCATCTCATTACAGGATTATTTCTAAAAGTAACGTGTAAAGAAAAAGTTGCATATAGTAAAACATTACCCATGATAATTATTGAAAGTGTCAATGAAATGTATTAATAAATGTGTCTAGAAATTCACATAATCAGAGGCCTGGGAATTGAAACTCACTGAGACAATAACATATTCATGTCTTACAGTTCGTGCTCTGTTATGACTAAGTCAGTTTAGGGGAATCACCTTACAGTGCACATTACTGTATTATTGTCCTTTCCCAATTTTTTCTTTCCTTTTCTTTCTTTCTTTTTTTTTTTGCCTATGTACAGTGGAAATTTTTATATATTTATAATATTTGGAAAGATCTCATGCTTACAGAGAAGTTGTAATTGTATTATAATTTATTTATTCCTGAGTGATTAGAGAGCAAATTGTTCACATATTTCTTTATTAGCCTAGTACTTTGGTATGCATTTCATACAAGCCAAGGCATTCTCCTACATAACCATAGTATGACCACCAATATCAAGAAATAGTGGTAGTATCTGGGGCCAGCAGACAGAGCAACAGTTACATTAATGAACTCCCTCATGGTCAACTGTGGTTCTAGTCCTGTACTCTGCAGCTTGAAACTTATGTCGGGTGCTTGTGCATGCATACCCAAAATCCTGAGAGGAGAAAAGAGGAGACGGAATTGAGGCATGGCCATTCCCCCTGGGGGTGTGTGTGTGTGAATTCTCACTTTTAGTCTCTCCAGTGAGTGCATGCACTCTTTAGCAAAAAATCCCTTTCTCTAAAAACAAGTGAAAAAAAGAAAGAAAGAAAGAAGTTGTGGTAGTATCACATTTTAGTTTCCGAGGGTTTCCCCATATGAGCAATTATATATAGCTCCTGGTTGGAAAACCTAAATTATATTAATAGCAAGATATAAAGTCTCTAACCAATCAGTAGTAAGAATCACTAAATGCATTGTTAGTTACAAACAAGGAATAAACACTGATACCATGAGAATTAGAGAAAAATAAATAAATTTATCTCCTTTGTTCTCTCTCTCTCTCTCTCTATATATAGTCAGGCACTGACTTCAACTATTTTGACAACTTTTTAGTATTTTGTAGATAGTATAAATTCTTTAATTGGGTTGCATTTTTGTTCATTTTCTAAGACTAAAAAATGTAATTTTCTCATTCATCTTTTAATAAAGTATGTTTTCTTTGCTTGTTCAGCTAATGATTCTGAGTTTTAGAATTTTGACTTTACATGAGTAGTTTTAAATTAGATCTCAACCAAGAGCAGTCTTGCCACTGCCACCGCCCCCAACTTGGTCAAGCATTTAGTGATGTCTTGAGACATTTTTGGTTGTCACAAGTTGGGGCAGGAAAGGCTTCTTCTTCTTCTTTTTTTTTTTTTTTTTTATAGGTTTTTGCTATAGGGCGTGTGCGCTCGCCAGACAGACAGAGAGAGACAGAGAGACAGAAAGCGAGAAATCACCCCCCATGGGGGATGACCACGCCGCAATTCCTTCTCCTCCATTCTCCTTTCAGGATCTTGGGCACGCACGCACACACACCTGGCATGAGTTCTAAGCCACCGGGTCCGGGACACAAACCGCGGTCGACTATGTGGGAGTCCAGCGACGTAGCCATTACATTAACTGCTGGTTCCCGGGGTAGAGTAAGCTTCTACTTGCATCTAGTAGGTAGAGATCAGACAAGCTTCTAAGTATCTTCCAATGCACAGGGCACTTGTACACAACAGAGAATTATCCGGTCCATGATGTCAATAGTGCTGAGGTTGAGAAATCTTGCACTAAAGTGAATTGATTCAAACAAAAGATTTTTCAACCTCAAGTCAATATATTGAAAACCTAAATACCTCTAGGGTACACCTTTGTAATGCATTTTCAAATGAATTTTTACTGCTTTCCAAATTACTTGTATTTAAAAAAAAATTGCTTAGAGTTCAGATTCCACTAATGTTGGCCAAATCTGAGAACTCTCAGGTAGTGTCCATGTAGGAGAGCAAGAATCAGCAGCTAGTCCAAGACTTCTAGTATTTACAATTATTATTTTTTGTTTTTAAGAGAGATTTTGCTCTAGGACACATGTGCTCTCTAGAAAGACAGAAAGTGAGAAATCACCCCCCCAGCGGGGATGACCACTCCCCAATCCCTTCTCCTCCACTCTTTTCTCCTAATCTTGGGCACACACACACACACACACACACACACACACACACACACACATGAGCCTAGCGTGAGTTTTAAGCTGCAGTGTCGGGAACAAACTTGTTGATTACGTGGGAGTCCAACTGTGTAACCATTAGGCCAACTGCTGGTCCCTACAATTATTTTTTTATCTTAAAAAAAGAAAAGTAGCATAGGTATTTGAATCAGAAGTGAGGTCAATCCTCAAAAATAGACTGTGCATCTATGAAATAAATTTTCATATATGTATATGCACAGGAGGCAAAATAAAACCATAAAACAAGAAATGGAACAAGTATAGGTACTGAGACATTGGCACTCACATTTACAAAGTCTATCAAATTGTTATGCTTCTGTAAAGACGAAGATCCCAAATACCCCAAACAAATATTTCCCCACGGAATGGTTACCGTTAGCAACTACATCCTGTTGCTAGGCGAGTTCAGGTCAGTTCTGGGAGTGAGTGAGCAGTCTCCAGTAACAAGAGGCATGGAAAAGAATAATGTTTGGCTCCTCATGACCTGTGAAGCATAATGCAGTAGCAATTGGTTTGTTACAGCATAGGCAAGAGAAATAGGTTTGCTAAAGGTCTCTACTTGACAATAGTCATCCACACTTTCAAATATAAACTAACTGTGAGCGTATCAAAAAGTTGTTTTTACATAGTCTTTTGTTGCATAATGCTGAATTTAAAGCAGTATCAAGAAACTATTTTTAGTTTATCTGATAACTGTCATATACTTTCAAAAATATGGACATACTGGGCCCAGAATGAGATGTGGAGGTTAAGGAGTTTGATCCCCCATAACCAGCTTAGAGTTTGAGTCTTGCAGCCAGCAGCTCGAGAATCAAGCCAGATGTATGTGCCATGCTTATGTGCCCAAAATCCTGACAGGAGAGTGAAGGATAAGGGGTTGTAGCATGGCCATCTCCCTCTGAGGGGGTGTTTTCTCACTTGCTCTCTCTGTCTCTCTCTCTTTCTATGAGCACACATACCTTATAGCAAAAACTAAAAATCAAAAATATGTATATATATGGAAATGCTTGGGAAGGCTTCAAGGGAAAGGACTTTCTACAGCATTAAAATGCCTAAGGAAAACTGTGACTTGGATGATCAATAATTGTTTACTTGGGGAGGAAATGATATTTTTAATAGTGGTGGCCAAGCTAAGAGTAAGTGCGTATATAATACTGTATGTCTTTGAGTTACTAATGAAGAAGCTTTTTTGAAATAATTTGATAGACTGAGTCAGACTGTCAAAGATACAGCACAATGTTAATTTCTCTCCATGAAACCTAAGTCTTAGCTAAGCAGAGTATTAAAATTCTTAGGATACACCCCATGTTATCAGAATTCTATGGTTTGGGGACAAGCAGTTAACATAATGGTTATGTCACTGGATTCTCATGTAGTTGACTGTGGTTTGAGTCCTGGACCCGGTGGCTTAAACTCACACCAGGCTTGTGTGTGTGCGTGTCCAAGATCCTGAGAGGAGAATGGAGGAGAAGGGATTGTGGCGTGGCCATCCCCCCTGGACGGTGACTTCTCGCTTTCTGTCTCTCTCTGTCTGTCTGGCGAACACACGCCTATAGCAAAACCTCTCCAAAAAGTAAATAAATAAAAAAATAAAAGGAATTCTATGGTTTTGTATACATATATTGTTTCTTCTCTTACTTGATTGGCCAACTTCACTTACTCTTTAGAATATATTTTAATTCATTTAATACAATGTAATTCTAAGGACTCATGGTCACTTTTCTCAAGAACTAGTCCCTGACTATATTATATACTAATATAATTTACTTCTAGAGCTGCAATAATTTTATGTATATGATAACACCTCTAATTTTCTTAGAAGAGTTCTAATTTTAAATATTTAAGCCTTGAGTTATGGACTAGAATGTATGATGTGGACAATATCTTTCCATCACCAATGTCACAACTGGCTACAGGGCTGTCTATAGCTATCCAAAGTTATATTTGGATATTGGATATACTGGTGAATAGATACATTTATAATTATTTGCTTTCATGTCTTGTGAAATTTATCCTTCCAAAATGTTTCACATATTTTATCTATTTATGTGGCAACTGGGATGAACACGAGGGGTGGAAGGGTGAACCTAGTTATTTCTTGTTGTGCTGATGGCCAGTTAGTGGCCTTTATTTTGCCCACTGTGTTAATCAAAGCCTGGGTGTTCTAGGAAAGGTGGATACTAGGCAAATACATGAATATGTTCATTTGTTTTCAATGCCCCTGCGACTTTCTGTGCTTTTCTCTCTTTTGTTATTTTATATTTTTTGGCACTCAAATAGTTAAAATATTACATATCTCTTCTTGGATTTCCAGTATATTAATCTAATTTCAGAACTGGATTAATCATAACTTTTTGACATATCCTCATCATTGATTCATATATGACCTACTTTCACTTAGATACGACATAATTAGAAATAATAATTTAATTATTTTTATTTATTCATTTCTTCTATGAGCTAGAAAAACAAAGAGACAGAACCACCATCCCCCCATAGTATCTTGAAGCCATAATCCACACCCCCCAGCCTCTGCCTAAATCAGCTCCAGATCATGGGTCCACAAGTACTAACAGTATTCAGGAGGTCTCAGAATGAGAACCTGGAACCTTCCCAGGTGGGTCAGTCTTGCAGAGTTCATGTTTTATGCTGTGCCACCATTGAGAATTTTCCTTTTTCTGTAATTGTTTTAAGTAATATAAAAAGCATCCATGAACTCACCACATGTAACAAAGGCAAGACGTGACATAACCTACTTATTACCATATCATTCCTAATCCTAGTCTGTCTCCTCTCACCTCTTACAACCATTCAAAGAGACCATCATTCTGATCTTATCTTTGTTCTTTTCCTACTTTGCCTTTTATATAGCGTTTTATTTCTTTGTATTTACATGTATCCCTAAGAACAGAATATTCCATTTAAGTTGTTTTTATCTTTATATAAAGGGTATCATATTTTGTTGCAGTAGTTCATTCTTTTGACTTCTATTGATGTGGATTTGCGTGGTTTCCAGATGCTCACTGTTGTGAATGGCATTGCTATGAACACTCCTATGCATATTTCCTGTGGTTTATGGGCTGGATATTATCTATATACTTAGGAGTGGAGTCAGTAGGTCATAAGGTATATAAATGGTCAGCCTTGAAGTATAGCATCATTCTGTTCTCCAAAGTGGTTTCACCAACTAAAAGTCCATGAGCAATATCTGAGAGATTGTATGGATCTATAATCTCTCTGATGTGGGATTGTCTAAGTTATGTTTGCCAATTGGACAGGTTCAAAATAAAATTTTGTTGTGGTGTTAAATTAAAATGGGATAGTGGCATCCTTGCCTCATTCCTGGCCTCATTCCAGTATATAGCAATACTTGCAATGTTTCCTCATTTAGGATAATTTTTAGAGGGTTTTAGATAAATAGATGATAGGTAGATGATAGGCAGATAGATGATAGATCGATATAGATCGACTATCAGACTAGTCAAGGGATTATTCTTTCTTTTTTTAAAATTTGTTAAAGGTTTTATTTTTCTTTATCTTGACCGTGTTTTAACTTATAAAATGCCTTTACTGCATTTACTGAAATCATCGTATTTTTTCTAATACTAAACCATCTTTGCATATATCTAGTATAAACTTGATTGAGAATCATTAACTCTTACTATCTTGTTGGTTAAAATTTGTTTAGTGATATATCTGTATTGGTAAATAAAATTGACCTCTAGTCTTCTTTCTAGGAATACTTTTGTTTGGTTTTGACATGGATCATACTGTCCTTGTAAATGTTTTATATGCAAGATTTTGTAAAAATAGATCTTGACATTGAAAATCTGGCAAAAAATGTTCTCTAATATAATATAGATCTGGTGTTTTTGTTTGTTTGTTTATTTATTTTTCCTGTTTGAAAAGAGATTAAACTGCTGCTTCTAGTATTTGATGGTTATGGAATTCCTGGAGATGTTATAATTTGAGTTAGTTTCAGTAAGTTATGTTCTTCTAGAAATTTTTTTAGTTCATCTAAGCTTCCAAAATTGTTGATATAACTTTCCAGTATAAATTGCAATTTAGTCTAACCAAATCTCCCTACAGATAGCGTTCTTTTCTGAAGATTTCCAGTTAATATATGTAGAAAGAATAAGTAAGTAAGAAAACCAACACTCTGGTAGCCAATAATTAAAAAAACTGTTTACAGAAAAATTTATTGATAGATGAAACCATTATATTAAAATTTGAGAGGCAGTTTAAAATGTAAGGATCAGGCTGTTAGGACCTAGACATGATACTGTATGTCTAAATACAATATATAAAACATAAATACCACTTACAAAGTATTCTTGGAAAAAAATTAACTTGAATCTAAATGAGTCTTTAGGACTATTTTACACTTAAGGATACATAGAGTAGCAAGGTAAATGATAATAAGAAAGGAAACAGATTCAAAATATGGGAAATTCTACAGGATATTAACTTAATGTCTGTAAATAGTCATTTGTGTAAAAATTAAAAGTGAGGTGGGTGTTGGATCTAGATTTAAGAGACTTAGCTTCCCAAACATAATGTGTGAATACAGTTTATAATTTGAACAAACCAATTTTAGAATATTTTTGATAAAATTAGATAATATTGATTTCAAATTCTCAATTTGGAGGGATTGTGACTAGATTTACCTTGCAACATTTCACAGGTCAACTCATGGAATATGTAGTAGTGTCTTATTTTCTTGTTTCTATTTCTTGTTTTCATATTAATTTGTAACTTAAGGATCTCTCTATAAGTACATACACCACTAGCTCTTTTTCATATGTATGTAAGACTATCTCATTGGTTATAAACATGTTTAATACTGTTATACCATTTTTGTGAATTAAAATTTCATCATGAGTGGCCAGCAGGTGGCATGGTAGTTCATATACTGGATTCTGACATGACCAGACATGGTTCGAGTCCCAGACCTGGCGACTTGTTTTCTCACTCTTCCTCTTTTTCTCTGGTTAAAATTGAAGAATAACAATAATAAATAAAATTTAAAAAAATTATCATGATGCCATGACTTTCTTTAAGCATAGTTATATCTGTTCTAAACTCTATTTTCTCTTATGCTAGTTAGATCATAGTAACTTTCTCTAGGTTGGCATTTGTTAGCTATACCAGACGACTTCAAAAAGTTTCTAGAGGGACCAGTAGTTAGTGTAATGGCTGTGTTGCTGGACTCCCATGTAGTCGACTGTGGTTCAAGTCCCAGATCTGGTGGTTTAAACTCATGCCAACTGCGTGTGCATGCATGCCCAAGATCCCGAGAGGAGAATAGAGAAGGGATTGCAGCGTGGCCATCCCCCACCCCAGGGGGGGAATGATTTCTTGCTTTCTGTCTCTCTCTCTGTCTTTCTTGTGAGTGCACACACCCTATAGCAAAAACCTCTCAAAAAAATTTTTTTTTCTAGAATGGGCCAGCTGTTAGTCTGGCTGTTAAGGTAGATGGCTCCAACATGGCCCACTGTGTGGTTCAAGTCATACCTGGTGGCTTGTAAAACATGCTGCGTGTGTATGCATTCCTATAATCCCAAAAGGAGGAATTTTGATGTGATTGTTCCTCATGGGAATTGCTCTCTCCTTTTCCTTCTCTTGCTCTCTGATTGTCTCTGGTGAGCACACATGTCCTCTGGCAAATTAAAAAAAAAAGTTGTGGAAGAATGGAAATTAAATATATCAATTAAAATAGAATTAAAGTATGAGTTTATTTTGCGCAAAATATTTTGTTATTTATACATAATATTTTAAATATGCATTTTCATGAACTTTTCAAAGATATTACATGATTTTATACCTTTTTCTTTTGACTTCATAAGCTTTAAGTATGTCTCATGCAAAAAATTATGTTAGATGAATTTAGTTCATTGAGAGTTTAGCTCATTGTTACTTATCACAATTTATATAACAACTAATAATTTGGGGAGTTTGGGTGGGTTTGGATACTTGAGGTGGTTGATTCCAACCTGTTTCCCCCAGTTTCTTACAAGAGTAGGCTTCTACCCTGCTCTTATTTTACTCTTAAGGATACCTGGGATAGAATTCTGAGTCTGCAGGTGTGTCATCAAGCATTTCTTTGTCTTAAGGTAAGGGTAAAAGAGAAGCAAGAGATAAACTCCAATAATTCTCATCTTATCACCTCTGCACACACTCCCTGCATCCTTATCTTTCTGCTTCTTACCACAGGCCAGAACTGTACCTCTCCATACTAGACAACCAGCTCTTTATTCACTCAGTGGGTTTCTCGTAATTGTGTTACGCAGGGATGAAGCCATCCTACTACTCTTTAGCATCTTGACATGCTATTTTTAAAAATGCTAACCTAAAATATTAGGGACCAAGAAAATAAAATTGAAAAATCATAATCGTTTTCTTACCTATTCCACTGGAAAACATTAAAAAAAATGTTAATTCCCAAATTTAACAAGAATTTGACTAAATCAGTATTCTCATACACCACTAATAAGATCCAAAAGAAACCATCTATTATGTAATATGTACCAGAAACCTGATGGTACATAAATTTTGTGATACATTTTCATTTAACTCCAAATTTGTATTGCTTTATTTATGAAAATGAAAGATTTAAAATTTTTATTACTAGATGATTTATTGCATACTTATGGTATGTCCAGAAAGTAGAATATTTTCTAGCTACTTAAGAGAATTTTTATCTTAGTTATCACATATAAAATATGAAATAGTATACGTTAAATATTAACAGTGTTTTATGTGGAGATGATGGAATTATAAATGACTTTAATTTTCTTCTTTTTACTTTCTTGAGATTTTAAAATATTCTTTAATAAATATGCATTATTGTATTTTAACAGCTTACCCCCTGTGTACCACTTTCTCTTAAAACCTTCCTATCCTCAGACAATAGAACTAATAAGATAAACTACTTGAGCTAAAGTGCTAGTGGATTAGCCCTTCAGGATTTTCTTTCTTTCTTTCTTTTTTTTTTTGCATTCTAACTGAAACCTTATTTTCTGGTCAAAACAAGAAAGCTTTAAAATGTTAGACATATCAGGAACTGTTAGGAAATAGAATAATCTTCATATTCCTAAACTATTTCATTCTTTGTGTACCATCTAACAAAGCTTGTTCTAAAGAAGTCTCTCTTCCTCTTTTTACTATTGTTTAATTGTCCTCTCCAAAACTCATGTTAAAATCTAACTGACATTGTGATGGTATTAGAAGGTGAGACATTTGGTCTGGTCCTATGACCTAGTAGTTAAGGGAGCTGGGTCCCATGTAACTGAATACAGTTCTAATCTCAGCCCCAGCAGCTTGAAAAACATACCAGGTGCATGTACATGTGTGCCCCAAATCCCAGCAGGATGGAGAAGGGATTGTAGTGTGACTACACCCCATTAGAAGGTTCTTTGTCCCCTCCTACCCTGTAAATGCATGTACCCTTTAGAATAAAACAGTACAAAAAAAGCAAACAAAAGCAAACAAAACCATGGGACATTTAAGAGCTGACTAGGTGATGAGCACCCTGCCTTCACGAATAGCTTAATGCCGTTATTGTGGGAGTACATTAGTTATCCAAGAAATTCTGCCTTTATAATCTCAGTCTTTCAGGCTCTCTTACTCTTCTGCCATGCTGTAACATAGTATGAAGGCTCTCCCCAGGTGCTGGTGATGTTCGCTTGGACTTTCCACCCTGCAAAACCATGAACCCAAATAGATTTTTTTCCATTATAAACTATACAGTCTTGGCTATAGCAGCACAAAATGGACTAAGGCAATTTCTTTCTCAAAATATGGGAAAGTAGTAGAAGGATAGAGAGACACCTTGATATTCTCCAGCTATTAACTCAGCACCAGAGGACATTAGAAAGCAGTCCTGTTCCATTGAAGCACATGTCCCACATAATTTCTGTTATGGTAATCACTGTGAATTAAACACACCTACTTAAAAATATGTTTAATTGACACAAAAAAGAAAAGTTATTTGCTGATGATAATGTGTAGATAATGTCTTTGTCTTGACTGATATACAGATATACACTGTATTTGTGCTGGGGAAAACATGTTTTGTGCACTGTAAAGACATATGACGATTAAATTTAAATAATAAATAAATAAAATAAAATTTAAAAATAAAGAAAAACCCTATCTACTTGTTTTAAAAAACAAACAAATAAACAAACAAAAACAAACAAACAAATAAAACCCACCTACTTAGGAATCAGCCATTCAGTTATTATCCCTCTTTTGTCTCAGTGTAGAGGTTCTTAAAATTCTTTGGATCCTCATATTAGATCTATAGGACATGAGGATGTCCATGAACAACTAAAGTTATAGGCTAAAGTGTTGGGTCCCACTAGCAGGTAGAGTAGTGGTTAAGGTGCTGGATCCCACATGGATGACTCCACAGTTTGAATCTCAGACCTAGCACTGGAAAAACCATGCTGGTTGTGTTTGAGTACATGCCCCCAAAAATCCTTAGAGGAGAACAGAAGAGAAGGGATTGTAGGGTGGCTTGGCCATGCCCTTTGGGAGATGATTCCTCAGTTTCCTTGTCTTTTTATCTCTCTCTGGCAAGTTCATGTGCCCTACAGTAAAAAATCTTAAAAAAAAAAAAAAAAAATAGAATGACAGGTTAATAATAACCTAGGCTACAACAACACTGTTTTATTTTTTTCCTAAATGTACTGATATTTTTGACCAAGAATATTATTAAATTAAAAATCTGGGACAATTTGGAAGAAAAGATCTATATTAAGTAATACAATCAGCCAGTTGCCATTCTTATGGTATATCCACTACAAAGAGCTGCAAAATATTTTGTTTCTTTTCATAGACTAATAGCTGATTCTTAACCCAAGGAGACAAAATAATTGTTAAATGAGAAACCTAAGGGATGCAGAGAGGTGGACCTATGCAGTTTTCTTTCTAATTAGGCCATGATCATTTTTCAAGGGAATCACTGCAGTGAATACTTTACGACTTTCCTATAGCTAGTCTTATTACCCTACATTTTATCCTTTATAAGATAGTCAAATTTATCCTTCAGAAATGCAACTCTGGTCATGTCACTTCTTGGTTTAAAATCCTTTAATGACCACCCATTATCTTAGCATGAAATACAAATTACTTAATTTGTCTTACAAAACTTGCCCTCCAAGATCTGATTTCTGCCTGCATTTCGACTGTAACCTACCCCATTCAGCCCATACAAGACTTCCTAATTAACTCCCTGTACACTCTGCTCACTCCTGTCTTGATGCTCTGTTCACTGACTGGCGATGGCCCGAGTGATAAGAGCTGTAATTGAGGTACATATCAGGCTATACGCGTTCAGGGAAGAGAGGTGAATTACTGCATGGAGAGCCTACGAGAAGAATCAGAAACAGGTAACGTTTGAGAATCTCTTATTAAAGTCCTGTACATACTGTACCTATTCAATGACATCTTTATTTAAAGATCCACAGGCTGGAAATGAAATAACATCTATTTCAAACTTCCTTTTTTATAACATAAAGAAATTAGATTCAGAACAGTTCTGAATATTTTTATTCATTCAACTTTTATTTAACAAACACTTATCAAGTGTTACTAATATAGCAGTTGCTATTCTAGATCCCGGTAGTACAATACTGAATGAGAAGTCCCTGACCTCACAAATCTAATATTGTAGGGTAGAGATAAAAAATAAACAGTGAAACAATAGATATATAGTGTAAGTCAAGGAGTGAAATTGTCATGAAGAAAAACAAGAGAGGATAATAGAAATAACCAAATAGTGTGTAAGAAGAGCTGCTATTTTAGAATGTGTCTGGGAATGTGCCCCTCAGAGGTCACATTTGAAGGGAGCCTTGACTGAAGAGAAGGATGAAGCCATGAAGCTATCTGAGGAGAATGTGCAAGGCTGAAGAACCTTCATCTATTCTTGTCTGAACATACTTGGCAGACTGACAAAGAATGAGGAGAATAGGGAGTGAAAGGGAGAGAAGTTGGAGAGATAGCCAAGGTCAAATACTCTGGGGCCAAGTAGTCCTTGGTAAGGACTTCAGATTTTATTTCGTGGATGACTCAACATCAGCAGAGCATTTTAAGAATGGGTATGTCTTGATCTGGCTACTCGTCTGTGAAAACAGTTTGCAAATGGCAGACTTGGTTCTGCAACTATGATGAATGTATGTCCAGACTTTCCAGGGTCAGTCTTGGTTTATGCCTATTATTGTGGCATAATTAGTAACAGCTTTGTCTTTCGTTTCATTCATTCCTCATCACCCAATCAGCCCTTAAATGTCCCATTGTTTTGCATGCTTTTTGTTTTGTTTTGCTCTAACGGGTGCATGTATTCATAGGGTGTGGGAGGGCAAAGAACTCCCAGTGGGGTTTAGTCACGCCATAATCCCTTTTCCATAATTTCTCCATTCTGTTGAAATTTGGGGCACACATGCACATGCACCTGGCATGTTTTTCAAGCTGCTGTGGTGTCTCAGTGTGGACTATCTCATATGGACATCCTGACTAGTACTTACATTTCTCCTCTCCGTGGCTAATGATTTTCCTATCACATTGTGCAGTGCATCTTAATCTATTAAGAACCAAAATTTCAATCTATTCAAGGATTTTTTAAATGAAGAAATCCATTTCAAATATACAATGGAAAGTCATCAAAATAAGTTATGCTTAATAAAGAACTGAATTTTTGGTTAATTTGGTGTAATGTGTCTGTTTTGTAAAGTGAAGGATATTTCCTGTGAGCAATAGATTGACTCCTCATACATCCTGACCAGACCCTTTACCTATCATCATGTCTTCTTCCTGGCTCTTTGGCCAGGTGGAGTCAGTCTCTAAAAACTCATGATTATAATCTTCAGAAAGAGAATCACTATCTGCTCTTGAGCGTTGAGGCCACATCTAATGCATTGTTTGCCCCTCAGCTCTGGGCAAAGGACAGACCCTACTCAATATGTTTTAACAAATGGTTAAATAACTTGAATAGTAGCAGATTCTGGAATTTAAAGATAATGAGGTTTAACACCGATCTTATTAGGTGACACTGTTCAGTAACTGAAGGTTAATGTGTAATATAAGATAGTTTATTATATTCTATCATTTTGATGAAATGTGACTGAAATAACATTGTTTTTATACATCATGTTTTTCTTTTAAATGTGATTATATTTTAGTTAATAATTTATAACAGTTAATTAAATTTATTTTCTCGGCTTAAGGTAACATATAATGATAAAATTATTCAGAAATGGTATTTTGTTTAAATAGATTTATTAAGACGTGACAATTTCTATCTTTATTGTTAGCTGTGTGTCCCCACATTGAATAGAATAGTAGCATGAGGAGGCATCTGAATGGCACTTTATGATATATATGGTCAAAACTTTAGTCAAACATAAAATGCATTGGGGTTGTTGGGAAAGTCATGATGCATTTTTGCCTAGGAAACCAGAAAAATACTTCATGACTTTCCATACTGTGAGTTTTGCCCAGGTAATCTCTGAAGTACAATTGTGTTGCCTTACATTGGCACTTCCTAGTGTCTCCTAGATTGCAAACCTTCCTTAATGTTTACTCAAAAAAAATTAAAAAATAAGGCTTCTCAGGTTAGCTTCTCAAAGAGTCATAGAACCAGTTCCAACTTAATATACCTCTATCATTGCCTTTTTTTTTTTTCTTCATTCTCATAATGTCACTGACATTTGTCAGGATGAAACATGTCTCTTGGGATAAATAGAATAACAGTTCCATGCCATCTCTTTGGCTTATGTATCCTTCTTTGTAACATCCTCAACTCAGGCTAATTATTGATAACCCTGGGTTTAGAAAATTTTCTGAAATGATTTTCAAATGATAAATATATTTTTTCTCTGCATATTTGAGAGTCCAGGTCTTAGATTAGGGACAGCAGCCATTTTGCCACTGTTCCTACACATATGCTTTTACATAGGAAAGTGTTTTGCAGAACTCAGAACTTCCCAGCTACCTCGTTGATAAAATATGTGTTTTTCTGAACCTCCAAATGGAATACACTTGCTTTGCAGAAAGGATGGAACTCTTGGTATTCAGAGTACTCTGGTGCATCTTCAGGGTTTGACGAGATTACTTGGTCTGGGGGCTGAAGCTAGCAACTCTAGGTTCAAGCTTGACTCTTCCCTTAGCTAACTCTTTGACCTTGAACCAATTGTCTGGGTTCTTGAATTATGTCAGTTCCTTCACTTCTAAAGTAAAAGGGTTGCAGTGGATGATCTGAAATGTCTTTTCTAGCTCTAAAAAAAATTTTAATGCTCTATTTAGTATAGAAATAGAGGTCTTTTTTGTAGCTTATATCTGACCTGGTGTTTTAAACCTTTTGCCTTGCAGCTGATTCTCCATAAAGTTAAATGTTCATTTCCACGTATGCCATAGTTTATTAGAAATGACTGTCAGGATATGTGGAAGATCCTATATTTAACATCTCAGAATTGGATACTAGTTTGATATAAATAGCAAGTTGTTATCTGAGTAGATTACAATGGATTTACTATCAAGCAAATTAAATTACTGGGGACAGATGTGTTCTTAGAATTGTCTGAGACAATCAATCTGTGAGTAGCAAAATTTTGGTACTTGCCAAGCTGTCCTGTATAATTCAAAGATATGTCACCCAAGCAATTCCTTGCCTGTAGCCGATAGAGAGTGTTAGCAGGAAAGGAACTATCAGAGAGGGGACAAATGTATGCTAATCTAAATTGTGTATAACAGGCTTTCTGGAAATTGTGAAACATTTGGAAGGATGAGCAACAATGAGAAGAAAAGTTAAACAGGAAACCACGTGACAGGTAACAAAAGATGCAGGAAGAAGATGAGGAAGAAGGAACTAATTTAAAGTAATATTGTGCAGCAACTGAAGTGTCTGAATTTTATACAAACAGAAAAAGTGAATAAATGGTAAAGGAGAATGATTGAAAGAGCATGAACAAGAAAGATGACCTAAATAGAACAGAATAGAAGAAAATGGGAATATACACACAGCCACCAATGAAAATGTGATAAAGAACAATGTAACAGATAGGAAGTTTGTACATTCACAGTTAATGAGAAAAAGATATTTCTTTTTCAAAATGATTTCCCAATGAGATTTGAAGAATGATTCCTACTGGCAATATTTTAGTCTTTGCATGAAAGACACAGTGAACCTTGGCCAATGATTGAATAGAAAATTTTTTGTTTATTGTCCTAGAGAAAAAAATTGATATCACTAACCAGAGTGATCACTGAGAGAGTATGTTTGATAGACAAAAGTTGGCAAATTTACCCCATAATTATATTTTAGGCTTTGCAGGTTGCATTCATTTCTTATTACTGATATAACAAGCTATCATTAATGTAGTGGCTTAAACAACGTAGATTTATTATCTTAGTTCTGGATTTCATATATCATAAAGTCAAGATGTTGGTAGTGTTGTGCTCCTTCTGGAAGTCCTAGGGGAGAATACTTTTTCTTTGTTTCTTTATTTCTGTGTTCTTTCTTTCTTTGCTCTTTCATTCTTTCTTTGTTGATTCTTCCTCTTTAAAAAAAATGTTTTTTGCCTTTCCCAGCTTTTATACCTTTCACATTTCTTGTACTGTGCCACTTCTTCCGTTTTCAAGGACAATAGAATAGCATCTTCATATCTTTCTCCTCTAACTCTAACATTGTGTCCATTCATGTAATCTAGGATAATCCTTCTATCTTAAAACCCTTAATTTAATCATTGCTACAGAGTGTCTTTTACCATTTAAATTCACATATTGATAGATCCTTAGTATTAGGGCAAGGCTATCTTTAGAGGTTCTTATTCTGTCTACCACAAAGGCCTTTTGGTCTCTTGTAACTACTCAACTTTGTCTTTGTAAAGGGGGAAAAACAAACAAACAAACAAAAACAGATACTATGTAATCAGTGGGAATGGCTCAATGAACCTGTATTTACAAAAACAGGCCACGACCTGGATTTGCCCCTTGGATCACAGATGGTCAACCCATAAAGTAGGGTTTGTTTTGTTTTGTTCTGTTCTTTATTGTATATAAAGCTGCTATAAGTATTTTGAGGAACAGCACATTTAAAACAGAGAATTATACAATTATAGAATTATAAAATTATTGGAAAGACTAAAAAAAAGTAAAGAAAGGAGTCTGTGGATTTCATGGTATCGAGAAGATAGACAATCTAAGAAAGTGGATAATAGCTGTTGGCAGCACTGACTTGGGTGATTTCAGGAGGAAGTCTGGAAACTCTGCTGTCGCTTATGTGCCTGCTCTCAGCTAATGGTAAAGAGGAGAGTAATTTATCCTCTCTGCTTTTCAGATCTCATGGGAGTGCCTTTTATGACAGAGTGTAACCAGACCCCTTCTGGTAAGAAAGTCTGGGGAATATAGTTTCCTAGCTTTAGCTCCTTCATGGGACAGCTTAGAAAGTTTGGATGGTCTTTATTATCAATTAGATAATATATGGATAACATGATGAAACATGGTTAAAAGATCATTTGAAATGGGCTTGAAGAGATGCCATAAAATGACAGATGCATCACAGAAATATTTGTGGAAATATAATGGGATACATTGAAATATAAATGGGATCTATCTGCCAGAGTATATTTCTCAGTTTCAGAGTTTGATTATTAATTACAAGTATGCAAGTACGTCTATTTTTGTTTCTTTGTTTTTCTTTTTGCCAACTGGACATGTGCAGTCTATTACGGGTTTGAATTAAGTTGCAGCTGGATCCCATTCCTGTCTCTACCATTTCTATCTATGTGACCTTGGGCAAATTTTCTTAACTTTTGCAGCATTAGTTGCTTCAAGTTGTTCATTAGTGAATTATCTGTGATCGTGTCTAACATGATTGGGATAGAGGATGAAATAATTCACAGCAGTTTTCTTCATAATACACTCCACATGTTCCTCAAAGGGTGAATGGTTAAACAAACTGTGGTACATGCGTATCATGGAATACTCCTGAGTAATAAAAAGAAATGCGCCGTTGTGTTATGCTGTATCTTGACTGTATTGATGAGTATATCCTAGTTGTTATATTGATGTACTCCTGTTTTGCATGATGTTGCCACTGGTAGAAACTTGGTGAAGAGCATGGGTGTGTGTGTGATGTGTGATGAGTGTGTGTGTGTGATGTGTGATGTGATGTGTGTGTGTGTGTGTGTGTAATATATAAAGTGGCTGGTATAAAGTTAATGCTAAACAAATACCATTCATCCATGTTATTAGCTCTTGAGACTGAAGATATTAGAGAATTATGGGACCAGCAGTTAGCGTAATGGCTATGTTGCTAGACTCCCATGTAGTCGACCGCGGTTTGCATCCCGGACCCGGTGGCTTAAAACTCATGCCAGGCGTGTGTGCGTGAGTGTCCAAGATTCCAAGAGGAGAATGGAGGAGAAGGGAGTGCGGTGTCACCATCCCCCCTGGGGGGTGATTTCTTGCTTTCTGTCTCTCTGTCTCTGTCTGTGGTGAGTGCCCACGCCCAAAAGAAAAAAAAAAAAAAAAAAAAAAAAAAAAAAGAAATACCTCTCCAAAAAATAAAAAAAAATAAAAAAGATATTAGAGAATTTTAAATAAGGATGAGTTATCTGTTAGTATTCTTTTTTGAGAGAGAGATTTTTGCTATAGGGCATGTGTGCTCCCCAGAAAGACAGGGAGGGACAGAGAGACAGAATGTAAGAAATTGCTCCCTAAGGGGATAGCCATTCCGCAATCCCTTCTCCTCCATTCTCCTCTCAGGTTCTTGGGCACACACACACATGCACCTGGTATTAGTTTTAAGTTGCCAGATGCAGTACTTGAACAGCGGTTGATCATATGCGAGTCCAGTGATGTAACTATTATACACACCATCTGCTGGTCCCATTCATTAAGTATTCTTACTGTGAAAAAAAGTGTCTAGTTGCCCAAGAATAACTCTAACAAGCAAATATAACTTTATCAAGCAAACATAACTTACCTATGACTATGGCAGGTGATAATATAAGAAGCAACTATTTTTTAACTACCTCTGTATCTCTGGCTATAGAAAAGAAATGACCACTAACACTTTGATGCTCTCAGAATTTTTTTTTTTTTTGAGAGGTTTTTGCTATAGGGTGCGTGTGCTCACCAGAAAGATAGAGAGAGAGACAGAGAGACAGAAAGCAAGAAATCAACGCCGCCCCCCCCCCCAGATGGGATGGATATGCCACAATCCCTTCTCCTCCATTCTCCTCTCAGGATCTTGGGCATGCATGCACACGCGCCCTGCGTGAGTTTAAGCCACAAGGTCGGGACTCGAACTGCAGTAGACTACGTGGGAGTCCAGCCACATAGCCATTATGCTAACTGTTGGTCCCCTTTCAGAAATTTTAGTGGAAGAAACTTCTACCTTTTTTTCTCTCTCTCTCTTTTCCTCACTGACTCTTTTTTCCCCTCCTCATTCTTATTTACCCCACTCCATGGAGAAAACTACCTCTTAGGTGTAGTGACTGATCTCTCTCTTTTGATATACATATAATTACAGAACCTATAGGGGCATATGTTTGTGCATGTGTGTGCACATGTGCACACATGTATGTTTGTATGTGTATGTGTAACATTAGATTTATTATAAGGAATTGATTCATGTGATTATAGAGACTGAGTCCCACTATCTGCCATCTGCAAGAAGACCCAGGAAAATTGATGACAGAAATATCAGTCTGAGTTTGAAGGCTTGAGGACCAGGAGAGGAGATGGCATAATTTTCTGTCTGAAAGCAGACCAACCTCTCAGCTGCAGCAATGAGGCAGAAAAAGAGAGTGTTTTTTTTTTTTGAGGGGGGGTGTGGGTTGGTATAGCAAAGTGGGGAGTTTATTGAAGGAGAAGGAAGAAAAAACAACTCCCAAGATGGGAGGGGTAGCAGATAATGGGTTGCCAAGGAAGAACTGGCAAGGGATTTTTAGCTGGGTCCAAGGGGCCTTGTCAGGCTTGTTCTTGGTGGGGCTTGTGCATACCTTCTCATGATGAGGAGGGGCACATGCTGGATGGGTCCAATTATTTTCCTAATTTTGGAGTGGTTACCAAGGTCAGGAGATTCTTTGTCTCAAAACCTTGGGCTATATAAAGTCATTATCTTATCCTCTCCTGGATTGTGGTGGGGCCTGGAAAAAGCCTTTGTTTTAGTTCTAGTTATGCTTCATAGGTTTAACTTTTCTTCATTGGATCCTCAGCAAGTTGATTGATGCTACCTACATTGAGTACCAATTCAAATGCTAATCTCTTCCGGACCAGCAGTTAGCGTAATGGCTATGTCCCTGAACTCTAATGTAGCCAACCGCGGTTCCAGTCCTGGACCCAGTGGCTTAAACTCACACCAGGTGCGTGTAAATGCGTGCCCAAGATCCCGAGAGGAGAATGGAAGATAAGGGATTGCGATGTGGCCATCCCCCCCGGGGGGGATGATTTCTCGCTTTCTATCTCTCTGTTTCTCTCTGTCTTTCTGGCGAATACACGTGCCCTATAGTAAAAACCTCTCAAAAAAAAAATGCTAATCTCTTCCAAAAATACTCTCATAGACACACCTGGAAATAATTCTTAAGCAGGTGACTAGGCATCTTGTAGAGCCTGTGTGATAAGCTGAACCAAAGAACCAGGTCAAGTTGACTAATTCTATGAACTGTCCACACTTGAAGCGGAACTGAGAAAGTCTCATTTCAGCTTTAAGTTTCTGACACATTCTTCAATGATGCTTTATCATTAATTAAGCTGAAATCTGATTTCCATTTGCTTCAGTCTTTGTTTAGATGTTGTAGTGAGGACTCAGGGTGTGTGGGGGGAAGGTAAGTGTTGGGATTTATGCACTAAATCCCACTTTGCACCTTGAAAAATTGACTTGAGACAATTTCTTCCTATTTTTAACTTTGGTTAATAATGACTTTAATTTAAAAGTTTATTAAAGTAAAGCAAAAAAAAGTGTGCTTTACTTTCTGCTTATTATTCAAAGATATATAAAACTCCACTTAAAATATAGTTTTATTATAAGTTGTGTTATCCTAATTTTTCTTCTAAGAAGGTGTGTGCCTTTACAATGTAACATTTGGTAAATAAGTTTGATGAGAGAATTTCAATGGGTTATGAGACAGAAAAAAGAGGTATATGCACAAAAGCATCTTTTACTTTTCTAGAACATTAGATATTTTGCACCAGTGGAAGATGCTGCTCTTATTGTTATCTCTGTAGGTAAGACAGTAAAGACGTGCAACTTCCCCAAGGGTCACACAACTAATTGCAAGACTGTCCCAAGAACTAGCCAGAGAAAGAAACTTAATGGAGAAATATTCAGCTTTGCTATAGATGATCTTCCTCCTACAGCCATCCCTTTATTGTCATAGCTGGGCTGGGCAGAGAGAGCTTCCTCACACGTGCCCAGGAGCTCCTGACAGCCCTCACACAAAGGAGCCCTGCAGCGACTCAGAAATCAGCAGTATGGCTCAGTTGAGAAACCCTCCACTGCAGATCATCCCAGAGGCAAGAGCAAGTGAAGAATATGCTGTCAGCTCTTGGCATTTCTTGGTATTGAAGAAACTGCGTGCTGGCTAATAGAGGCCAGAGGTCTTTGTGGCCTTGGGATGAATTCAGGGGTTCAATCATTGAGCAGGATAAGGGAGAGGACCTAGCCTAAGGAAGGGGGAGTAGTAAAACCTCTCCTGTGAAGCAGAAAATCAGCTAGAACAACCCACTCATAAGCAATAGACTGGCATTAATAAGTAAGCCTAGCTGACTCTGAATTATTGTGTGCACGCTGTTATACCAACGGAAAGATAAGCCTTCTCCATGAGCACGTTCACAAGTGTGTATGGCCATAAAAAGATATTTACAAAACTTGCCTTTCATTTTATCATTATTTGCCTTTAACATTTGGCTTAGTATTAGTAAGAACCACAACAAAAAGTGGTGGTTGAGAAAAAGTGGAATTCATGCTGCTGGACATTTATACAATTTTTTTAACTTTTGATCTTAAACACTGAGTTGAAGGCATGGTATGGTTAAGAGTTTTTCCTTCAAACTTCTAATATTAAAACTTGAGGCAGCATATTTAAACTATTGAGAATAATAAATGAAACATCAGCAAGTATAAATTCCAAAATCCTAGTACTGGATTACCTTATGAGTCTCAAGTTCCTCATGAGAAATATAGAACCTTCTTTATGAAATCACTGGTTGTAATGGCCAAGTTATATAGAAATATGAGGACATTGTGAGAACCTTCCAAGTGCTATAAACATTTAGCATATATTATTTTAGAAATCTGCATCATATTGACTTGTACACAGCACTGGATTATGTCAATAAGGATGCAGACACTGCAATCTATGAAGGAGTTATGCTTCTGATGGAAACTTCCAATTCAGATTGGCAAGCTCAGATAGGATTCATTAATACATTTAAAATTTTTAAAAAAGAGAAACTTTTTGTTTGTTTGCTTTTAAAGTTTATTCTATGAGTGAGAGAGATACAGTGAGAGATACATCATCTCCAAGAGAGCCTCAACACTGTAATCCTACCCTCAACTTTAGACAGCTTGGATCATGGGCTCATGTGCGGTCAGTGCACTCAGGGAGGTCTCCGGATGCCAACTGGCAACCTTTATAGGGTGGGTCTGCCCCAAAAGTCATGTTTTACCACTTAACCACTGAATGACCCCTTGACGCTTTTCATATGGGTTGAGAATAACATGAAAGACCATGAATAGATGCAAAAGCAAACTGCACTTGTGTTCACTTAGAGGAGGGTGTACCACAAGTTGTGGTATTAAGCTTGATTTTATTCCACATCTTTATTCATCATCTAGAAGATGAGCAAGATGGCACATTAATTAAATCTGCAGATGGTGCTAAATGGGGAGACATTTTTTAAAAGGGAAAATAACAATATAAAAAGGCTGGATTTAAAAGAAGGCAAAGAAAAACACTAATGAGTATTTGTTTTGGTGCAATAAAGACTTGAAATACACCTAGAGTGGAATATGAAATGCTGCTAACGACCTTAAATAGTGTGATTGAAGACAATTAGTATTGATAAGGGTACAAATTAAAATATTATTGGTGGCAAAGAAGATCTGTTTGCCTAAATTCCCACTTTGTTTGTTATATTGTGTCATTCCTTTGCCTGATATCCAGAATACACTTCACAGATAAGGCATGCCCAGACAAGACTAGGATCTGCAGGCTGTGACAGGGGACCAGAAGTATCAAGTAACCAGATCTGGACTCCTTTAAATATGCACCCAAAGGTTAATCTCAATAAGCAATTCCTACAGGCTTGCTACATCATTGACACCTTCCTTATAGGGCCTTGCCACCAGTTTATCCTACGTAAAGTTAGTCACCACAATTATCTTCCTCTAGATATTAAAAGTGCCATTTCCCTGTCAAATATAGGAGATTCATATATCTGAATTAAGACCCACACTTTCCATTTCTATAATTTTTTAATTTTTAAGACACTCATGAAATTCTAGTAATCTAAAATGTTTAAAATGACCCTCTTAATTGTCCCTCTGGAGGATATATATATATATAGATATATATATATATATATATACACATACACACACATACATATGTATGTATATATGTATACATACATATGTATACATACATATATACATATATGTACATATATATACTTTTTTAAACCTTTTGATATTCCATTTCTCTGATTTTCTTTCCAAACCTCTGTCCTCTGTATTTGTTTCAGGCAAGGTTCCAATAAGAAATAGATACACATTCAGAATAGAAAGCTTCTAGTAGGGTTTAATTACAAAGGGGTACTTCAGAGGTATGGGTTTAGGAGTACCATATGTTTGGTGTAATAACCCAGGGTTTAATCCACTCAACGCTAAGGGATGAGTAATTTACCAAACCTTGGAAGTCACATTGGGTTGGTAGCTTCAAGGAAGTGGTGACAGTTGAGTCCGGGGCACACAGCAATTTGGAGATACTTTTGGTGGGAAGGGATGAGGAGGATGAATAACCTGATCTCACTGTCCTTTCAATCACCTGTTTTTGGGAAGTGGCCTCTATTGACTGAACCAAAAATAAATAAATAAATAAAAGGGAATGGAAACTCATTCATGTATCCCAAATGGGTCACCCACAGATGGCAGAAATCAAGAATCCAGTGAATAGAGAGAATGTACATAGAGGGACTAATGGAAGATACTTGACATGACAGTCTCATCCAGCATTTGAGAAGATGAAGAGTTTGTAGTGAGTCTACAATTAAGTAAGCCATTCTATCAAACCCTTTTCTTGATTGAGAACATAAGGCACATTCATACTGACCTATTAACGAAATTTCACCTTGTTTATTGTGACAAACTTGAGGCCCAAAGTTTTGTCATCATTTTTAAAAGAGAGTGGGACATGGCAGAGGGTGAGGGATAGGGAATCAAGGATGGAAAAAAAAAGTATACAAGACATAAGAAATAGAAAATTATTTGCTGATAACATGTATGTTGATGTGCTTGATTGAGCCAATATACAGTGTATTTAGATGGAAAATTCATTCGTATGCTGTAATGATGTATAGTGAATTAATATAAAAATAAATAAATTTAAAGAAAGAAAAAAGGAAATACGAAATATTTTATGAAAAATATGCAATTCTTATGTAAATTTGAAAGAATAACAACAAAGTATAATGAAGGCATTTGTTCTAGATACTGCATTGTTTACAGAAATACCTGAGGTTGGGTGGATTATAAAGAAATAGAGGTTTAGAAGCTCACAGTTCTCATGGCTGGAAAGTCCAAGAGCATCATAAAGTTTAAAAAGGCAGGATTTTTAGCAGAACAAAGCATGATTTGGATCTATGTTGCTTTCTCTCGGTTTCTAGTCTCATGCTTTTATTATATAATACCTTAAATCCACCCTAATGACTCTATTACACCCAAAGGCCCACCTTTCAACACTATAATCAGATTAATTACAGTTCTTAATCCTATTGCGATGACTGAACACATAAATTTTATAGCAACACATTTAAGCCAAAGCAGCATCCGTAGAACATCTTAGCCAGGCCATCATCCTTACAGCGAAGTCTCTTTCTGTCCCATCCCTCACAATACTTTTCCTCCTATGCCAGAAATAAACAGTGCTCTATGTTTCAGGTTTATCATTCCCTTGTTTTTCTCCATGTCTTTCCCTCCTAACCAACATATTTTTAATATTGCTAGTTTTCAAACTCTACATAAGTGGCACTATATATGCCCTAACATGACTTGCTTTTTATCATTATATTTCTAAGATTCATCCATATTACTGCAGAGATCTGTTGCTAATTTGTTTTCTGTCACAGAGTATTTTTTCATATGAATATTTCACAATTATTTAGTTGATCTCCTATGATGGACATTTATTTATTTTTAACCTTTTAAAAATTTGTTATTAACAAACACAAAAACACAGACTTCACTTCGTGCGATATGTTCCATTTTCCAGTTTATTCAATGCTTTGAAGCTCAAGGATGACTCTGTTTTCAGTAGTACATGGGCCTGAAGCATCTTTTGGCAAGCAGGCAGGAGACTCAACAAAAGTCAAAATAAGAACAAGACAGACTAAATGCAAGGCACCTATGTAAACATATTATACATTTGAAAATTAAAATATCAGTAAGAGTGATACGGTTTCCAGGTGAAATGAAACTATCTGAAACTGGTCTACCACAAGTTTCTGAACCTAGATTAATACAGTAAGTAATTTCATATATATGTAGATATATAATAAAATATATATATTTATATATATATAAATAATGTGCAAAAAGCTTCAAGGAAGTGGTGACAGTTGAGTCCGGGGCACACAGCAATTTGGAGATACTTTTGGTGGGAAGGGATGAGGAGGATGAATAACCTGATCTCACTGTCCTTTCAATCACCTGTTTTTGGGAAGTGGCCTCTATTGACTGAACCAAAAATAAATAAATAAATAAAAGGGAATGGAAACTCATTCATGTATCCCAAATGGGTCACCCACAGATGGCAGAAATCAAGAATCCAGTGAATAGAGAGAATGTACATAGAGGGACTAATGGAAGATACTTGACATGACAGTCTCATCCAGCATTTGAGAAGATGAAGAGTTTGTAGTGAGTCTACAATTAAGTAAGCCATTCTATCAAACCCTTTTCTTGATTGAGAACATAAGGCACATTCATACTGACCTATTAACGAAATTTCACCTTGTTTATTGTGACAAACTTGAGGCCCAAAGTTTTGTCATCATTTTTAAAAGAGAGTGGGACATGGCAGAGGGTGAGGGATAGGGAATCAAGGATGGAAAAAAAAAGTATACAAGACATAAGAAATAGAAAATTATTTGCTGATAACATGTATGTTGATGTGCTTGATTGAGCCAATATACAGTGTATTTAGATGGAAAATTCATTCGTATGCTGTAATGATGTATAGTGAATTAATATAAAAATAAATAAATTTAAAGAAAGAAAAAAGGAAATACGAAATATTTTATGAAAAATATGCAATTCTTATGTAAATTTGAAAGAATAACAACAAAGTATAATGAAGGCATTTGTTCTAGATACTGCATTGTTTACAGAAATACCTGAGGTTGGGTGGATTATAAAGAAATAGAGGTTTAGAAGCTCACAGTTCTCATGGCTGGAAAGTCCAAGAGCATCATAAAGTTTAAAAAGGCAGGATTTTTAGCAGAACAAAGCATGATTTGGATCTATGTTGCTTTCTCTCGGTTTCTAGTCTCATGCTTTTATTATATAATACCTTAAATCCACCCTAATGACTCTATTACACCCAAAGGCCCACCTTTCAACACTATAATCAGATTAATTACAGTTCTTAATCCTATTGCGATGACTGAACACATAAATTTTATAGCAACACATTTAAGCCAAAGCAGCATCCGTAGAACATCTTAGCCAGGCCATCATCCTTACAGCGAAGTCTCTTTCTGTCCCATCCCTCACAATACTTTTCCTCCTATGCCAGAAATAAACAGTGCTCTATGTTTCAGGTTTATCATTCCCTTGTTTTTCTCCATGTCTTTCCCTCCTAACCAACATATTTTTAATATTGCTAGTTTTCAAACTCTACATAAGTGGCACTATATATGCCCTAACATGACTTGCTTTTTATCATTATATTTCTAAGATTCATCCATATTACTGCAGAGATCTGTTGCTAATTTGTTTTCTGTCACAGAGTATTTTTTCATATGAATATTTCACAATTATTTAGTTGATCTCCTATGATGGACATTTATTTATTTTTAACCTTTTAAAAATTTGTTATTAACAAACACAAAAACACAGACTTCACTTCGTGCGATATGTTCCATTTTCCAGTTTATTCAATGCTTTGAAGCTCAAGGATGACTCTGTTTTCAGTAGTACATGGGCCTGAAGCATCTTTTGGCAAGCAGGCAGGAGACTCAACAAAAGTCAAAATAAGAACAAGACAGACTAAATGCAAGGCACCTATGTAAACATATTATACATTTGAAAATTAAAATATCAGTAAGAGTGATACGGTTTCCAGGTGAAATGAAACTATCTGAAACTGGTCTACCACAAGTTTCTGAACCTAGATTAATACAGTAAGTAATTTCATATATATGTAGATATATAATAAAATATATATATTTATATATATATAAATAATGTGCAAAAAGCATTGTTAGTGTCAAGTGGAATTGCCCATCCTTGCTTATACTTTTAAAATCTAAGCAGGGCAGAAATACAGACTAAAATGATATTTTCTCTACTCTGTGTTAAGCCCAATGGCTTTTGTCATGAACTATTTGTTAAAAACCTCATCAATGGGACCAGCAGTTAGCATAATGGCTATGTCGCTGTACTCCCATGTGCTTGACTGCGGTTCGAGTCCTGGACCTGTGGCTTAAACTCACACCGGGTGCATGTGCGTGCATGCCCAAGATCCCAAGAGGAGAATGAAGGAGAAGGGATTGCAGCGTGGCCATCCCCCCGGGGGGTGATTTCTCGCTTTCTGTCTCTCTGTCTCTCTCTGTCTTTCTGGTGAGCGCACACACCCGATAGCAAAAACCTCTCTAAATAAATAAATAAATAAATAAATAAATAAATAAATAAATAAAATAAAAACCTCATCAAATAATCAACAAAACAAGAAAACCATCCACCCTACAGTCACTAAGAACTGGACATTTCTTAAGAAAATGGGTAGAGCAAAAGTAGTTACTTTGTCCCCACATACCCTATGGGATCCAGTCTACATTTATTACAAGACTACAACTCTTTACATAAATGCCCTTCTATTTTAACCTGTATTTGACATATAGGGATATACTAATTTCTGTGTGTCTTATGTGATGATATGTCAGGCAAGAGAACTTTATTGTTTACAGTTTATTGGTACTGAAAATAAGGTCACTATGAATATTCTTACTCATTTTTTGATACACAAGTGTAAAACACATACCATCTAGGACTAGGAATTCTGGGTCAGAGGGTATGTGTACTTTCAGCTTAACTAGATACTTTACTAGATAATTCCAAGATTTTGTTTCAATTTGCTCTCCCCAGAGCAGTATTCAAGAGTTTCTATTGATCCTCATCAGTACCCACTCTTAGCTATGTCATTCTTCTAATTGTTTTAATGAGTCCAGTATATGAGTGTCTTATTTCAGTTTTAGTTTTCAGGTTCATGACTGCTAATGAGTTTGAGCAATTTTTCATATGTTTATTAACTATCATATATTATTTCTTCTTGCACAAATGCTTTTGAAATACTTTTTGTGCATTTTTGATATTTTTAAATTTTTATTCATAGGAGTTCTTTATATGTTCTAGACAGGAACCCTTTGGTAATTCTGTTGTAAATATCTCCTAGGTTGTACATTTTTAAAAACTTCATTTAATGTCTATTTTGAGAATTGGAAATTCTTAATCATAGTGACATTTTTCTTTGCACTTTATACTTCTGTTTAAGAAAGTTTTTTTTCCTTTCTTTAAGGCATGAAATGAATATTCTTTATTTTTTCAAAAAACTTAAAATGTTGCATTTTATATTTAAGTGTGCTTAGCACCATATACATCTTTTCAAGAATTTTATTTTTTCTTTCTCTCTCTTTTTTTGTTTTGTTTTGCTATGTAGTGCATACCCTTACCAGAGAGACAGAGAGAGACAGAGATACAGAAAGAAAGAAATCACCGCCTGGGTGGGATGGCCACTCTGCAATAGCTTCTCTTCCGTTCTCCTCTCGAGATTTTGGGCATGCCCTCACACACATCCAGTGTGAGTTTTAAGTCACTGGGTCTGGTACTCGAACACGGTAGTCTGTGTAGGAGTTCAGCAATATAACTATTCCACCATCTGCTGGTTCAAAGAATATTTTTCTTATTCTTGGTCATTCCTTGTCCATATAGATTTAAACATTCTTGTTGAGATTCTGACTGGAAATGTATTGGATATTTATATAAAATTGGGAACAACTGGTATCTTTAGTATATTGTCTCTGCTTATCCATTAACATTACATACTTATTTTCCATTTAATCACTCTTTAATATCTTTCAAAAAAGCATTAAACTTTTCTCTGTAGAAGTTCTTAGAAATAAATCTAACAAAATATAAGTAGTCTTAAAAATTTCATGGAAATTGCATATTATAAACAGTTGATTAAATGCGTAAGTTTAAAAATTTTGTACCGGGACCAGCAGTTAGCATAATGGCTATGTCGCTGGACTCCCATGTAGTCGACCGCAGTTCGAGTCCCGGACCCGGTGGCTTAAATTCATGTCGGGCGCGTGTGCGTGCGTGCCCAAGATCCCGAAGGAAGAATGGACGAGAACAGATTGCGGCATGGCCATTCCCCCTGGGGGGTAATTTCTCGCTTTCTGTCTCTCTGTCTGTCTCTGTCTTTCTGGCGAGCACACATGCCCTATAGCAAAAACCTCTCTGAAAAAAAAAATTTTTGTAACAAAATAAGCTCGTACCTTAATTTCATTTTTCTATGTACTTTTTGAAGCCTGTTCATATTTTAAATATCTTATACATCTGTAGTTTTGCTGTTGTGCATTAAATGTTCTGAAAAGATATTTTCTAGTCCTTTATTCTGATGTATTGATTTTCCCTCCCCATATTGGTTTTTCATTCAGCAAAATTGCCTGCCTTTTTCTTTTCTTTTTTTTGAGGGAAATTTTTGCTATAGGGCATGTGAACTCACTAGAGAGATAAGAGAGACAGAGACACTAAAGTGAGAAATCATCCCTCATAGACTCCCAGGGTGGATGGTCTTGCCACAATCCCTTTCCTCCACTCTCCTCTTGGGATATTGGGCACACATACACACTGCCTGGCATGAGTTTCAAGCTGCTGGGTCCAGGACGCAAACTGTGGTCAACCATGTGGGAGTCCAACTCCTTAACTACTGTGCCACTTGCTGGCCTTGCCAGTCTGTTTTATTAATTCAGATATTTGTCTGTAAACTATTTGAGGTTTTAAATATAGGCAAAAACTTGTGAATAATAATAGTTTGTTTCTTCCACTCCAATTCTTATATTTTGATAGCTTTTTCTTATTTTATGACACTTTTTAGGAACTATAGTTCTCTGAATATATGAGGCAGCCATAAATATCGTTATCTTATTCCTGTTATTAAAGGAATGATTCTAATATTTCACATTCATTGAGTAGAATGCATGCTATAAGGATAAAACTTTACAATCAGAATTTCATAACTCACCGAGATCATTTTTTGTTGAGAAATATTGATAGCTAATGTTATAGAAGTTGATTCTACCGAGGCCTAAAATTACAGTTGTGAAGATCTAATAGTTCAATAGTTTTAGAATCAAACTCCTCTCTTCAGCTTCCCTTTCCTTCCATCAGTGCCCTATGTTCTTGCACCTCATTATTGTTACTAAGCTCAAAGAATAGAATTGCCATGGTTGATATGGTGAAGACTTAGGAGTAACAACCTTGAAGGAAAAAACATCAGGAGTTCAGTCTGATGTGTGTAGTAAGAATGATATATTAAATATACAACTGGTGATGTCAAATAGGCAGCTGATGATGGAGCCTGGAGTTCAGGGAAGAGGTCAACCTAGTGACACAGATCTGGGAGTCCTCACTGGATGGTATCTACAGTCATAAGACCAGGTGGAATCACCTAGTGATGCATTAAGACCAAACAGGAAATCAAGGCCTGAGGACTGGGAAGGTACAGATGTGGACTATGAAAAGAAATCATCAATGGAGACCAAAGGAGAGCTGCAAGTAAGAAAGAGCCAAGAGTGTGTGATTCACACGACGTCAAGTGCCAATCTGTTTGTAGGAGAAGCAATTACCTGTGTCAGAGGGTGCTGATTGGTCAAGGAAGAAGAGGACTAAGAGCTGAGCATTGGATTTTGTAACAGAGAGGTCATTAGTAACTTTTTTATGGTTTGTTAAAACAGTTGATATGATGTCAGATTCAATCAAGAGCAAGAAATTAGGACATAATTCTACACACAATTGTGTGACCATGTTTTCACTGACCAATATATCACGAGCAGTGTCATTGTGCTTAACTACCTTTCCTGGCCAATTTTAACCCAAAGAGCACCCTTATGTATAGATGTACTACTGTGAATTTAATTAGTTCTACATGTTTAGTTATATAAATCACTTCATCTTTTCCCCCCTTTATTCATTCTTCTAAAACTACACCAGAGCAAATATTTTAAAACATGTTTTTATTTCTGAATTTCTAACTTTATTTTCTTAGGTTAAAGGACCACAGTCAGACTTGCTGGTTCAAAGGATACGTGTGAAATATGCCCTGTCATTGCATATTAAAGCAAATTATACAATGATATTTCACAAAAGAATAATATAAATGACTAATAGTGAAATGAAAAACTGTTTATCTACCATCATTCCAATAAATGCAAATTAAACTTGTTGAGAGGAGGTTTAATCAGAATTTTGAGAGCTATTCTAAGGCTCCCTGCTTAAGTGAAAGTAGTTGAGAGTGGAATTTGGTTCCTTTTTTTTTTTGCTTTTTGCTTTTATTTCACAATATTTTTGAGTGACTACAATATGCCTGTCCTTAGGGACACAATGACCAAAAGACAAAAATAATTCCATTGAACTACAGTCTTATATCATCTTGCATTTTCCTAGTTAGTAAACAGTATATGAAATAATTTAGTTTTATCTCCTCTTTTTCCAGTTGATAAGTAAGATTTATGCAGTTTTTGGTGTTTAACTGAACTCTTGATCCTAGATAAGGATCATTGATACCAATGATCAGATGGGGCCTTGATTGGGCTGGAGAATTATGAAGTTAAGTAGTCTTGTCTCTTTTACTACTCCTAATAATTACTCTGCCATTTATCATGGGATACGGATTTTTACATTTTGAGGGCTGGGAATAAGGGGAATGAATGTTAGGGAAACACAAAATGCTCCAACGTAGAAGGTTAAGCTTTTATATTTTGTTGGCAGTGATTGGGAATTGGTAAAGTAGTGAGACACATTTGTTTAATAATTTATTTAAGACCTGGTTAAGAAAACAAGTAACCCCTTTGGACAACGCTTTAAATGTACAGTTTCCACCCATGAGGCTAAGACAATAAGGGAGTCAATAAAATCTCCCATGAGTCTGCAAAATAGACTTCTGTCCTCTCTGTTACTAGAAGAACCAAAGGTGTTAAAGATATAGATTGTTTGGTAATTGTAACAAAAATAAGTAAGTTACAATTGTATTGGGAAAGAAAGAGGGAAA
>NW_006159594.1:4044959-4075161 GCF_000334495.1 Tupaia belangeri chinensis
AGGATGTACTATGCCTGGTTGGAAGTGAACAGGGACTAGGAACTCACGTAATTGCTAAGAGGAACTTCAACTGACACCTTTCTGGACAGTAAATTTGCAGTAAGTTTCCAGAGTCTTCAAATGTTTCACTTCTTGTAATTCATCCTGGGATAATATTTGGAGGTATTCTCAAAGATTTATGTATTATGATGTTTATTACAGTGTTGTTTGTAAAAATAAATAGTTGGAAACAATATAAATGTCCACCAATAGGCACTTGGTAAAATAAATTAAGGTATATCCATGTGATTTATTACTGTGCAGCAGTTTATAATCATATTTTCAAAGACTATTTGATAGCAAGGGGAAATATTCACAATATAATGCTAAATTAAAGCTGTCGGATACAAACAAACAGCATTAAATAGCTACCACTTATTGAACATTAATTTTGTACTAGGGTGTGTATCCAGGGCTTTATAAGCACCTCATTTAATAATCCTCGAACAAATCTGCAAGATAGCTATTTCTATTTTCAATTTATGTATTATGAATCTAAGGTTAGAGAGTTAAGCTGCATTTCAAACCCAATCATCCTACTAAAAAAAGCGACCTCAAGTATGCAGAGGCACTACAATGAAATGTATGTTGGTTCTTAAAATCAGAGAAGTTTCATGTGCTCCAAATATAAAGGACGCAGGGAGTAAAATTATATTTGAGGAGTGTTACATCACTCAATGTGCCTTAAGGTAATTTGGTAGATGATAAATAGACATTCAAAATTTTTAAGGGAGAGAATTAAGTTATTTTTGTTTTAGAATGGTAAGTTGAAATCTGCACCAAGATTGGAAATGCAGTGGATTTCTTGGCAATCATTTAAATACCAGTTGTTAAAGGTCTAGTTTGTAGGGAAAACTAGTGGCAATAGAGATCAAGGGGCATATTAGAGTCATATTGTGGATAAAAAATTAACAAGACTGAGACAGGTAAGGTGGATGTTCTAAAATATAGGAGAAGAAGGAGACAAGAATGTTTTTAACTTTCAAATAACAGCAGTTATGTGCACAGCAATACTTGATGATGTGGGAAAACCCAGGGGAAAGTTTCTATGTAGGACAAATGATCCTGAGTTTGTTTTTGATGTTTTATATGAGGACATACTTTAAAGAGGTAATCTAGAAGTAGGTGGTTTTGGAGTTCAGGGCAGAAAACTGTTGAAAGTATACATTGGAGAGTTATTTGCATAAAAAAGTTATTTAAAGCCATGGGAGTAAATGAGATTTCCAACAGAAAGGATATAGAAGAGGATTCTCAACTGGGCATGGAATGGTGCATCAGAATTGCACAGAGAGTGTTTTGAGGCTAGGTATTAAGACATTGTCCACTCGGAGATTTTATTATATCTCTCTCTTTTATATAGAGGTTGGGTAGATAATGGTTTGAAAAAAAATATAAGGCTGAGCTTATATAGTTTTTTAAACTGTCAATCACATTGATAGGCCCTTAATAGATATTTAGTAAATAACTGAGGAATTTATGGATGCTGTTAGAACTTTTGAAGCAACACTGTCTGAATGAAGTGTTGAGGTTAAGCTAACTCTGATCATGTCCCTAATTGGTGATGAGACATATCTAAAGAATTATTTCCTTTGCAGGAGCAATAGGGCCTGAAAGAAATCACTTAGCACGCCTGCACTTACAGGTGGATGGCATTTCAACATTGTATTTGTAATTAGATATTGAGTCTTTGAATACATTTTTCCTCAGAAATCATTTCTAGGTATTCATAACAGTTTGCTTCCTCTCCAGTATATCCTAAGTAGTGTACACTTCTAAAGGAAAGCTGGTATCAAAATATGTTTTTATAATATTGGTATCGTAATTAAATAAAATAGGGGAATTATGAAAAGCAAAGAAAACAGAATATACAAGGTGACATTTGAGCTAAGACGATGAAGGCTAGAGAAAAATGTTTCCATTTTTCTCAGTCATAATGAGTGTTATTAATGAAAAGAAAAGAAATGGAAGTAAGGTTGGAGATATTCCCAAGTGTTTCACTTAGTAATGACTTCAGCCTGGAACCTTTAGGTGCTCTCCAGAGAGCTGCAGTTATGAATATGAAGGAATCAGATGTTGACACTAGTCATCTTATATGGAATGAGTGTAGATATGCCACTTAATTTACCAAGATATTTTACCTTCACTGTAAAGAAAACTTTTGTGCAAATATATAGGTTTAAGAAGAGAAGCATCAGACAAATAACAAAAAATACATACAAGTTTATGATTATGCACATCTTTTCCATTTAAGCGCTTCTGGTTTTAATGTGACATAATATTAGTAATTCTGTGTTTCCTATGTTACGTGTGCATTAGACAGTTATAGTGAATTATGAGACCTGTAATTTCCTTGCTTTATAGCTTCTAAATCTTCCTCCCAGGGGAAAAAGAATTTAGATGGAGTTATATTTGACTATCTTAAAATAAAAAGTTTTTCCATTAGAAACTTTAATCTATTTAAAAATAAGCCAGACTGGGGAAGGTAGGTGATGTGATGGTTATGGGCACTGGACTCCCACATGGCCGACCACAGTTCAAGTCCCAGACCTGCCAGCTTGCTTTCTTACTTTCTCTCTCTCTCACTCACTTTGTCCCTTTTTGATCAAATTAAAATTGATGAATAAATAAATAAAGTAAAATAAAATAATTCTAAGGCAAATAAGTTAAAATAAAATAAGACTGACTAAAATCAATAGTAAGCTCCTAGAAGACCTACGCTTTCTGTGTCACGTTGAATCCTGACATGAAAAGCCTAGATCCTTAATGTAGGGCACATTCTTTATTTGATAATCTTTTTATATTAATGTTTAAATTGTAAGAACTCATTTATTCTTCATGGAGACAAAGAGTTCCCAACATTCCTGTTTCTACATGCTGCGGGTATCCATAATGTCAAATAAGCATACACCTTTTTTTTAAAGGTCAAAAAAATTATTTCACCAAACTCTGATGAGCTTTGCCAGGTCTCTCACCTTTCCTGTGGGAGCCCAATGAACAAACAAAATAACAAAACCAGAAAGTTATATTTATTAGAAAAAGAGATCACTGTGAAATAACTTCATTGTGGACCTTTGCTTTTTACTATTCATTCTTACTAATGATCTAAGAAATCAATAACTGGGGACCAGCCTCATAACCTGGAGGTGAAGATACCACATGGTTGAATGTGTGGTTCAAATGCTGGTCTGGTGGCTTGAAACCACCCTGGATGCATGTGTATGCAGGCCCAGATACCTTCCCCTCTATTTCACCACAGAATGGGTGAATCAGCTAGTTCGAAATTCTACAAGATGGAGAAATAAAAGACTACTATTCAGACTAGCCTTATCCAGAGTGAGTATACCATTTTGCCATGTGCTCCTTATAAGATCTTGGTTATAGACCAGCCTTTGATAAGCAGAATCTCATTGATCTGAATTCAAAGTTCAGGGAACCTAGAAAATGCTCTGGAGGAAGGACACTGAATACTTTCCATCTCCCAAACCTTATCCTTAGATTGTCCCCAAATACGGAGCTGAGGGTGGCCTAGAACAGCCATATTTTAAAAAGAGGACAAGATATCTTATTTTCAGATAAAATTCTTAAAAGTAAAGGTGGAAACAGTTACTACAGTGTTGCCTGTATTCACTAAGAACATTTCCAGCAACTCACATCTACTAGAGTTATATTAATTTGAGGGCAAAAGGGGAGCTGCGGGAAGCGAGTAGGGAGGTGTCAGGAACTAAGGATAAATTTCTGCTATCTGTGTGTGAATCAGCTACTTAGAATTCTAGGTGTTAAACCCTAGAGCAAGTTAAACCAGGTCTCTGAGCATTGGCATGATACCGGGGAAAGGGGAGAGCCCTTAAGAATAAATGTCTGAACTGTATTCTTGAGCAAATGAAGAATCTGAAGTTGGAACCAACAAAGGGCTGATTTCAGGGCTGGGTTCAGATTTCAAGCTTGAGGAGAACTCGTTTACAGATGTGGGATATGAAGAAAAGCAAGGAACCAGAGAATGGAAGATGGCATTTGTGAGTGAAAGGTGTCTCAGGACCAAGATCATCTGAACTAAACATGTATTTTAGAAAGGAAAGTAAGGGGAGAGGGAAAGGAAGGGAAGGAGAAGGGGACAAAAAAGAGGAAGACAGAGGAAGAAGAGGAGGAGGAAGAGGTGACGACGAGGAGGAGAGAATAAAGAAAATTGAGTCTGATGGCCATAGGTGTCCTGTAAGCAGAAGAGCAGAAATAGGACAGGTAGAAGACCTATGTTCTCCATGTCACTTTGATTTCTGACACGGAAAGCCTAGGTCCTTCATGTAGGGCGCAATCCTTATTAGACAACTCTTTTCATGTTGTAATTGTAAGATGTTATTCATTCTTAAGGGAGACAGAGTTCCCACCATGGTCCTGTTTCTACATCTCACTGGTGTTCATAATCCCAAATAGGCATACGTTTTTGTTTTGTTTAGCCAAGGTCAAGAGCCTTTAGAATTATATCACCAAAGTCTGATGAGCTTCATTTAGGTCCTTCACCTCTCCCATGGTGAAGCCTGGAAACATATCTCCTCCAGATTTTGCTACAAGAGGCTAAGTCCCCTTTGTAGTTACTCATGGGCCTGCGGCCTGGTAGAAAGGACTTGCTACAGTAGAGTTGAGAAAGCGCACTGGAACGTTAAGCTTTAGGTGACAATGAATGCTTCAGAGTTTTAAGGGTAAAGAATGACTGGAAATGGTAGCTTTTTTTCTTATACCTCTTAAAACTTAGAATAAAGAATTCTTAGAATGTACTTAAGAGAAATACATTTAAGTGCCAACAGGTGGTATGGTGGTTAAGGCACTGGAGTCCCACATGGCTGACCACCATTCAAATCTCAGGCTCAGTGGCTTGAAAATCACTTTGGGCATGTGTGCCTACATGGCTAAAATTCCAAGTGGAGAATGAATGAGAAAGGACTGTGGTATGGCGATGCCCCCTAGGGGGTGATTTCTCATGTTCTCTCTCACTGTCACTCTCTGGTGAGCACATGTGCCCTGTGGCAAGAACAAACGAACAAAAAATAGAGAAATACATTTACTGGTATAGAGATTATCTAGGGAACATATGCAATTTAATTTTTAAGAGTATTTTAGAATTGTGGGATGAGCAGATGGCATAGCAGTTATGTCGCTGGACTCCCACTCTCATGTAGTTGACAGTGACTAGAGTCCTGAACCCAGTGACTTAAAACATGCTGGGCGTGTGAGTATACATGCTCAAAATTCCAAGAGAAGAGATTGAAGTGTGGCCATCCTCCCTGGGGGTGGTGGTGATTTCTCTCTTTCTGTCTCTTATGTCTCTCCAGTGAGCACACATGTCCAATAGGAAAAATCTCTCTCTCTAAAAAAAAGTATTTTAAAATTGTATATGTACATATTTTTTTTCTAGGCATAGTAGAGTTAAAGCAGCTTTGATGATTATGAGTAAAGCAGAACTGAAATTCAGAAGATACTTTAGAAAAGTAAGATTATAATTTTGGGGTATGAATACATTGGTTGTCATTTTAATTAAGACTTCTAACTTTTGAATATAGTTTTAATCTTTTATAATTTAGTCTTTTGTTCTAGTTCTGAAAGTCAGTGTCCTGCCCAGATTCTTTGAACTCCATTGAACTGGTGATAGATCAATGATTTCAAAAGTCACTGGGCATATGCATTGCCTGGGAAACTGTTAAAATACAGGTTTATAATTCATAAACCTGTAATCAGTCTGCAATAGGGACAGGTAACACTGCTTATGTTGACTTAAGGATCAGACTTTGAGTAGCAAGGAATTAGGCTACTTTTACTAAATAAATTACATTCACATAAAAGGTATATTCTGTAATATAAATAACCTTAAAATATATATCAGCCCAATGTTCAATCATTAATCTGACTTACAGCTCATTTCTACTGCATTCTACTCATTCTACTGCATTCTGGGGAAATCTGAATTCATTAGGAAATGCAGACTATGTGGGAAAACTGGAAATAGGTAGAGGTGGGTTTGTAAGAAGGGCAATTCTAAGTTTTTCCAATAGGCAAATTTAGAGGCAAATGGAATTTCTGTGGACTTGGCAATTTTTAGAAACTCTAAAGAAGCTATTATAGTTATCAAGAAATTGTTCTTTTTGTCCCACCTGGAGGGAGGAGGAAAAAGGCACTTTCTTTACCTGTCAAAGAATAACATTACTAAAATATTTGAGAGTATCTTTGCATAAGAAAAGGACTGAGTTGGGGACAGTAGGTGGTATGGTGGTTAAATATTGGACCTTCACTTGGCAGACTGAGATTTGAGTCCTGGACCTGGTACCTTGAAAGTCATACCAAGAGTATGTGCATTTGTGTCCAAAAATTCCTTCAAGAAAATGGAGGAGAATGGATTGTGGAGTGGCTATCTCCTGGAGGATGATTTCTTACTTTCCCACTCTCTGTCTCTGTTTCTCTCCTGTCAGCACATGCACCCCATGGCAAAAACATTAAAAAAAAAAATTGAACTAAAAATATATACTTTTTAAGAGGCTTTTTATTTTATTATGCTTTTCTTTTTCTTTTTTTTTTTTGGAGAGGTTTTTGCTATAGGGCGTGTGTGCTCCCCAGAAAGACAGAGAGAGATAGAGAGTCAGAAAGCAAGAAATCACCCTCTAGGGGCGATGGCAACGTCGCAATCCCTTCTGCTTCATTCTCTCCTCGGGATCTTGGGCACGCACACACACGCGCCTGGCATGAGTTTGAGCCACCGGGTCTGGGACTCGAACCATGGTCGACTACGTGGGAGTCCAGAGACATAGCCATTACACTAACTGCTGTTCCCTTTAGAGGCTTTTTAAATTTTATTTTATTTTATTTTGCTTTAGCACACATGCACTCACTGGAGAAAGAGAGAGACAGAGACAGTGAGAGGGAGAGTGAGAAATCGCCCTCAGGGGGGATGGCCACACCTCAATCGATCCCTTCTTCTCCATTCTCCTCACAGGATCTTGGGTACACATGTGTATGTGCTTGGCATGAGTTTCAAACCACCAGGTCCAGAACTTGGACCATAGTCAGTAATGTGGGAGTCTAGCATCATAGCTGCTACACCATCTGCGGGCCCCAGGATTGTGCTCCTAAGAGACCCGTGCAGTGTACTTCAGCATCCTTTCCCCAAACCTGTCAATACTCCCTGCAAACCTTAGGTGAATCATTAGCATCACAGCTCATGTAAAAGGCATGCTATTTCATAGCATCCTCACAATGCACAAAGGGACTTTAAATTGAGGGGTAGTGTGTCATGGCTGGGGCTCAAATAAAGCTTTTCAAAAGGATCATTGAGTCCAATATCTAACACATGAATCAGAAAGGTAGTTTTCTGTTTGACTTGATCAAATGTTCTTTACTAGTTAACAGAGAAAGTAAAACTTTCTACCCAGTATTTTGCAAATGTGACTCTAAGGCTCAAGGTGAAGGCATTTCCGAAGGAACAGTTGGGAGGGTATGCCTATTGCTGCAAGCACACATAGTTCTTTCCTTTACTGTTCGGTGTATTTTGAGAACCTAGTCTTCACTCCTTAGGTAACTCTGAAAGCCACTTCACAGTCTAGTTTTCCTAAAGAACAGGATTTCCAATTTCAGATAAGTATTTGTTTGCCTGCATGTATTATGCTCTTGAATTTAGCCAATATTCCCTATAGGCAACAGGGAAAGGTTTTCCTCCCTTTAAGTGCTAAAGGGCATCGTGTTTGACCATCCAAAGGACAAGTCACTTACGTGTTATCTCAACATGTTTTGTCATCTCTGTATGTTTTCTGTCTACAGAATGTATGTCTTAAGAGGTTAAAAAAAAAAGTGGTGTTCAAAACTGCACTTTGAATCCAGAATGAACTCAGATATATTAATAAATGACATTGACAATCACCCACGTTAAGGACATTGGAATAGCTGATCTCTGATTCATGAATAATGAGTTATCTTGGTTTTAATAATTTACTTTTAAAAAATCTTTTCCCTCTCTTCTTTATCTGTGAAGTTGCAAGATCTTTCTACCTCATCTTACATGATTACTAGTTACACTCCTGGAGGGCAGATATAAGTTAATGAGCTCCAAGGGAGGGGACAAGGAAGCAAGAACAAAAACAGCATATTGCCTTCAAGACTATTAATGTCCCTTTGTGGAGGATGGCAACAGCTAATGTCTGGCAAGAGCAGTGGAGGAAGAAATTGCTGCAGGTTCAGGTGGGAGAGTGAGTCACCTTGAGGCTGGCACTGCTGATGAGGTCTGGAGAATAATCTTTCCATTAGGAGTAGGATCCTCCTTTGAGGATGGGGTATTATTAATGTCCAGTACTTGAAATGTTTGATTTACTTCCTGTGTACTGCAAGGGAACAAAACAGTATAGTTCCGCACACCATGGATCCACAGAGGGTTTCTGCAAACGCATCTATTCTCAAAGATATTAGGAGATTTAAGTCTAGGGGCGTTTCTTTTGCTTGTGGAGATATTTTTCAGAGTACAGAGAGGTAAGTTACTCTAAAGGATAAATAGGCAGAGGTAGTTAAGTAGGTAGGTAGATAAGGTAGGTAGATATATGTCACCAACTGATGTTCAGTGGAAAAATGTTACATATTAATTCATTTTGTACTGTGACATTTTGCAAGGTTCCTGTTTATGAGAAAATTATTCAAATTTAGATATAATACTTAAACAATGAGTCATTTTTGTTGTTGTTTTTTCTAGATTTTTGCTGTAGGGGCATGTGTGTTTGCCAGAGAGAGACAGAGAGAGGGAAAGTGAGAAATCACCCCGGGGAGATGGCCTTGCCATGATCCTTTCTCCCCCACTCTCTGCTTGGGATTTCAGGCACATACATATACACACCCAGCATGGTTTTCTGACCACTTGGTCCAGGACTTGAACTGTGGTTAACTATATGGGATTCCAGTGTCTTAAACACTGCTCCACCTGTTAGCCCCAAACAATTAGTCATTTCTAAAGTACTCCTAAATAACCACAGAAAGTGTCTAGTATATTTTATTAGTAATAAAAGAATAATTTTTATAGGGCTGGATTTGGAATTGTGTTCCTACCTCAAATGTCAAGTCATTGTAATGAGGTATTAACTTGTTCTGGCTTAAATTTTTATATTTTATTCTTAGTCACTTTTAAATACCTTTTCTTAATCCTTTACTTTGACTTATTTCATATGATTATCATTCCAATTTTTTGCTTCCTGAATAATAGATTCTAAATCATTCTCATTTGGTCTTTGATTCCTTATTAAAAATCCTGGAGCCTAATAGCTAATGATGCTATTGATTCATGGCAATGCTGCATTTAATCAAGGACTTTTTTCATTATTGTACAATATCCTAATTACCTCCAATGATCATTTTTGTGTTTCTCTATTGTATTTTCTCTTGTTATTTAATTTAAGAAGCTATGCATAGATATTCATAGATAGACAGCCCCCAAAAGGACCTTATCCCTAATAGGTGATTTCACATCTAATCGATATAATTTCACAAATGACACTTTTTTGTTTTGTTTTGTTTTTAGGAAGATTTAGGTACTAGTGTACACAGCTGTGTTCTTTTCATCTGTTTGAGTCTGCAGTAATTTTATTTATTTATTTATTTATTTATTTATTATTAAAATCTTAGTGTGTGTAAAGTGAGTCTTTCAGACACAGGCTATGCAGTATTTTGGGGAGTTATAACAATTGGGTGCAATTGCTGAACATACTTATTTTCCTCTATGTGAGATAGATGCCATTTGGTTTCCAACTAGTCCAAGGGGTTTGGAATTGTTCTTACTATACCAGTTAGCATAATTTAAAGAAAATGGGCCAATAGATGGTGTAGTGGTTATGTCATTGGACTCCCACATGGCCAATCACAGTTTGAGTCCTGGGACCTGATGGCTTCAAAATCATGCCAGGTACATATATGTGTGTGCCTAAGATCCCAGAAGGAGGATGGAGAAGGGATTGTGGCATGGCCATCCCCACTGAGGGGGTGGGGTAATTTCTCACTTTCCCTCTTAGTGTCTCTGTCTCTATCGTTCTTTCTGACTAGTGCACATGCCTTATGACAAAAATCTTAAAATAAAAACTAAAAGAAAACCTGCATTCAGTCAGCTAGCTTAATTGTAAAGCAAAAGTGCAATTTGTGGGGCAGCAGATGTCATAATGGTTACGTCACTGGACTCCCATATAGTGGATCACAGTTCAAGTCCTGGATCCGGTGGCTTAAAACTCACAGTGGGCACATGTGTGTGAATGCCCGAAATCCCGAGAGGAGAATGGAGAAGGGGCTGAGGTGTGGCCATTCCACCCGGGGATGATTTCTCACTTTTTATTTTTCTATCTCTCCAGTAAGTTCATGCATCCTATAGCAAAAATCTCTCAAGAAAATAAAGTGTAATTTGTTTGGAATTTTGACACTATAAAGTTAATTGCATAATAAATTAATACCAAAAGTTTCTCCAAGGACCATTAAGGTTGTTCATTAGACATTAGTGTACATGAACTTCATGACATATGGTTAGCCAACTATAAAATATTCTGGGGGCCAGCAAATGGTGTGGTGGTTAAGTTGCTGTCCAACTCCCACATGGCCAGCTGCTTTTTGAGTCCTGAACTCAGTGGCTTGAAAATCACACCAGATGCGTGTGTGTGTGTGTGTGTGTGTGTGTGTGTGCCCGATATCCAGAGAGGAGAATGGAAAAAAGAGATTGTAGAATGGCTATCCCCCTGGGGGTTGATTTCTCACTTTCTCTCTCTGTCTCTATCTCTCTCTCTGATGAATAAACATACCCTATGGCAAAGACCTAAAAAAAAAATCTTATCAGCTATGAGAAATATTGCTCTTTCTATGCTAATGAAATCCAATGTATTGACTGAGACTGGGTTCCCTTCTTCTGTGCTCAGATTTAAATTGTATAAGGAGAACTAGGCCATAGTATGAATGAGGGACAGAAAGTCTATTTTACTACTGGGAAAAAAAATCAACCAAGGCACATTTTTTAGTCATTAAAATGTCATCATATACACCTACGAATGAAATGAAAGAACTGATACCACTTTTCACTTGCAAGTAATAGGTATAAAGTAGGTATGAAGTATGAGAGAAGTGAGAGATCGTGTCTCACTTACAGAGCCTTTTCCTAAACCTTGCTTATACAATTGCTGTGGAACAAGAGTTATAATGGGGCAAACCAATTAAACAAATACATAACACTACTTGTAAATCGCTAGTCCAATGCATCTCCTTTTCTGTTGATTTTTTAAAATAAAAAAACCCAGTAGAACATAAAAAATTGTGTATATACAAAAAAATACTTAAAATTGAGTGACTCTAAGAGTAAGAATTTTAGATGGCAAGGTCATTGATACTACACACCCAGAGAATACATGCAATGCATTAGTAGGCTGGTCTGTGGAGAATGTAAATTGTTATAAGACCTCACGTGTGGGTCAGCCGGTGGCGTGGCGTGGTAGTTAAGACACTGAATCCCACATGATGTACCATGGTTCAAGTCCTGGACCTGGCGGGTTGCTTTCTTATTTTTCCTTTCTCTGTGTCTCTCTCTGGTGAGCACACATGCCCTATAGCAAATTAAATACTACTACTAATAAAATTAAATAATTTTTTTTGGCGAGGTTTTTGCTATAGGGCATGTGCGCTCGCCAGACAGACAGAGAGAGAGAGAAAGAGACAGAAAGCGAGAAATCACCCCCCAGGGGGGATGGCGATGCCACAATCCCTCCTCCTCTGTTCTTCTCTCAGAATTTTGGGAACGCACGCACATGCGCGTGACGTGAGTTTTAAGCCACCATGGACGCGAACCACGGTCTACTACATTGGAGTCCAGCGACATAGCCATTATGCTAACTGCTGGTCCCCAAAATTAAATAATTTTTAAAAAAGAAAAATGCACTGGGTGCTTGTGCATGCATTCCCAAAATCCTGAGAAGAATGAGGGGGGAAGGAATTGCAGTGCAGACATCCCTGGGGGGGAGGCGATATCTCACTTTCACTTTCACTGTCTTTCTCTGGCAAGCACATGTGCCCTATAGCAAAAACAAGCAAACAAAAAAAAAAGGAGTGCATGTGTATTTTATGTGTATATAAAAAACTATCCAGGGAGGAACAAGTAACTCAGGACACTGGGGAGGAATACTCAAATACTCGGGAGGGTGGGTCATCTGGCTTTTCTTTGCCTAGTAAAGATATCTATTATTTTCTACCTCCCTAATCTCTGATTTTATTTGTACTAATCAACCTAATTATTACAAATATATTTCTCAGATTATTGAGTACTGCTATCATTAAGGAAAAAAAATTCTGATTAAAAATAAATAAACATTCTAGGGACCAATAGATGTCATAATGGTTATGTCATTGGACTCCCACATAGCTGACCATAGTTTGAGTCCTGGACCTAGAGGCTTAAAACTCACGCTGTGTGTGTGTGTGTGTGTGTGCGTGTGTGTGTGTGTGTGTGCGTTTCCAAAATTCCAAGTGGAGAATGGAGGAGAAGGGATTGCGGTATGGCCATCTCCTCTGGGGGGTGATTTATGGCTTTCTTTCTCTCTGTCTCTGTCTCTCCAGTAAGTGCACATGCTGTATAGCAAAAAACTCTCTAAAAAAATAAATATTCTATAATAGTTTAAACTTCAATTTCTTAGAATATCGCTTTCCTTCTTTCATTGAACAGATATTTTCAGTAACAACTTTTTGCTAGGCATTTGCTGCTTGTCAACAGTTCAACAGTATGCAATAAGCCTGGTCACTACTGATGTTCTAGTGAGTAAGAGATAGTTACTCTGTTTCTCTGTGCTGTCCTGCCAACATGCCATCATGAAATCTGTTTCTTCTTTTCAAGATATATTCAGAATCCGATTATATCTCATCATCTCCCCATCAGCCACCCCAGTCAGCCCCTCTCATCTCCTACATAGGTTTTTGCAATAATGTCCTAGCCCATCTCCCTGTTTTTAGTTTTCTTACCCTCTCATAAGGTCTATTATCAACAGAGCAGCAAGAGTGATACTTTTAGGAGGAGGTTAGATTGTGTTAGTTCTTTACTTTAAGTCCTGTAATGGCTTCCATTTCACTCAGAGCAAAGGTTGATTGCTTGCACTGACACCCCCTGCCCCCACCAGCCTCATCTCTTTGTCCTCTGTCTTTGCTCACTCTGCTCCAGCCACAGTGGCTCTCCTGCCTTACACAGAACATGCACACTCAAGACTCGGGGCCTTTGCATTGTTGTCTATTCTCCTTATGAATGGAATGATCTGCTCCCAGAAATCTGCTCCAAGATTTTGCTCAAACATCACCTTCTTAATAAGGTCTTTCCTGATTGTACTAATTTAAAATTAGAATCTATCCACAATTTTTATTGTGCTCTATGTTCTATTTTTTTAAAAAAAAATCACTTTCTATGGAGATCAGCAAATGGTGTAATGATTACATTATTGAACTTCAGAGTAGCTGATCGCAGTTCAAGTCCTGGACCTGGACCAGGTGGCTGAAAACTCACGCTGCTTATGTGTGTGCCCAAAATACTGAGAAGAGAATGGAGGAGACGGGATTTCAGCATGGCCATCCCCACTGGGGCATGATTTCTTGCTTTCTGTCTCTCTGACTCTCTCTGTCTCTCTGGCGACCACACATGTCCTATAGCAAAATAATCTCTGGGGAAAAAAAAAATCACTTTCTATGAGGGGACTTCAAAAAGTTCATCAAAGGGACCAGCAGTTGGCGTAATGGCTATGTCACTGGACACCCACGTAGTCGACCGCGGTTTGAGTCACAGACCCGGTGGCTTAAATTCACACCGGGCGCGTGTGCGTGCGTGCCCAAGATTCCAAGAGGAGAATGTAGGAGAAGGGATTGTGGCGTGGTCATCCCCCCTGGGGGATGATTTCCTGCTTTCTGTCTCTCTCTCTCTCTCTCTCTGTCTGGCGAGCGCACGCACCCTATAGCAAAAACCTCTCCAAAAAAAGGAAAAAAACTAAAGTTCATTGAAGACGAAAAATGGAAGGTGGAAAAATCTTCAAAATCTATGCAGTTCTTTCATGAACTTTTTGGAAGGCTGCTGGGAATATAGTATATCATTTTCCTATTTTATTTACTTCACTAACCCCTTAAAGGAAAAGGTTTTGTTCACTGATATATCCTATAATGTGGTGGTCATATTGAGTTGGCACTCAATAAATATTGCAAATATCTAATGAATGAGCCAAATAAAATAAATGTATAATTAAAAATTGTGATTATGATAGTTAACATCTATATTACTCACTATTCGTTCACATTATTTTAAGTGTTTTACATATAAATTTACATTAAGTACCGTATATTGGGACCAGAAGTTGGCATAATAGCTATGTCGCTGGACTCCCATGTAGTCAACTGTGGTTCAAGTCCTGGAGCCAATGGCTCAAACTCACACCAGGCATGTGTGCGTGTGTGCCCAAGATCCTGAGAGGAAAGTGGAGGAGAAGGGATTACAGTGTGGCCATCCCCCCTGGGGGGTGATTTTTCCCTTTTTGTTTCTCTCTCTTTGTCTTTCTGGTGAGCACACATGCCCTATAGCAAAAACCTCTCAAAAAAAAAAAAAGATACCTGTATATTATTCTTAAAACAATCCTATAAGATAGATAACACCACTATCTCTATGTTAAATATTAAGCAACAGAAAAACAGAGAGATTGTCCAAGTTATATGCTAATAAATCGTAGAATTGGGGTTCAAAGACAGGTAGTCAAGCCCGCAAAGAGGCCACACACTTTTAAGTATTATTATCTATCAACTTCCTGGGGTCATGATGTTAGGAGTTTGAAGAGACATCCATTGCTTGGAACTGGACTTGACTTTAGGGCTCAGGAGAGGTTTCCTAATAATCGTGATAATAAAGAAGAGTATCATTTAGCTGTTGAGAAGAGGAACCAGTCGACTCCATTTTGGAGAACTGCGATGGTGGGAACTTTGAAGTTAAGGATTAGTTTGTGAAACAGTCAGCTAAAGCCTCTAAGTCAGTGAGCTTGTTCATGGTTATTGGCCACATCTCTTTCCATTGTGAGTTCAGAAAAGATGAAGTCATCCTGTAGTGTAGTTGGTTACTGATCATCTTATATGGAATTCCTCATATTGACTGTGTAAATTAAGCATGTCTCTCAGCTTTTCAAATCATAACTATGGTATCCATTTTGCAAAGGCAAAATTGTTGGAAATTTTATACATTCTGTTAAGTGGCCTGGGGATGGTGCTGTTAATGGGCCTGATTATGATCCCTGCTGACTAAGTGGGTTTTATTGGCAGGACTAGGGCCATCGGGAGAGACTAATTGGTTCCTGGAGGTGGGCTTGACTATCCTGGAGAAAGCCTCACTGCAACTATTCTGAGAATGAACAGCATGAGGTAGTGGGTAGACCACTAATTTAAATCCCTGTGCTTAGCTACAGATGGGGAAGTAACTGGAGCAGGCATATACCAAGAGTCTCAGGTGTGTGGCATCTGGTTTTGTCTTCCTATACCCACCTACATACGGGCTAATCCTGTACCATGGAACCCTGATAAATGCTCACTTTTAGTTCTAAAACATTCTCGTACAGGCAGAAGAAGAACCTACAGAGAGTTCTAACAACTATACTATAACACACCTCCTAAACATCCCATCTCCATGTTACTTTAGATGTCAGGTAGGTTACTTAATACTGATGTGGCTAAGAACCATTGGCAGAAAAGTCTACTCTGTTGTCTCAAACAGGGCAATTTATTGTGATTTTCTTCATATGCAAACATACAATCATGTCCTCTATGAAAAGAGAAAAAATTACTTATATTTGAATATAGAAAGATCCTAAAGATACAGGTCAATATGCAGAAATCAGTTGTTTTATATATGAGCAACAAATAATTGAAAAATAACTTTAGTAAGCCATTTAGTAGCACCACAAAGCATAAGATATTTTAAAATACTTACAAATACATTTAACAAAAAATTAAGTCCTTTACAATAAAAGCTGCAAACTTTTGTTGAGTGAAAATTTTAAGACCAAAATAAAAGGGAGACATGCCATGTTTATGAATTTGAAAACTCAATATTGTTAAGATTCTCATTTTCTCCAAATCAATCTATAGATTAAAAGCAGCAACAAAACAATAAAAAATCATAACACATTTATTAGGAAGCTTGTTCTGAAACTTATATAGAAATCAAAGAGCTCGACTAGACAAAGCAACCCTCAGGAAAGGGAAAAATGTGTAGGCATTGCCTTATCTAATTTCATAATTACTTTTACGTGTCAATTATTAAGACCCTGTGGTATTGAAATAAGAACAGAAAAATGGATCAATGGAACCAATCAGAGCATGCAGAGATAAGAACCTGCCTATGTGGTCAAATGGTGCCAGTGCAGTCTCATGGAGAAAAGAATAAGGAAAACGTTAGCCTTGTTTCCTACATCATTCCATATATAAAATTAAAAGCTAAAATCATAAAGCTTTTTTTTTCTTTTTTTTTAGACGGGTATTTGTTATAGGGCGCGTGCGCTCGCCAGACAGAGAGAGACAGAGAGATAGAAAGCGAGAAATCACCCCACAGGGGGAATGGCCATGCCGCAGTCCCTTCTCCTCCATTCTTCTCTTGGGATCTTGGGCACGCGCGCACATGTGCCCGGCGTGAGTTTAAGCCACCGGGTCTGGGACGCGAACCGCGGTCTACTACGTGGGAGTTCAGCGACATAGCCATTACGCTAACTGCTGGTCCCAAATCATAAAGCTTTTAGCACAAGAGATAGAACATTAATTAATGTTGTGTACTCAGGTTAGGTGAAGATTTTTTAGCCAGGACACAAATAGCTCTAAACAGTAAACTGAAAAGATAAATTGTAGCCTACCAAATTAAAAACAAAAAACTCTGCTTATCAACAGATATCCTAAAGAAAATGGAAAACAAGACAGAGATGGAGGAATATATTCACAATGCCTATATTTCACAAAAGTTTTATACCCAGAATATACTAATTTCTCTTAAAAGTAAGTAATAAAAAGCAAACACAATTAAAAATAGTCATAGTTCTTGAACAGATATTTCCCAACAGAAGATATACAAATGGGCAAAAAATATGAAAACGTTCCCCAAATCATTAGTTACCAGACAAATTAAAAACACAATGTGATTCTCCTTCACTCCCAACAAAATGACTCAAAGTAAAAGAGATGCAAAATACTTTGTATGGCCAAGGTGATAGAGCAATTTAATTGTTATGTATTGCTGATGGGAATGAGTATAAATTGGCTTTAAAATGGTAGGTTTTCATAATGTTAACTACATACCTACTGTATGACTTAGCATTGCACTCACCGGTATTATATTACATGGCTGTAACAATCACAAACTTAGTGGCTAAATCAAGACAAAGATATGTTACAGTTCTAGAATTCAGAAGTCCAAACTGGACCTTCCTTGGGTAAAGTTAATATCGGGACTGCATTCTTCTCTGGAGGCTGGAGGGGACAGGGATTTACTTTTTTGGTGCCTTTTCCAGCCCCTAGAGACTGCCCACATTTTTTGGCTGTGGCCTCCTTCTGTCTTCAGAATGACTAGTCAAGCCTTTTACACACACATCACTCTGACACTGACTCTTCTGCCTCCCTCTTCCAAATTTAAGGATGTTTATGACTACATTGGGCATACCTGGGTAATCCATGATCCATTCCCTATGCTAAGGTCAGCTGGTTAGCAACATTAATCCAACTTGCTACCCAAGTTCCCTTGCCATGTCACTAGCACTATATACACAGGTTCTGGGGGTTAGATGTCGACATCTTTGAGATGCTATTATTCTGACTACCACAGGTATTTATCTAAAAGAATGGAAAATGTATTTTCATGATACACTTTCACAGATCTGTTTAAAACATCTTTACTCATAATAACCTAAAACTAGAAACAACTCTAATGTTCACCATTAAGGAAATGGATAAGTAAATTGTAGTAAATTATTAAAATGAAAACCTTAAAAATAAAAAGATAATGATTTCACTGATATGCTAAATAATCCCTAAGATATTATACTGAGCAAAATAAACAAGATATCGAAGAGTGAATACTATATAATTTCATTTTATGGCAATCAGTAACAGCAAAACTCAACTATAATTAGAAAAAGAATACTGGTGCTTTAGAGAGCTAGGTTGACTATGAAAGGGCATGAGAAAAATTTATGAAGTAGTTGAAAGAAAATTTAAAAATGCATTTTTTGGTTGAGGCTATGGCTATGCAGGTGTGTGTTCTGTGTGTGATATGTGTGCATATTTTTAAAGGGATATATGTCAGTATACATAAGATGTGCACATTTTGCAAACATTCAATGATCTACCTACATAAAAACTCAAACAAACAAAAAAGGTAGGAAACAAATGATAGTAGCCAAAATATCACTGTTGCTTGTTTCTGTGAAGTTAGAAATTTATATTTATTCTAACATTTGCAACAAATTTAGACATGAAGATTCTACCTTTTTCCCTTGCTGGAGATACTTTAGAGTTCTTTTAAAAAATGTAAATCAGATATAATTATTCAAAGTTCAGGGGAAAATAACCTTTATGAAATGTTCCCCATTCCACAATGAGGTTAATTGTATGTACAAAATGAGGCCAGACACCTTAAAGGGTATCACCTAAATAGATTAGGAGGGCTTTTCAAAGACATTGGTGCTGCAATTCTCTGATGCCACTTTGTGGTTAGTGTCCTATGGTGATCTTGAGCATTTACTAGCTCTCTGTAGATCTCGCTCTGTCTCTCTGTCTCTCTCTCCCTCTAGAACTCAGGTTTGAGGTCCTGGGGATAGGAGAGAAGGTAACCTGAATGACAGATGTCACATTATGATCGGAATCACCCTTCTCGGCCTCCAGAGCTTAAACCTTAGTAAAAACCAATGTGTTTGGATCCACTTTACTCTTGAATTCTTGGTCTCAAGAGTCTCTTGAACAGTCTGTAAATAGACTTGTAGCTGACCCGACTCTTAATTCCTGGATACACCATTTGTTATGTGTTTGAATCTAAGGTAAGCACAATTTAAGTTGCCCAGATGGAACCACTTCTGCATAGTAAAGATAAAAGAGAAGTTCTTGGAAAATCAAGAACACCAACTGTAATATGAAGATTAATTGGTAGAGTGACTTCTATGAAGTAGACGATTAATAGACATGTCTTGTGTTTTGATGTAATATTCCAAAAGAGCTTGGTACTGTTTTCTTCTCCAGCTATAGCTCCTTGGTCAGGATGCTGTTGTGTGGAAGAGAGCAAAATGGTCCAGGAATGGGATATCTCTGAGATAACTTGCCTTAGCCTCTTTTCTGAGGAAAGATTTAAGTGTGGGTTAGTCAGCATTGAAGCAGCTTCAGGTAGACTCATGGAGGAAACAGATGGCTTGGGTGAAGTGATAAATGTTGAGAAAATAAAAATGTCACAGAATTCAAAAGCAAGTAGCATGCATACACAAGAATAAATCATAATAGGTAAAAATGATATGAAAGTTCTCAGGTGAGCCAGCACCATAGCCTAGAGGTTAAGGGAAGTCATATTCCATATAGCCAAAAATAGATTAAATTCTGGCATCAGTGGCTTGATAATCACACCAGTTGCATATGCATGCATGCCCCCAAACCCAGAAGGATGAAGAAGAGAATGCAGTGTGACCACGTCTCATCAGGGGGTGTTTTGGTCTCTCCCTCTCTCTCTGTCTCTATTTCTGGAATGAACAAGTGCCCTCTGACAATTAAAAGAAGAAAAAAGAAAAGCCTCAGGCATACATTAATAGGTTTGACTGCTTATATGTAAACAAAACTTTACTGTGTGGCTTCAGGGAGGAAACACAGAAGTCACAGTATGGAAAAATCAACATGAACAATAATAAAATGTCTGAGAATGAAAGCAAAGATCAGATGAGGAAGAAAAGTGATAATGGCATTGAACATGTGTACTGATAACCACCACCCTTTGCGGCATTTTGGAGAGACTAAGGAGGTGTTGGTATAGAGAGAAAAGGTATATAATTTTAAGGACATTTACTTCATCTATATATTAATATTATGTATAATTATTACTTCCATATAAGAAATATTTTATGATTGGGACTCAAGATAGTTTGTCAGCTTGTTTTTATTCAGTCAAACATCTGCTCTCTATTATGCGTGAATCATATGGCTGGCAGTGAAATCCAAACTCTTCTCCTAGATCAGGAGAGGCTACAGCCTGTGAACCTGAGTTGAGTGCTGAAGGCCTGCAGCATTGTAGAGTGGACAGGCTGACCTATGAATGTACTTCAAATGCTCCGTATGTCAATGAGGAACTCTTAATGGAAACTTAAACATATTTGAGATGAACGAAAATAAACACAACTTCTCAAAAATCTTAGGAATGCTATCAAAGTAGTATTTAGAGGAAAATTTATAGCAGCAACTTCTTATATTTGAAGAGAATAAAAACTTTAAATCCATAATTCTTAAAAAGTAGCCTTAAAAGCTAGTTTCTTAAAAGAAAAAGAAGAGCAAACACATCCAAAGCAAACAGAAAGAATAAATATGAGAGAAAAAGTTAATCACTGAAGAAAAATCTCATCATCTCAATAGACAAAAAGAGCATTTGATATAATTGAACATCAATTCATAATGAAAACTCTCAATAAACTAGGAATAGAAGAGAATTTTCTTACTACTCTTAGCATCCTACTGAATGGTGAAAAACTGAATGCTTTACCTCTAAGATCAAGCACATGAAAGGATATATTCTTTCCACACTCCCATTCAATATTGTGTTGGAAGACCAAGCAAGTTTAATAATGCAAAGGAAAAAAATGATCGGACAGGAAAAAAGATAACTATCTCTATTTAGGTAATAGGATTGATTTTATAGAAAATCCGTAAGGATTTACAAATTTCCTCAAACTAGTGTTACTGCTAAAATGGGGCCCACATTCTGTTTTACACAAAATCCCCAATCACAATGTCACCAATTCTTACTGATAGCAAAAGTTTTAATGCATGCAATCCATGGCTCAGCTTGCGAGGAGGCTGAAGTACTGCAGTCATAGTTGTAATGGGACCAGCAGTTAGTGTAATGGCTATGTCACTAGCATAGTTGTGGGACCAGCACTTAGTGTAATGGCTATGTCACTAGACTCCCTCGTAGTCGACCGCGGTTCGCGTCCTAGACCCGGTGGCTTAAAACTCACGCCAGGTGCGTGTGCGTGCGTGCCCAAGATCCCGAGAGGAGAATGGAGGAGAAGGGATTGCGGCGTGGCCGTCCCCCTGGGGGGTGATTTCTCGCTTTCTGTCTCTCTGTCTCTCTCAGTCTGTCTGGCGAGCGCACGCGCCCTATAGCAAAAAAAAAAAGAAAAAAAGAAAAAAAAAACTCTCAAAAAAAAATTTACAACTTGTATCTCATATTTGCCTCTCCAGCTATCACAAGGCTTTAAATGGAGAAATAGATCCAACTCCACACTCTCATTGGTCCATTTCTATCCTTTCTTTCTTTCTTTCCTTCTTTCTTTCTTTCTTTTCTTTCTTTCTTTCTTTCTTTCTTTCTTTCTTTCTTTCTTTCTTTCTTTCTTGCTTGCTTTCTTTCTTTCTTTCTTTCTTTTTTTTTTTTTTTAGGCGTACATGCAGACACCAGAGAGACAGAAAGCAAGAAATTACTCCTCAGGGGAAAGGAGCATGCCCCAATCCCTTCTCCTCCATTCTCCTCTTGGGGTTTTGGTCACTCATGCACACACACCTGACATGAGTTTCAAGTCACTAGTTCAAGTACTCAAACAGAGCTCAACCATGTGGGAGTCCAGTGCCTTTACCACTATGCCTCCTGCTGACCCTATAACTGCAGCTCTATTGGATAACATTAGCTGCAATCCCATTGGTCCATTTTCAATTCATTTCTGCCATGGATTGACTCTGCCCCAAAAGTAGCAAGAGAAGTTATATTCATAGATTATAAGATTTACAGAATCAATGCAATCTCATTCAAACAAAGCAGGCTTTTTAAATTTTTTAATAGGCACTGACAAGCTACTACTTTTTTTTAGAGATTTTTGCTAAAGGGTATATGCGCTTGCCAGAGAGACAAAGAGGGACAGAGAGACAGAAAGCGAAAAGTCACCCCCCAGGGGGATGGCAAAATCAATTCTTTCTCCTCTCCTATCCTCTCAGGATTTGGGGCACAAATGTACATGTGCCCAGTGTGTGGTTCAAGCCACCAGGTCCAGGACTCAAACTGTGGTTGACTATGTAGGAGTCCTGTGACCTCGCCATTACTCCTTCTGCTGGCCCCACTGAGAAGCTTCTTCTAAATTCATATGGAAATGCAAAGGAATTGGAATAGCTTAGGTGATTTTTTTTTTGTTTCTTGTTTTTTTTTTTGGGGGGGGGGTTGTAAATAGTTTGAGGGACTTACATAGCCTGATTTCAACACCTGCTAAAGAACTATTGTAGTATATTGCTGAGAGGATAGGATTATAGACCAATGAAAACAGAATAGAGTCCGGAAAGATGAACACAAATGTAGCCCACTTATATTTTGACAGAAGTATAAATGGAATACAATGGAGAAAGAATAATCTCTTCAAAAAGTTATGTCCACAGAGGCATAGTGATAAAAGGCGATGATCTGGAAGGCAATCCCACACATGAAGGGTCCCAGCTCAATACACTTGGCATGTACTTGCCCATGGTCCTGAGTTTTTTGTTGCTTGTTTGTTTGTTTTTTAAATAAAATCTGACATTTATTTGTTCAGAAGGTTTGTTTTTGAAAGTTAACTGACATTAAAAATTTTTGTTTTCCAATAAATGTGCTAACATCTCAAAGTGTTCAATATTAAGAATTTATAACAAAATTAACTTATCTGGCCTTATATGATACTTGAAGAGTAATATATACACTAAACAATGGTATCTACTTTTCATCAGAGCATATAGTCTTCCAGGCAAAAACACAGAAGTGCCAAAGTGAACAGTGTTATTTTCATTTTCCCGTGTTCTAGGTTTCCGTTTCTAGAAATTGTAATCTCAGATTGTTCACACGTATTTATTTCTCTTGTTCATGTCTAACAGAGATTTCCTCTAAGAAGTTTTACATTTTATGTTCCCTTTAAAATATGAAAATATGGAATCTCCTGAGTTATATATACATTCTTTTAAAAAGTTCTTTTTAAAATACCACAAATTAATTATATACTCATAGTATATATCCTGGCTAGTCATGTAATTCTTAAAGCAACATTCAAGTGTGTTTGTGCTTCATTTGCTTACATTACTTTGGAGCCTATTTTTAGCTTTCAATAAACTGCATATCTACGAATTTTTTTTCAAACATTTAATAAATGAGACAACACAATCATTAGGAAAATATAGAACACTACTACAGCTTTTTCATCTTTAATTTATCGATTTCCTGTCAACCACAGCCTTTCTGGTTCCAGAAGGATCCTGGGTTTTTTAAAGTCAGAGTGTCAGGACCCTTTGGCATTGCCATCTCTCTTGTTGTTCTCTCTCTTTCTCTACCTCTCTCACTCATGAAAATAAATAAATAAACTTAAAAAAAGCTTGTGGAAAAAATGGACATGCACATTCAACCTATATGAAAATTGAGTTAAAATAAAGTACAGGCCTAAATTTACATGTAAAATTACGAAACTTAAACTTTAGAAGAAATTCTTGGGTTAGAGAGAGTTCTTAGATATGACACTAAAGGAATAATCCTCCTCCCCAAATGGTAAATTGTACCTTATCAAAGTGAAAATATTACTCCATGACAGATGCAAGTAAGAAGATGAAAACACAAAACATGATTAGGAGAAACTATTTGCAGATTACATATCTGACAAGGCTTTATCTCCAGAATATACAAACAGATAATTCTTAAAACTCAAGAATAGGAAAATAACTCATTTTAAAAATGTCCAGATTTGAACAATCACTTCAACAGATATACAGGTGGCAAATAAGGACATGAAAACGAGTAGCATTAAGGAAATGTAAATTAAACTCAACGGGATGGGATACAATTTCTAGAATGTCTAATATAAATTTTTTAAAGACAAAACCTATAAGTTTTATAAATGATGATGTAGATGTTAGAACAACTGGTATACCCATACACTGCAGGTTGGAATGCAGAATGTTGCCACTTTAGAAAACAGTGCAACAGTTTCTTGAAAACTTAAAATACGTTTTTTTATATTACTCAGCAATCACACTCCTAAGTATTTTTCCAAAAGTAATGAAAACTGATTTTTACTCCCAAATTTTTATATGAACATTTAATATTAACTTTATCAATGTCACCAATAAATGTAGGTAATTCAGATAGCCTTCATTTAACTAGTGAACATACCAACAATCCATGGTACATTTATAGAATAATATATTGTTCAGCAATTTAAAGAAATAAACTATTTCTTAATACAGCAAAATAGATTAATCTTAAAAAAGTCAGACATCAAAGGCTACACATTGCATCAATTCATTTATATGGCACTTTGGAAAATTCATAACTAGAGCAGCCAAAGACAGATCAATGTGTTATCAGGGACTGGAAGACGCACAGACAAGTTAACAAATGAAGGGCAATGTTTGATTCTTTTTTTTTTTTTTAAACGGGGTATCATCTTGTCATGATTCTCCTGCCTCACCCTCTTTTTATGCCAGAGGGCATGCGCATATGTACAAGACAAGAGAGAGAGAGAGACTCCTGTCCCCCCAATAGAGTCTGCTCACACTACTAGTCTTTTTCCTTTAATTCTTCATTCCATCAGCATTCTGGGCAAGCAGGTGCCTGGCACTGGCTCTTTTTCAGGCCGAGTCTCACTATGTTGCTCAAACCAGCACAGAGCTTGTGATTCTCCTGCCTCAGCCTCCCCAAGTCACTAAGATTATAGAGCCCACCGTGTGACCAGGCTTCAGTTCAGACTGAGAGCCTGACCTGAGTCTGGCATGTGGTCCTTGCTTGCTGATGCCAGAATCTTAGTAGAATGCAGAGATATTTAAGGTGATGGAACAGTTATTCTGTATGGGAACAAGGCAGAGCACTCATGACTCCCCATGCCTTTGGCAAAATCCATATACTACAAAGAGGGGTTTTTATTCTTTAGGAATTTAAACCATCAACCGTGAGGGAAGAAAAAGACAAAGTACAGACTGACAAACAAACTAAATTAGAAATGAGTAGTAAAGAGGGTGGAGAACAAAATTTTTTTTTGAGAGGTTTTTGCTATAGGGCATGTACGCTTGCCAGAAAGACAGAGAGAGACAGAGAGATAGAAAGCAAGAAATCACCCCTCAGGGGGGATGGCCACGCCACAATCCTTTCTCCTCCATTCTCCTCTCAGAATCTTGGGCACGCACGCACAGATGCCCAGCATGAGTTTAAGCCACCGGGACTCAAACTGTGGTAGACTACATGGGTGTCCAGTGACAGCCATCACACCAACTGCTGGTCCCAAGAACAAATAAATTTAGGTAAGGGATTTTGCAAAGAAATGATTTGACTAGATGTAGGAAGGCTAATGACAGAACTAATTTTACACAACCGTTGGATTCTACTTGATAAATTAGTTTCTCTAAGGTGTATGGTTTATGAATTCAAAAACTAAACATATACTAAACTTGAACATGTAAGCAAAGCTGCTATGATCGTGAGAGCCAAATTTCTCACTGTGAGAGAATGAAATATGGAAATAGGGAAGAAGGGAATGACAGAATATACCCTGTGGTTCTGGATTGGTGTCAGAGATATTGATATAAACTCACAGTGCCCTAAATTGTTGCAACTTGAACAACAAAATAAACAATAATAGTAGTGGATTATAACAAAATGAATATTATAAGTACCCATGAGTCCAGACTGACAAACAGATAAAAGCTGAATAAATAAATGAGAAAACATAGCACAAAATTTGCTGCAAACCAGATCCACCAATTGCTGCTAAAATTAGTGAGTAGAAATGTATTCAGAAACAAAATCATTGTATCTTCCCCTCAGTATTTGTTAGCTGTAAAGGTTCTCTCACCACGTTTATTTATTGCAAATGAAAACAGAGTAGCTTTACAGTGAATAAACCTGGCAGTTAGCACTCTGTCTAAGTGATAGGTTAATAATACCAGTAATATACATTGACATCATCCATCCTCTCTGAGGGGCACATCCCCTCTGTATTATCTTTCCAGATACTGCACACTTTCAATTTAATCATGGGAAAACATCAGACAAACTCAAATTGAAGATCATTCTATAAAAGTGTCAAGGACGTGAATAGACAAGAGCAGACTGATGAGCTGTCACAGATTAGAGGAGATCAAGGAGAAATGACAACTAAATTCATTGTGGATCCCAGACTGGATCCTGGAATAGAATAAGGAAAGTTATTGAATTGGCTAAATCTGAGTAGCCTCTCTAGTTTAATTAATAGCATCGTATGAATGTTAATACTTCAGCTTTGATCATTGTTCTGTAGTTAGGTAAGGGTAAATTAAATGAAGGTCATACCAGTACTCATGGCACTATGCAAATTTTCAAATTTTTAGACTTAACCTCTAAAATATCTACACAAAAAATTTAAAAGTGACTAAAAGCCCTCTATACTTTGATTCTAATGATGCTGTTAGAAATACAGAACAACATAAAACTATATACAACTTTTCTTGACCTTGTTTAGCATGCTGAATTTTGTACTTCAAAAATCAATAAACTTATTTCTGTAATTTCCACTTTTTAAAAATGACGAGATAAAAAGGAAGGTTTAAAACTGTGATTTATAAGATCTTCTCTTTAAGTAACAGATTGTGGGTGTGGAGAGTTTTTATTCCCTGTAAATGAAAAGCCAAATTAGATATAATCATCCCCAGATTTTATCTGTTTAACTTTAATTTTCAAAGTACTAGAGGCATCTTTCTATGCTGAGTAGAATTTTGAACAGATAAATTTAACTTATGGGACTGGAGCTTGTGAAGATCACATTGAGGCAAATGTGCATTATTATTATTATTTTTTAAATTCTCATTGAGTTAGATTTCAGCACCGGAGTAACCTGGTTCTCTTTTATTTGTCCAATTGTTCATCCTTGATATAAATTAAATAAATAACACATTGTTAAGAATAAAAACAATATATAATGGTAAAAATTATCAGGAGGGGACCAAGAACAGCCTAATGAGTGAATGGCCAATTCATCAGCAGCCTTATTTAAGTTCTGAGCTTTACTAACTGCTATAAATTCTCATTTCATGAGTATGTAGAGGTTTTCCAATGGTTCTATTTTAAATAAAAATATACTTTATATCAATTGATTAAAAAGAATAAATATACATAAATTACACATGACTTTGCTCACTTTAACCTCTCTCTGAATCAGGTTAAATCTCTGAAGGGGGGATCAGCAATTAGTGTAATGGCTATGTCACTGGACTCCCATATAGTCGACTGTGGTTCAAGTCCCGGACCCGTTGGCTTAAAATTTATGGGACTGGGACCGGCAAGTGGCATAGTGGTAAAAGGCGCTGGACTCCCACATGATCGACCACGGTTCAAGTCTCGGACCTGGTGGCTTGCTTTCTCATTTCCTCTCTCTCTTTGTGTCTCTCTGATCAAACTGGAAAATAATAATGATAATAATAATAAATAAAGTTAAATAAAATAATTCAAAAAAATTTATGGGACTAGCAAGTGGCATGGTATTAAGGCACTGCACTCCCACAAGGCTGACCATGGTTCGAGTCCTGGACCTGGCAGCTTGCTTTCTAGGGAACCAGCAGTCAGCATAATGGCTATGTCACTGGACTCCCACGTAGTTGAACACAGTTCGCGTCCCGGACCCGGTGGCTTAAATCTCATGCCAGGGGTGTGTGTGTGTGCGTGCCCAAGATCTCGAGAGGAGAATGGAGGAGAAGGGATTGCGGCATGACCATCCCCCTTGGGGGTGATTTCTCACTTTCTATCTCTATGTCTCTGTCTGTCTGGCAAGCGAAAACCTCTCAAAAAAAATAAAATCTCTGAAGGTCACAAACCATTGTTTCAAAAACACCTGGTAAATAGGTGAATTAGCCACTTAGAACTCTCAGCTTGTTTATTTAGGATAAGATACAAAAATAAATAAAAGTTAATCATGTAGGACAGTTTTAGCTTCAAGTTACAAGACAAGAAGCCCCATAGTAAGGTAGGTCTAGAGTTTTTTCATTTTTCCACCCAGTGAAAACCTGTGAAACCTAGGTTTTTAGATATATTTCTCTTGCCACATTTTCCTGCAGCATTTTCAGGCCTAATGATGAATCCCACAAAAAGACCTTGCCTTCTTGTCGCCTTTTAAAAGTGAAGAAATTAGAGCCAGCACATGGCATAGAAGTTATGTTGCTGAACTTCCACATAGTTGACCGCAGTTTGAGTCCCAGACCTGGTGGCTTGAAACGCACACTGGGTAGATGTATGGATGTGCCCAAGGTTCCAGGAGGAGAACGGAGGAGAATGTAGGAGAAGGGACTGCAGCGTGGCCATCCCCTACTCCCCCCACCCCATATTTATCACTTTCCCTCTTACTGTCTCTGTCTCTCTTTGTCTCTCCAGCAAGTGCATGCAGCCTAAGGCAAAACTTCTAAAAACAAACAAACAAAATAAAAGAAGAAATCTTTAAAGAAGTTTTCTCCAGCCAGTTGACATCCTGTCACAGCTTATTGGCCAGAATTATGTCACTTTTTATCCTTAAACCAATTACTTACAGTAAACAAATATAGGATTGACTTCTGGTTTGAGAATATAGTCACTTTCTCTGAAAGCGGGATACTTAGATAAAGCTAGATGGTGTTGACAAAGACCAGGTTAATGGGTACTGAGTGGGTAGCCTGCTGCATCTAAAAGGTCTCTTTGGAAAAAGTTCCAACTTACAAAACTGCCCAGGGAAATATAATAATAACAACAAAAGTAAAAGTCATGGTTCTAAGAACTTGAGGGAAATGTACCTAAGGTTCTATGTGTTTATCCAAACCAGGACAAATAGGTGTTTATGTCATCAGAAGCGGCTGCCTGGGACATGTACAGGTGGAGGGATGAGACCAGAGTGATAAAGACGTACGAGATCACGGAGGGCCTCCTGTTCCACAGCGAGGAGTCTGTGCACCACTCTAAGATAGACTGAAAGCAGCTGAAGGATTTTAAACACATAAGGGACATTATGAGATTTGCTTTTAAGAAAGATTACACTGAGCAGCAAGGACAGACTGCCCTCCTCCCCTTGACATTTTATGCTCTTTATTATCTGATCTTATTTAGCACTTAGCATTCATGTTCTGATATGAGCTAGTTTTCATGTGTGAGAAAAACAGAATCTTATCTCCTCAACTACATTATAATTTCTAAGAAGGCAGAAACGAATGGCCATTTCCTCAGCTGTGTGCCTTTCCTTACATAGTAGAGTGACTAGCATCTACAAAGAGCTCATTTCGTTATGCTTTGTTAACTACTTCCTTCTCATTCATCCTCAGAGCAAATCAGTGCAGCTGAAAGTCATCATGAGTCCAGCACTCTGGACATGATGAGGTGTGTCGGAAAAAGGTGGGAGCCGGATTAGGGTTAATACCTCAGTTTCCTCCTTGGCAAAACATGTACTTGTGGGCTTCTTCCAGAGTTTTAAGGATTAAATATATTTCAGGTAAAAGACCTACATATTGGGGACTGAATGAATAAAAATGTATCTTGCTTATCTCTTTAGTTTTCTTTCCTGAATTGGAACATAATCTCTATGACAACAGGGACCTTGCTCATCTGGCTCATAATAGTATCCAAGGGCAAAGAATAGAGTCCGGCACATAATAACACTCAATAAAATGTATGAATTAATAAATTAAAGAAAGACTGCATAAACGACTCTTCTTACAATATTTAAAGATAATGGCACACTGAAGTGAGTCTTAGGCAAATAGACAATTGTTTTAGGTCTTTAATTTGGAAATCCTGGATAAAGTAAAATTTACAAAGGGTGTTTTATTTTCATTTACGTAGGCAAGACAAAGCCTGACGTGCCCACATTAGTTTCTATCATTGAATATTTATTTACCTAATTTTACCCTCTCTACACTCATGATTTCTATGCATTTTCCTCCTCACCCAATTTATGCTGAGATCTTCAGTCTC
>NW_006159594.1:4075616-4079434 GCF_000334495.1 Tupaia belangeri chinensis
CTGACCTGTTTCTGGTGTCCTGGTCTACACAAAGTTGTAGGAAATTAGAGGATGGTGGTTCTCAGTCCTAGCTATGAAATGCCCAGAAGAATAAATGCAAGCCTCAACTGTTATTTGCACATATGGGTACCTAGACTAAAGACTAAATTAAGACACTTACTACCAGAATCTCTGGGGTAGATTTCTGATAAGATATTTTCATGTAATTTTTCACAAACATTCAGGGTTGTGAACCACAAGAATTATGTTTCTCAAAGCTTTTTTGATCCTTGTAATACTTTATGTATATTTTAATAAATCTCTTGCTATTTTCACAACTGAGTTGAACAAGGTATATTTTACTTTCTGATTAAGTATTATAAACATAAAGATAAGTACACAGTTCAGTGCTTTTCCAAACTAAACATACCCATGTAACAGGAGCCAGATGATAAACACATATGGACATCCTAGAAGTCCACCTCATGGACACTTAATTAAAACCCCCTCAGTCATCACCTCCCTCCAACAGTAACCACAATCCTGACACTAATCAACATGAATTTATTTTGCTCAATTTTTACTTTCTGCAAATGAAGTCATAATAAGGTAGTATTATTTCATTTCTGGCTTGAGATATCTTTGTAAGGAAAAAAGAGGGTGTAGATCACATGGTCTAAAAATATAATTATAATAATCTCATATAAATCCAGAGAAATCCAGAAAGAAAGGTTGAAAATTTGATTGGGAATGGGGTAGAGAAAAATTATTTCAAACAGGTGCTCTGAAATTGGATGAATTTGTATTTATTGATCTTTTACTTGTAAGAGTTGTGACCTTAAGCAATTATTTCTCTCTCAACACCTCAATTTATTCATCTGTAAACTATGGTTATAATAGTACTGCCTCATAGAATTGTGGGCTTCTGAAAGGCAGTATTTAGCAGTATACTAGGGTGTACAGAAAGCATCAGTAATTGCTCATATTTATTATTTGTGACTGCTTAAGAAAGATGAAGTAAATGCTGTTAACCTCATATTTTAAAACTATTGTAATCTTAAAAATTAGAAACTAGGGGGCCAGAAGGTGCTGTGGTGTTTAGGGAGTTGGATTCCCACATGGTCCACTGTGGTTCAAATCCAGACCTGGCGGCTTGCTTTCTCACTCTCCCTTTCTCTCTCTTTGGTCAAATTATAAAATAAAAACAAATAAAATTAAATAAATACTTCTTTTTACAAAAAAGAAATTAGAGGCTAGTACACGTGGAAAATGCACCTTGAGTTTAGCCAGGCATTTGGTAAAACTTCTCATGATACTCCTGTAGACAACAGAAAGAAACTGGTCTTAATAAGAGCCTTCCTCAAAACACACTAGCAATTATGTTATAAATCACAGCCTGTATAAGAATTAATAGTTTATTTTTGGTAACAAAGATGGCCTCCTTCTTCTTCTACCATAACCAAGTGAATTAGAATTACTCCAAGTGTTTTACAGGAATCCAGATTTTGAACATGCTTCCTGGACAACTCTGATTTTCTTCCAAATTTTAAACATTAAACTGTACTGTAAAGTTCTAAAGCTCTATCCTGGATATACTCACAGCTGTGATGATTAATTTAATGCCTGCTATGTAGTACTTGCTCAATAAATATGTATTTGTTGAACTGTGAAATAGATCTCGGGAACATGCACATCACTATTCTGTTCAACGTTTTCACCAGCAATTTCAAAGATGTTGAAGGCATTTTTAGCAAATTTACCAATGTCAGAAAAGAAGGGAGTGTATTTAAGACAAATATAAGAGGATACACATAGATTTTTTTTAAAAAATTAATGAGTGATTAATCAGCATTTTATATAAAATGGAACTAAGTGCTTAGTTCACTATATTACCAATAAGTGAAACGTTACCTTCAGATGCCTTAATAAACGTAGCAGTGCTTGCTATTTATTTCAGGGGTCAGTCAGAAACAGTGCTAAGTCTGGCCCATTGCTTGTTTTTATAAATTAAATGTTGCTAAAACACAGCTGTAGCCATTCGCATATATATTGGCATGGCTGCTTTCACTCTAGAACAGAACTGAGTACTGATTCAGACCATGTAACTGAAGGCTTTAGTATGAGGTCATTTACATCAAAAGCTTGTCAACCCCTAGTTACTCCAAGTCTCATTCTCCCCATTTGGTAATAGAAGCTCCAATTGTTATTTATGTATATGAATACCTAGATTAGAGACTGCATATCAGACACATTATGAGACTGTATTCTGGCCAGTGAGATACATGTGAAACTATTTTTGTTTTTCACCTTACTGAAAACTTACTTAGATGAGGGCTTATTTATCCTTCAGATGTCTGGAAATTAGAGCCAATGACAGGAGCTGGAGCAGCCATCTTGGCCCATGCAGAGGAAAGCATAGGTTTGGGAGCCTACCCATGAAAGGGGTCTAAATCCTCAAGTTCCTGGATGTCTTTGTGAAGCTGCCATACCAGCTTTTCACTGCCGAATTTCAGATAATGTTTTACACAAAAGAAAACAAAATGTTGTGTATTTAGGCAACTGTTCCTTTGGGTGTTCTGTCACATCTTCACCTATTCTAACTGACACAGATGTACAATGTTCAGATCTTAGAAGTTATTCTGCTAGTTCAAGCACATATGGAATCTTTTTTTTGCCTTCTGAGGTTAGAGAACTCTCCATCACTGGAGGGTTTTAAGCAGATCCTGAATAACCACCTGTCAGCCCAGTGATGCAGAGTTCCCTGAATTGGATGGAGGTTAAACTAGATGACCTCTAAGATTCTAAGTTGGGTATTCCTGGACCACATTTTTCTTTATTAATGGAAAGTGTTAAATGGGTTCTTAGTTCAAGCACTTAAAGTGATTACAGTAACCAGACAGAAAGCCAAGCTGCCAAACTGGAAAGTGCAGGAGAGTAAAATATCAGCACAATTTTAACTTTCTATTTGCAGCAAAGCAATGATTTGGATGGTACATTAGGTTCTCATTGAGGAAAGCATTGACACTACATCAGATGACAAAACCTCCTGTCCAATACCCATTTTCATAGAAATGCTGGAACAGAGAACAATATCATTACTTTGAATAAGCAATCCCTTTCTGCATAAAATGTATTTTATTGTATTTTTATAGTAGTCTTGTTAAATTTAAGCCCAGCATGAACACATATATTTATAGATTACACAGAATAATCTATAAATAACGTCGTGTGTCCTCTATTAAGTAAACATGAAGAAATAGAAAATTGTGTGGTTACTAAAGGATAACGTTTAGGGATTGTATGACTCTGGTATGAGCATACTTTCTCTTTTTCTGTTGATGCCTCTTTATTCTTATTTTTTCAGAATTTATTGTAAATGTTATTTCATCAGTGACCCTGCCATGACCCAGCAGAGCAAGCCAGTTTTTCTTGTTATTTTTTTTTCATGATATCATGTATTTATCTTTTGGAGTCATTATTGCAGGTTTAATTAATCAATTCACTCTTCGATCCCCTTCTAGCTGTCTGTTTACTTCTCAAGTAATGTGACTATGTTTGTCTTAATCTTTTTTTTTTTTAATTTATTCTTTCTCTACATTTATTCACTATACACCATCACAACACACAAATGAATTTTCCATCCAAAATACACTGTGCATTGGCTCAATCAAGCACATCAACATACATGTTCTCAGCAAATAATTTTCCAATTCTTATGTCCTGCATACCTTGCCTTTTGTTTTGCCATCCTTGATTCCCCATCCCCCACCCTCTGCTATGTCCCATCCTCCTCCCCCATTGTCCCTGGCATCCATGGTTGCCCTCCATGCCTCCCCCCC
>NW_006159594.1:4080309-4082177 GCF_000334495.1 Tupaia belangeri chinensis
GGCCATGCACAGGCCCGGCGGCCACGCGCAGGCCCGGTGGCCACACGCCAGCCCCGAGCGCGCGAATGTGCTTGGGACCCAGCGCCACCTCCCATTCCCCCGCCCAGTCAGAGAAAGAAAGGACAGTGACCTCGGCTGGTGACCTGCGCTGGCCTGCATTGGTGCTGAGTGCGGGACACACCCAGCGCCGGAGAGGCAGCGGGGGCTGGGCGGCCCGGGCTGCAGAACGCGGAACAGAGTCCCGGCCGCGCAGGCCCAGCCTTAATCTTTTTGTGTCCACATCAGGAAAGCAGTGTCTGGTAAAGGACGGCAGTTGATAAAAACTTTTTGAATGATGATGATGCAATTAGAAAATATAATTATATTCTTTATTACATACTATACCTTGTTGCATGGAAAGCTCAGGTTTTTAAATTCAAATAATCCAAGATAGACTTAGCTTTCTTGAAAGGAAAGTTATGTATATGACTGAAAGTTTCAGTCACATCCATAACAGCAAACTAGATATTCTAGTTATGAAAAGTTGCCACTAAATTTTGCCGATAAATGTCTCAGAGCCCCTTAAATTTGGGAGATTCCTCATCTAAGTAGAGTCTGCTTTCCACTATTGAAGCTCACAATACCAGATGCTCATTTTCTCAGTCTCTCATGAAGCTTGGGAGTGAATGATTGATAGAAACACTATTGATTTGATTAATAAACCTCTTAACTTTGAATCAGAAACTAAAGCCAGTCTTGTTGTTTACATTATGAATACTGAATCATATAAAATTTGATACCAGAAGTGGGATATTCCACAACATGAGAACAAAGAGAAAGTTGAATTGATGATGGTGGGAAGAAGGAAGACTAGAAATGAGATCAATATCATGGACTTCTTCTCATTAAGGCTAGAAAACTAGTGCTATTGATGAATATTTATCTGTCACTAGCACCAACTCATCCAACTCCAACTCTGACTCTTTGGGATCAGCCAGATACTCATGTCAAGTTCATTGCCTGTGACAAATTTAACCCTGAAAGAATCTGTAATCCTTTTTAAAGAATTATTTTATTTATCATTATTTATTTATTTATTTTAATTTGACCAGAGGACAGAGTGAGAGAGAAAGAGAAAGTGAAAAAGCAAGCCTCCAGGTCTGGGACTCAAACTGCAGTTGACCAGGTGCAAGTCCAGCGCCCTTAACCACCATGCTACCTGCCAACCCCAGGATCTTTACTTTTTCCACACTGGAATTGATGGTTAATATTGATTTGGCCTTTCCTGGCCTACCATGTTACTCCCAACAAACACCCATGGAATTACTGAACACCTTATCCCCACAGTGGTATTATAAATCACATTATTTATTACTTAGAATTGTGCCTAAAACACAATTAAGGGAATAGGATGATTATCAAAGGATTCTCTCATCTTATCATGTAGTGCTTCATCTAGAAACAACTGGTAGCATAAGACAGGATGTCTTATTAAAGTATGTGCTGCAATATTAGCTACAGACAATTCATGAGCTGAGGTTTCAGTTTACAAAATGATACATACTCTGAACCAGAGAACAATACAGTTGCCCCTAAAGTCAATATATGGTGAGCTGAAGCCAATGTGTGGAAATATAAGTGATTACTTTTAACCTGAGTAATTATTCAAGGATGACCTATGACAAAAGTTTGCAAGTGATATATTTGATAAGTGGACTAGGAAGGAAGGAACAGCATAAGGGATGAATTGGAATGAACGAGCAAATCTAATACATGTGTTAATTTTAAGTTAGCTTCCCCTTTAGGCAAAGAGTACTTAGACCTGTGGTACCTTCTAAGAAGTCTTAAAATGTATCTCAATATGTCTGGGTTAAAATATACCCCAGGAG
>NW_006159594.1:4082351-4082811 GCF_000334495.1 Tupaia belangeri chinensis
AAAGGTGAGCCATGACTTCTACTCCCCTACTTTTAGGACTACACACTGAGTGAATGCTGATGAGGTTCTGGCGCTGTCTGTGAGGTAGCATTAGCGTGGCTCACAAGCAGTGAACGAGAGGCACGACACGGGCCCACAGTGAAGCATTCCATATTGCATTTGCATGAAGCTCATTAAAGCCTGTTTGAAACTGGTCACCAGTGAGGTGACTTGAGTAAGAGGTAACCCTAAGTGGATTTTAAGGATACATAAGAAATATATGAAAGAGTCACTATTCCTGATTCATTTAACAACCTGATTCATTTAACAATAACTTTAAAAAAATATTTTTCTCTAAGGACTATACCTCTGAGTTTTACCGACTTAGAAATCTTCTTTTAAAAATACTTATTTTAATTTTATTGGTTGTTATTATTCATGTTTCTTTTTTTTTTTTTTTTTTTGGAAGGGTTTTTTTTTA
>NW_006159594.1:4083187-4085325 GCF_000334495.1 Tupaia belangeri chinensis
ATGTCACCTGCTTAACCCATTACTTAGAAATTTTAATATCTAGGAGTAAATGCTTCCACTAGAAAGCTCAATAATGTCTCTCTTGCATTGGAAACCCTGTTATTAATTTTAGAAAAATTAGTGTGAATTTTTTTTTGTTTTTCTGTTTTTCTGTTTCTTTTCTTACAACTGTCTAAATACCTGTGGTGTGTGCTGGGTTGTATATAATGCATAACATTATAATTTAGCCTATAGGTTATACATTATTGAGAGGGGATCGCAACAGAACTAGAAAGATGATTACCTAGTGTCCTGGCCTTGGTGCTGAATAAAGCAACTGAAGACAATGTGAAGACTATCGTTAAAAATACCATTTGATAGGCTACTAGATTTTAGGTACTCTTACCACACAAGCACACACACACACACACACACACACACACAAGCATCCACAAAAGGTAATATATGAAGTGATATATTAATTGACTTGACTGTAGTAATTACTCCACTATTTATATGTGTAAGCATCATCATGTTTCATACATTAAATATATAGTATTAAAATATAAAAGTAGGTCATTGACTCTATGAATAATACAAATTAAAAGGATATCTACCAACCATACAGAGAAAAAAATGTTTAAGGAATAAACATAACCTAAAAATAAAAAAAGTTCCTCTATCTTTATCCCTTGTTTTTTAACAGAAGGGCAAATAATCCCACTATTTTAGCTTGCTTTTCCTAATTTTATGTATAACTAACATTTTAATACCTTACTAATAATTCTTGTTATAATTATGTTTTGATCCACTATTTTTTTTGGAAAATACAAAGATCAAGAATATCTCTGAAGGACAGGGAAGATGAAGGGAACCGCTTCATAACAGTTCTATGGATACTTTTAGAACTGAAGCAGCAGAAACAAAGAACTAAAATTTAAAAAATTCCTGCTCTAAGCACTATCTGGCCATAGCCCATGGACATTTTCCAGAATTTGACTAGAGTTTATTTTCAAAGTCTAGGTACATTAACTTCATTATTTGGGATTTGGGATTTTAAGTTCTCTCCATCCTCTTCTAGTAATCCCAGTTGTTTGAAGGGAAATGTTCCTCTGAGTGTACAGGTATCCATGTCAGTAATTAAACATCATTCCCATTGTGCTGGAAATAAATGTAATGAACGCTGTGCTATGCCTCCAGATACCCTCCTTCAGGACCCAGGTGTTCAATTCTCCAGTTGCCACAGTGTAGTGTAGTGACAGCTCACAGCTGAACCCCTGGAGTTACTCTCAGCCAGAAGGAGCAGCACAGTTATCCACCCAATCGCTGGATGCAGAGTCTACTCAGTGAGTGGTTGATTCAGGGTACAGAGTCCTGCTGCCTTGTCTTGATTGGGAACAATTCTGTTAAGCCATTGGTGTCCAGGCTCCTCAAGGCCTGGCCGGGCCTCTGTGACAGCTGCATCATGGCTCACCTTCTATCTCTGTTCTGCTTCGTTTCCTTCTTTATTCTTTTGGACACTGTTGGATAAATTTCTAACTCAGACTCTGGTCTGATTCTACATTACACCCTGTATTGCAACCACATCAATATGATAGAGGGATGTATTGTTTGGAAACAGTACATTCCTGCCTGATGCCTCTGCTCTACACAGGGTGACACGAAAGTGGTATGGCACTCTGAGGTCCATGCACTGTAAAGAGATTCCCTTATGCAGAGGAAGCTCAGACTGTCAGATATTTGAAGCATGATAGATGCACAAAAAACTTTCAAAAACAAAAAACAGAAAGTGAGGAAGAAAAACGCTATAGTTGGTCTCTCACAACTGGGATTTTTGTTTCCTTCATAAACATCCATCCTTCATATAACAAATATGATGGCCTTCTCTATCAATGGAAATGAAGTAGTTATGGTTCTGAGAATTAAAACTGCTTTGGAAGTGAGAAAGTAAATCATTTCTGGATCAAAGTCAGAATGATCATTTGTGACAGTGCTGATTTTGGAAAGACTTTGTAATAGCTAAGGCTGCAAAGGGCCTGGGTCTCTCTGCAGTTGTGCTCTAATGGTTAGAGGGACAATAACTAGATGGCAGAGACACTGTTGTTTTCCTTCTTCTTTTTTTTTTTTTTTTTTTGGGGGTTTTTTTTTTAGGGCACGCG
>NW_006159594.1:4085762-4107158 GCF_000334495.1 Tupaia belangeri chinensis
TTTTTGAGAGGTTTTTGCTATAGGGCACGTGTGCTTGCCAGAAAGACAGAGAGAGACAGAGAGACAGAAAGTGAGAAATCACTCCCCAGGGGAGATAGCCACGCCACAATCCCTTCTCCTCCATTCTCCTCTCGGGATCTTGGGCATGCACACACATGCGCCCTGTGTGAGTTTAAGCCACCGGGTGTGGGACTCGAACCACGGTCAACTACATGGGAGTTCAGTGACATAGCCATTACTCTAACTCTGGTCCTCAGAGCCACTGTTCTGAGGAAGTCTGTGATGCTGAGCAAGGCTGAACCAGCACACTGGGAGCTGGGTGACAGAGCAAGAACCTGAGCTAAGAGTGTGTTTCACCATGGCGAACAGCTCACCAAGGGCTGGAAGCTATAATAGGTTTTGGATTTTTCGCCATAGTTTCTAATTGGCTAAAACTGTAAGGAGAGTTACTGGATTTTTCTGTTCCCTGTCCTCTCTCCTTAGCTAATAGTCCGGTGGTTAAGAGTGCTGACCCTGAAGTTCATGTGTCCTTGACAACTTGGCTCTGGCACGTAGCAGCTATGTGATTTGGGTCTTCCTGCCTCAGTGTCCTCTGCTGGTAAACCAAGAATAGGAGTAGTAAGTACCTCATGAGTTTACAGCAGTGACTTCATAATTTCCATACACAAAACATTTGCTGCCTGGTTTATATTAAGAATCAAATAAATGTTGGTTAATCATCATTATTATTATTTCCATTACTATTATTGTCTTAAAACTTTTCAATATTTTTGAAGGTCTTATGTATAACCAGTTTGTCCATCAATAATAGTAATTTTTGCCTTTGTTTTAATAATTGTGTCTCTTTTTGTAGTATCCCTCTTACTACATTGACCATTATAACTACTCACAAGATGGTTGTAATGATACAAATATTGAGTCATCAGGAAAGTCATAAAGCATTTTTGTGTAGAAAGATATGTCATGACTTTCCAGATAACCTAATAGTGTTGGTCTTGATTAGGCATGAGAAGGACAAGTTAAAGAGTTGATAGGTAAGAGATTCAGGGAACAGTGAGAGTCTCTAAGTTTGGGTGTAATATGCTGATGAGATCTAAGAGGAAGATTAAGGAAATGGAATGGGCATGAAGAGAAATATTTTATAAATTTCTCTTCAACTAATTGAGAGACAAAAAGAGAAGACGTCAAGCCTTCAAATTAGCAGCAAGAAAGTCTAATTGTTACTATGTTGAAATTTATTATAATTCGGAGAGACAAGGTTATACATAAGACCTTATACATAAGACGTCAAGCCTTCAAATTAGCAGCAAGAAAGTCTAATTGTTACTATGTTGAAATTTATTATAATTCGGTTATCTAAAAAAGGTGAGGAAAAATGGGCATTAATTAGACATTATGGTATGTAATTCTAAATATGTAACTTCAAGATCAATGAAGAAACATTTTCATTTTCTGGGAACCAGCAGTTAGCGTAATGGCTATGTCGCTGGACTCCCACGTAGTCGATTGTGGTTTGCATCCTGGACCCGGTGGCTTAGAACTCACGCCAGGCACGTGTGCGTGCGTGCCCAAGATCCCGAGAGGAGAATGGAGGAGAAGGGATTGCGGCATGACCATCCCCCTTGGGGGGTGATTCCTCGCTTTCTGTCTATGTGTCTCTCTGTCTGTCTGGCGAGCGCACACGCCCTATAGCGAAAACCTCTCAAAAAAAAGAGAAATATTTTCAATATTTTCATTTTCTCATAAATTAAATGATATGCCACTCTAATTATATTTTCAATATTTGAGGATAGTTTACATTAACAGTCTTCATTCATCATAATTTTCGAAACAATTTTCTATAGATTATTTCATAAGTGCATAAAATAAGAAATATAGAAATGCTTTTTGTTTATATAGGACTCAATCTATTTCATTTGATACTCACATTCCTCTCATACAATTTCTTTTAACTCATTCTCTTCATTCATTGATCAAACTTTTTTCTTTTGGGACCAGCAGTTAGCGTAATGACTATGTCACTGGACTCCCATGAAGTTGACCATGGTTTGAGTCCCGGACCCGGTGGCTTAAACTCACGCTGGGTGCATGTGCGTGCGTGCCCAAGATCCCGAGGGGAGAATGGAGGAGAAGGGATTGCGGCATGGCTATCCCCGCTAGGAGGTGATTTCTCACTTTCTGTCTCTCTGTCTCTCTCTGTCTCTTTCTGGCGAGCACAAGCACCCTATAGCAAAAACCTATCCAGAAAAAAACAAAAAAAACTTTTTTCTTTTTTATTTAATTTTATTATTACCATAATCTTTTTTATATTACATTGAATCACATATATCTTTACAGTGTATTACATTTCTTTTTCCAGTTCATTTACCATTCATACCAGTCAAGACAAAGACATTACTATCCATCATTTACCATGCATACCAGTCAAGACAAAGACATTACTATCCATATCATTATCATCAAATCGCTTTTTGTCATTTTTTCCAGATTATTATTATTATTTATTCTCATTTTTTAAACATTTAATCAGTATATATGATTTGGCTTATATAAAGAATTTGCCCAATGTGAAATACTTCTCAGAGATAAAACTTTTGAAGTTGTGCTTCTCTGGACATAACTTGCTGCTTCCTACTTTCTTTGTTAACTTATTCATCTGAAAGAATTCCAACTTTTCCTTTAAACAATTGTTGCTCTAGTGAATAGCCTTCAGTTGCAGGATGTGTATGATTGTGTACGTGCAGGGATAGAAGTAAGTCTTCAAGAGGCAGAAATATCACCTTTGCTTGGTCCCATGAGATCAACTATTAGGATTTGAGCTCTTAGGAATCGTCCCTTGCAATACCCAAGGTCCCTTAATGACCCAAGCCCACAATCACAGATGGACAACTCACAACTGAAAAAAAAGAAAATCTTTTATTAGGCATGTGTGCAGCCCATTTTGATAAGTACACCATAGCTGTCCAGATACTTAATGACTGATGAACATGATTTTTAAATTTAAATTTATTTTATATATTCAATCACTGCATCTTGCAAAGGGAATTTACCCAATATGAATATATTTCACACCAGTCCAGCTGAAGATACCATACACATTGCCAATAGACAATCATTCATAAAATACATTCAGTTGTACTTAAATTTAATCATACTAAAAACCAGTAGTAAATCTAAAGAAAAAAAAAAATGCCTCAACTTTTTTTTTTTTTTTTTTTTTTTAAGAGAGATTTTTGCTATAGAGCATACATGCTCTCTGGAGAGACTGAGAGACTGAAAGCAAGAAATCAACCACCTCCCCGCCCCCCCGCAAGGGGAATTCTCTTCTTGAATTCTGGGCAGACGTGCACATGTACCAGGTGTGAGTTTTAAACCGCCAGGTCTGCAGCTCAAGCCACAGTCCATGACGAGTCCAGCGACGTAACCATTCTGCCATCTGCTGGTCTCCCCCCCACCAAAAGCCTGAACTTAATGTTTCTTCAATACAATAAATGTTAGTTTTACCAGTTTTTTTTTCCCCCAAAGTTACTATTTGTAGCTTGAGTTTATTTTTTTCTTAAAAAGCTTAAGTTTCCAGAGAGTAAAACTGAGTCAGATGTCTCATAAGGATCAGAAGAGACAGATAGTGGAAATGTCCGCACTCTGTGACTGAAACTGATTGACTGAAGGATATAGAAACACAGTAAATGGGTATAAATAGCAGATATAGTGTGTGTGAAAGGAAAGGTCTGAGGAAGGACATTTAGAATAGGGAGGCAAAGCATTAATGGGACAAGGAAATGTGGTATTATATGTTGAAGGTATTTTATAGTTTTATCAACTGGACTAGGGGGAAATGTTCACATGTTGAAATATTCACTTTGAAAGCTAAATAATATCATTGAATATATAAAAGAAAACGAAATTAAAAATGCAAAAAAGAAGTGAATGCCTATGTCTCTATAAAGATTAAACAATTTGAAATCTCTATTTCTTAATCAACATGCAATAATTATACATATTTAGGGGATACAATGTGATTTTTCAATACAAGACTACAATGTGTAATGATTAAATCAGGTAATTAGTATATTTAGCATCTCAATCATTTGTTATTACTTTGTGTTGAGAACATTCAAAATCCTCTTTTATAGCTACTCTGAGCTATACAGTAAATTATTGTTAACTATACTCACCTTTCTCTACTTCATAAGGCTGGGAATTTTCCCTCTTCTCTTTCTGTAATTTATTTCCATTAATCAATGTCCTTCTGTTCCATCCTTCTCTCATCTTTCCCAGCCCCTGGGAGGTACTCATCTACTCTACTTCTGTAAGACTGTTCTTTCATTTTCCACATAGAAGTGATAACACGCAGAGACCTTTCTTTTTTTTAATTTATGAAAAATAGCTTTTAAAACTTATAGTTACTTTCAGGATAATTTTCCAAAAGAATTTGAGAGATGTTTACCTGTAAACAAAATATCCTATGAAAGACATAAATGATGTTCAGAGTAACAAATATATCGCGGAGACTTGATTAGAGATTGGAAATCCAAAATGACAACTCATTAATTCAAATATCTGTCAGTCTTTCTACATTCAATTATCTGACAGGCAGAGTTTGGGTTTCCTGTTTAGAGACTCCAGGTCATGTACTCCCATGAAGTGCTCAGATTCCGGTCATATTTTACTTTTTATCTTTACATTTGGACTAGAACCTTTTTTCACAGGTTTTAGTTTTCTTTGTAAGTTTTAATGCTTATCTCTCTTCTTAATAATAACATCAAAAACATATATATTTATCTCTTCATCGTTAATTGTGATCATCTTAATCATAAAATTTGTTTAATAGTAGCAATTTTATTTTTAAGCATATTCTTCATAGAGCTTACTAATTTTTCATTCTAATTTGAGCCACTTTAATCTGTATATTTATGTCTGTACTATTTCATTTATAAATCATGGATCTTAGTTTAACATCTCTCTCTTCATTATGTTAGTCAAGGAAAAGGGTCACTTTCTAATAATATTATTCTCCTCACCCATGATTGGTTTACAGCTACAGGAGAGTACATTAACAAAGTGCATAGAAAATAGAATTAAAGTATGAGTTTATTGGGGGCCAGCAGGTGCCATGGTGGCTAGGCACTTAACTCCCACATGGTTTATCACAATTTGAGTCCCGGACTTGGTGGCTCAAAAATCACACTGGCCATTTCATAGAAAGTGGTCTAATATGGAAGATTTATTCCTGAGAGAAGCAAACCAGGCTATGGAAGGAAGATCTTCGATGTACATACTTCATATATACTGACTATCTGTATGCTAGGGTAGAGATTAAAATATTGGAGAGCAAAAAGCAGTGAAAATAGCTAGGGATGCTGAAGACGGTGTGGAACAGAATAGGGAGAGCAGGGACGAGTATAGAGAAGTATAGCACGAGAACAAATAGAGAGGCATGATATTTGTGAGACACAGAAATGGTTTATTATCTGTTGATGACAACATGTATACTATTCTCAACCGGACTGATCTGAGAAGCATTTCATCTTGGGTAAATTCTCTTTACAAGCCAAATAATATATAGTGATTGAATGCTTAAAAAATAATGAGAATACATAATAGTAATAATAATCTGAAAAAAAAAAGCTGATGATGATATGGATAGTAATGTCTTTCTCTTGATTGATATGCATGGTAATCCTGCTGGAAAAAGAAATGTTATATACTGTAAAGATACATGTGATTAAATGTACTATAAAAAAATAAGAAAAAAAGAATGATATAAGTAATGTAAATATATAAGAGATACATGTTCATAATTTAAAAAAAAAAATCACACCAGCCCTGTTTGCATACATGCCCCAAATCTCAGGAGAATAGAAGAGAAGGGATTGCAGCATGGCTATCATTCTAGAGGTGTGATTTCTCACCTTCCTTGTCAACATCTCTCTCTGGTGAGCATGTGTATCTTATGACAAAAAAAAAAAGTATGAGTTTATTTTGGTGCAAAAAACTTGAAATTCATGCATTTTTTTGGCCAGTGTGAGACCATTAACCAAAGAAAACTAAATATGGCTAAATATGCAAAAAATTATGGAAGAATTTTATTCATTGATTAAAAGTACAGAGATGCATAGATGGAGAAGGAATTCTCTTTTATTTTGCTGCATTTGCTCATGTCTAAATGCAATATCTGAACTGCATTGGTCATTTTGTGATCCTGGAGGGAGATTTTTCAAAAGATGGCAGAATAGAAAGTTGAAGAAACTTGGATTCTTGGTAACAAAACTGAACCAATGAAATATCAACTTGGGAGTCTCCCTTTACTCAAAATGTTCTGAGTTTCCAGATAATAAACTTTCTTTATTGTTTAAAATAGTTGATCAAGGCTTTCTGCTACTTGTAGCTGAGGGCCACCTAAGAAATAATCTAACAGTTCAGAATTTTTTTTATCAGAATTTTAGATTTGTTCCTCAACTTTTAGTATCTTTTTCTTTTCTTTCTTTCTTTCTTTTTTTTTTTTTAAAAAAATTTTTTTTTTCTTTCTTTCTTTTTTTTTTTTTTTTTTTTGAGATATTTTTGCTATAGGGTGTGTGTCCTCGCCAGAGAGAAATAGAGACAGAAAGCGAGAAATCTCCCCACGGGGGATGGCCACACTGCAATCCCTTCTTTTCCATTCTCCTCTTGGGATTTAGGTTATGCATGCACACGCACCCCATGTGAGTTTTAAGTCATCGGGTCTGGGACTCGAACTGTGGTCAACTACGTGGGAGTCCAGTGACATAACCATTATGCCATCTGCTATCCCAACATTTAGTATTCTATGTCTTAATTTTGCCCCCACTTTTGTTTTAGCTAAATTTTGCTTCAAATAACTTTTTTCTCTAAGAGATTGTATATTTTATACTTCCTGAATGACTATATATTTATTTTCAATATACAGTAATAATTTACTTTTGCTTCCATGCTTGACTGATATTTTAGATACACATAGTGTTTTGTTTTGAAACTTTGAAGTGCCCCATTGAACTCTAGTTTCCAGTGTTATGAATAAGAAGACTCCTTGTGCAATTTTGATTTTCACTTATGTGTAGGTAAGCTGTGTTTTTACCCTGGACACTTACAGGATTTTTTTCTCTAAGTTATTATAATTTAAAAATTTCACAAGACACTTCATGTGCTTTCCTTTATTTTATCTCTTTGTATGGAAATATTGCTTTTAATCTGAGAAAATAGATATTTAGCTAAGAGAAAACTTCTATTATTCCTTTGATTATATATTATCCCTTCAATTTACTATTAGAAGTCTGATTCGATTGATGAACTTATCTTGAACATCTCTTAACATTTTCTTTTTATATTGTATTTCTTTTAAAAATGTCATTATTTCTTTTGTGTTCATATTTTCTTGTTCTCTATCCTCAATTTTCTCTTTCTAATCAATAATATTTTTAATAATAGTAGATATAATTTTATAATTATAATAAATAAAATACACTAATAACTCTAGCTAGAGTTATTAGTTTATAGAGGACTCACAACAATCCTAAGTGGTAGAAACTAACATAACTAATTTTATAAATAAGGAAAGTGAGGTAAAAAAACCCTTAAGTGACTCTCCAAGGTGGCTTATCTACTAAGTGGCAAATTCTGGATCCAATGCAGAAATTGTGAGTCCAGACTTGGTACTTTTAACTCTTATTCTGTCCTGATTATTCTTTGCCAGCAAAGAGGTTCTACAGAAGATGCAAGGATCACTGTTCAAAAAATTCGACTATCAGGGAGTAGGCATGGCTGGTTCCCACCAATTTCTCATAGAAGTTCATTGAACTAAGTGGTCAGCAAAGCTCACACAGATAAAAGTATGTCAGTCCAAGAAGTCTAGAATTGTAGTTTCTGTCTTTTAAGCTGTTAGGTATTCAGAGAAGTCATGGCATATTTTTCGATGTTTTTCTATGCAAAAATAAGTTGTGACTTTTCCAACAACCCAATGTTAAGCTCGTGACTAAACCATCATAGTACTCAGATGTTTTCCCACTAACAGTTTGGGAATTGGCTATACCACCTTTGCATTTTCCAAATTGTTTTTGTTTGTCTCTTTTTTAAAGAATTATTTTATTTCAACTTTATTTATTATTATTATTTTCCAATTTGGCTAGAGAGAGTGACAGAGGGAGAAAAAGAGAGGTGGGGAAATTGAGAAAGCAAACCACCAGGCCCAGGACTCTAACCACCATGCCTCCTGCCTGCCCCCAAATTGTCTTTCTTATTATCACCAGGTTTTAATAGATGAGGTTATTTACTTCTTACCATCTGTTTACTGTAATTGTTTTTCTTCTTTTTTACTTGTTTTCTAAATTCTAAGACCTAATCTAGGGAGCATTCCTATTCTCTGTAGTAAATTTATAATTTTTTCCTCTGTGGATTTTGGGTTGCAGTAAATAACTCATCTGCTTTCAAATTATTGCACATTCTCCAAATTATTCTGAATATTTCAGACAGTCTTTCTTATTGTCAAGACTGTTATGGATTAGTTCATTCCTTGTATACTTTTATTGTCATTTTAATGGTAGGGATGGGGTGGGTAAATGAATAATACTCAGTTCCCCATTTCTAACCAAACATATGACAGGCTGCGTTTCTACAGTTTCTGTAATTCTTACCTCAATAATCATCCATTCTCTCCAAAAGACTTTTCAGCCTGGAAGTATGGAACGAGAACCATCTTTTCAGGAAGTCCACTTCTGACATCATTTCTGAGAGAGAAGGAAAGTTGCAAACTCTGCACAAAACCAGTGCTTCTGCTACCAGGGAGCTTATTGCAGTAAAGTCTACCCTCCTGTTGGATCTGTTGTCCATCTTTCACAGTGTACTCTGTATTACAGACTTTAATCATTCTAATTTTGAAGGAGGGAAGGGATGCCTAGATCTTGGTTTAAAACACAATCACAATTGGCAGCAGACATAGAGTTGAAAATCATTTTTTAAAAATGTGGCCACTCTACAAATGGCATTATTAGTCTTTATTAATTCAGGCAGCACATGTAGAACTATGATTCATCTGTTCCCTATATAGGACAAAAAGAGATCAAATTCAGTAAATGAAAAATCCAAGCCATCAACAAAAGAGGAAACAGTAGGTGTCGTCAAAGCCAATATTGACTTTGACGTATTATAACTAGAAATTTTACCACAACCTGTGGCACACTTCTAATAAATTACATTTCTCCCCAGCATGTCAAATAACTTCAATTTAGTTTTGGCATTTAATCTACTGGAAAAGCCATTTATTTCTATTTCTATGTATGTCCCAGAAGCCATAAACATTATCCCTTAAATAACTTTTCTTTTGAAGCTAAATTGATGATATCATTAGGCCACTTCATTGGAAAAGTTCCTAGAGGTTGTGGTGGAAATTACAATAAACATTGATGGAGGAAGATCCTGGAAGACAAGCAGAGATAGTGGCAGGTCACAGAGATTTGCTGTCACCTGCCCAAGGCCGCAGAGGAACTTGTTCAGGAGCTTCCCACCCATTGGCGGCTGTTCTTATCTGCCCAAGAGAGCACTCAGCTGAATTAAGAGCTGATACTGTGTTACTCCGGAAACTTGTTGTTCTTGCTGCTCCTTGCCAGAATGCAGATACTTTGACACTCAAACTCTTTGTTTTCCAACCTGAAGTTGTAAGAAATGTCATTTGCTGTATCTTTTTATTTTTATTTTTACTTTTATTTTTATTTCCCTTGTGTGGACCACACATAATTTAGCCGACTAGAAATGAGAATGAATTGTCTGCTCCGTTAGTGTCTTCATTGGTTCAGTGCCAATGACATTTAGACATGGGCACACTTGTCTCTTCTGTGACCTGATCTTTCCATTCCTAACATTCAAAAGAGTGAGACTTCAGTAGGAATAAAAACAGTGAGTGAAAAACATCCAGCCACTGCTGCAATAATTTTAATAACAAACATAATAACACTGACACTTTACACTTCATCTGTTTGCATTACTCTTTAAAATAGGAATTTTTTATGGCTTCATTTCCCCAAATGTCACTCTTTAATTTTTTTTCATTCCTCATGTTAAAATAATAGAATACTCATGATGGTGATCTTCAACACAGGATACCTTTTTATTATTTTTGCTGCCTTGTCAAAATAATTTCTTCAGCTAGCTCCCTCTGTCGTATTAAGGGTGAGACATTTTCTCTGCAGAAAAAAAGTTCAGGTTGTTTTAGAACCCACAGAGCTTATTTTTCTAACTGTGGATCAGCATTTTGATAGAGCTTCCTTACTGCTCTGTGTTGATATTTGTCTTCTTTATGTATATTTCCTTTTCTTATTCTTACCTATTGCTACCGTAGGCTTGAAATTACATTTTATTTTACCTCAGACTATATGATATTTTTGTGCAGATGTTCACACCTATTCATTATTTTCCCTATAAATATTAATTCTTTATATTTGTATAGAAAGAACCCTTAGGGATTGGAGGTAATTTTTTTTTTCACTGATGAATTTCCTGCATTTATTGGTATAAAATATTTGGATAACCGAACTATTAGTCAGAAGTAAAATCTCTGTTTGCTTTAATTTTAGTACTGTAAATACAATGTCTGCCAGAATTACAACAGAGGAAATTCTCTTCTTAAAAATAAATGCCAATCAAAATGACTACAGAAAGCACAAATGTAATAACAATGTTAATAACAGTTGTAAGCATATACATTGTAGCTTTGGCAATAAAGGTGCTATTAGAGCAACATTTGACTAATCAACTTTATTTTTCTTCCCACTGGAAAAGAAAGGGATAGAGAAAATCTAAGAGACTTTTTTTTTCTTCCCACAATAAGCCAATCTAAGAAACAAAAGTCAAGTTTTTTTCAAAGCACACACTGGAACTTCAGGAGTGTTTGGCGGCACCATACTGTGTGTACACTTCTTTCATCCATCTCATCTGCAAGCCGTAAGAGTAGCAATACTTCATAGCTGGGATCTGTGCATGTGGTACAAATATATTCATTTGTTTATTCATTGATCAGTGCCTTCTTTCATAAAGAATGAAAGAAAACTTAAAAAAGTACACCAGACGCAATTAGACAGTATACATTGGAAACAAAATAACAAAGAAAAAAAGAATTAAAATGTAGTCAGGCATGAGGTTAACAATTTATGACAAAACCAACTACACAGTTGGTATCCGTAGGTGTGTGGCAATTACAGAGTACTCTTGGGAAAGAATTCTGTAGGAAAAAAAATCTACTGTTTTTCAATATTAAAGGTATAATGTTAAGAAAAAATACATGTCTTAAAAATCCTGGATTCAAGTTTCAGTTTAACTACCCAAGGAAATGAAGTTGTAAAGCAATCAGGAAAGCAGAGAACTCTCTCTCTCTCTTTAAAATAGGTTCATTCTTTGAAAACCTGCAATATGCAGATTATAATACAATTGAATATTTCTAAATATACCAATGCAAAGGAACATGATAAGATTATGGGGAGTGGGCACTGCACAGAAAGAAAAAGAAAAACAAAACAAAACAAAAAAACCTAATAAATAGGGGACCAGCAGGTGGCATGTTGGTTAAGGCACTGGACACTCCCACATGGCAGACCATGGTTCAAGTCCCGGATCTGGAGGCTTGCTTTCTCACTTTCCCTCTCTTTTGCTCGCTTGTTCTCTCTCTCTTTCTCTCTCTCTCTGTGTGTGTGTGTGTGTGTGTGTGTGTCTGGTAAAATTAAAACAAACAAATGAATAAATAAATAAAATTAAATAATTCTAAAAAAACTAATAAATAAACCAAATAAGATTCAAGAAGGATATACTCTGAAATGTTAACCATTTTTATCTTTGGGTAGTATGGTAACAGGTGTTTTTTTGTTTGTTTGTTTGTTTGTTTTTTGCCTTAGGGTGCATGTAATTGCTAGAGAGACAGACAGAGACAGTGAGAAGGAAAATGAGAAATCACCCCCTGTGGGAGATGGCCATGCCACAATCCCATTTCCTTCATTCTCTCAGGATTTGGGACATACATGCACGCGTGCCCAGCATGATTTTCAAGTCATTGGGTCTGGGATGCAAACTGTGGTTGGCCATATGGAAGTCTAGCACTTAGCACTACGCCATCTGCTGGTCCCAACTGGTGGATTTTAGAAAAAAAAAAAAGTTTTTCTATTCATTTCTTCTATGAAGAGAGAGAGCGCAAAAGATAAAGCACAGGGGAGAGAGAGAGAAAACAAGAGAGACAAATAGACTAAGGAACACCCCCAACATGTCTTTATACTGAGATTTAGTCTCAGTCTTTACCAGCCAGGATCACAAGCACTTGTGGTGTGTACAGGAGACCTCAGAATTCAAATCTGAGACCTTTCCATGTAACTCCAGCTGAACAAATTGTGTTAATGCTGTCCTGACACAGCTGGCCAACAGGCAGTTATTTTAAACTTTCTTTTGTGTGACTATTGCTGTTATCTACTTGATTTTCATCCTGGATACATAGTAGAAATCTCAAGCTAGTGTGTATTCAAAACTGAACCTTTTACCTGAGTTTTTCTCCTCAAATGGTTTTATTTACTCATTGCCTTCCCCATCTTAATTAATGTGATTACCTTTTGTCACTTGGCCAAAACTCATTTTTTACTTCTTTATTTTTATACCACACTCGATCCAAAAAGAAATGCCTTGACTCTACCTTGAAAACAGCCAGATTTTGACAACTTCTCATTATTTCCATTCCTAAGTCATCATCATCTCATCATTGGCTGCTCCCTTTTTCTAGGGTTGCAATTTCCCTAGGTAGATAAATGGCAAACTCACTTTTCTTTTTCAAGACATTGCTTAAATATTGTATTTGTAATTTGGCTTTCTTTAACAACCCAAGTTAAAATTTTCAATCTTCCCTGACTCCTTCATCCTCTGTATTCTATTCTTTTTTTTTTTTTCTAAATCACACTTAAGCAACTTAGAAGATGTTAACTAATTTACTACCTTACTTTGTGCATTTCGTAATGTCTGTGTGTCTGCCCCCTCCCTCTAGAATGTAAGGAGTTTTCTTTGTTCATTGATATATTCCAAGCATGAAGTCAGCTCTTAATAAGTATTTCTTGAATTTGATGATGAAAACTGAAGTTTTTCAAAGATTAGTTCTCTTGTCCCAATTTGCAAGAGAGAGATTTGAAAACACTGTACTGCAAGTCCTTGTACTCTTTTAACTATTCCATAGGGTTATAATTATTACCTTAAGAGAGGTACAAATAGCAGAGAAATTATGTTCAGTATGGAGAAGTCAAGAATATTCCCTGAAGTAATGACTGACCTTGAAGAATGGATTGAATTCCAAGTGAAATAGAGAGAAAGGGCATTGCAAGAAGAAGGCAAAGAATGGGCAGGCACATAAATGGAACTGGTCAGGAGATGTGGCTGAGAATCAGCTCGTCATCTGAACTGGTCAGAGAGTAAAGGGCATGGAAGACTAATAGAAAGTGAGTCACGAATGACTGACTACGGCTTTTTTGGGGAGCCTTGACTACAAGGGTGATAACTTGGTACTTAATTCAGTAGTCACTGGGAAGCCATTTGACATTTTCCAGCAAGGGGATGAGATGATTAATAAGGTTTAGGAAGATTTATATGTTGGTTGTGAGTAGAGTAAGTTGAAGTTTGGAAAGGCGAAGGGAGAGACAATTGAAAGCTATCGTGTACATATTTATAAGGTACAGTGTGATATTTTAATACATGTATACAACGTATAATGGTAGAATCACAGTAATTATCTTTTCTATCACCTCAAACATTTGTCTTTAGAGATGTTTTATTTGCTATAGGATGTGTGTGCTTGCCAGAAAGACAGAGAGAAACAGAGAGTCAGAAAGAGAGAAATCACTCCTCAGGAGGGATGGCCATGCCACAATCCCTTCTCCTCCATTCTCCTCTCGGGATCTTGAGCATGCATGCACACGCACCCAGCGTGAGTTTAAGCTACTTGGTCCGGGACTCAAACCATGATCGACTACATGGGAGTCCATCGACATAGGCATTACACCAACTGCTGGTCCCAACATTTGTCATGTGTGTGTGTGTGTGTGTGTGTTGGGAACATTTAAAATGCCCTCTTCTAGTCTTTTTGAAAAAAAAAACATATATATATATATATATAATAGGGCCCAGCAGATAACATAGTGGTTATGTCTCTGGACTCACACATGGTCAACAGCAGTTTGAGTCCTGGATCTGGTGGTTTCAAAACTATACCGGGCATGTGTGGGTGTGTGCCCAAGATCCTAGGAGGATAATAGAGAAGAAGGGATTGTGTTGTGGCCAACTCCATGGGGGAGATTTCTCACTTTCCCTCTCTCTGTCTCTTTTTCTCTGTCTCTTTGGCAAGTACATGCACCATAAGGCAAAAACCTCTTTAAAAAAAAAGAAATATATGTATAATAAATTGTTGTTGAGTACAGTTACCTTACAGTGCTATTGTATTCTAGCATTTATTCCTCCTATTTGCCATAATCTTGTATCTAAACTCTCACAATACCGCCTCCCTCCACTTCCCATCTGCTAGTAACCACTATTCTATTCTCTAGTTCCGTGAGATCGACTTGTTTAGCTTCCACACATATGAGTTAAAAATGTGGGATTTCTTTATCCGTGGGCCCGTTTTATTTCACTTAACACAGTGTTCTTCAGACTCAATCCTGTTGCTGCAAATAACAAGATTCTGTGCTTTTTCGTGGCTGGCTTTTATATATAAACCATAATTATTAGTTGTCAATTTAATATAATAGCAATAAAATTGAAAAAAGTCACATTAAAGCATTTTGAATGAAGTTTAATAGGTAAAAACTTTTAGGCCCAACCACATTGTGATATGTGAAAGCAATATAAAGGCATGGAAAACAGTTTTCTCTGGGAAAAGAAACAAAAGGTCAAAAACACAAACCTTGAACATATGTTCTAGTCTACCAAGAGATACATTTAAAATATAAGACTGGTAAAATCACATCTGAAAGTATTCGTGCATCCTTTCTTGCAGTATTTATATTTAGATCTCAGTCTTATTAATCTAGGCCAAATCTCGGCCTATCGGGAACAAAGCTTGACTATGCAGTCGTCTTTCCATCTCTGTTCTGCTTACGCAGTTTTCTAGCTCTAGGAGGCGTGGTTCCGAGTCACGTGCATCACTCCGTAATTGCAATCGTAGCACTTGCTATGCTTGATAGGCAACAATAACACTTTCAAAAGCAGTAAATGATTAACATGGTAGAAGGCTCTACTAGGAGAATTACTAGACTAAGAATTTTTTTTTTGTTTGTTTGCTTTCCATTTGAAAAAGATGATAAATGTGGCCATAATAGTAGTGGTCTTGAATAGTAATTTTTCTACATCCCAGGTGGCATAACATTTTTAAAATGATTTATTATTTATAAAAAGTAATGAAGTATAAAGAAGACAAAAGCAAAAACATACAAACAAAAAACGAGAAGCTGTTGTGTCCAAGAGAGAGGCAGTGAAAGCCTCTGTCGGGAGTGTACAAGCGGGAGTAGAAGGAAGGGAAATGATGACGACATTGTGAAGGCAGGACAAGTATTAACAGAACAAACATAAAGTGACAACGAATCCAAGAGTACCGGAAGAGGAACTAAGGATGAAGGCTAAAATTTGATCCAGAATGACTGAGCAATGCTAAGCTTCCACTTATATAGGATCCCGTCCTCTTAAATACCGTGAATAGCAAAATGTCCTTTACATAATTGTTTCCGAGCACGGGTATAGTCCATTGGGCATTCAAAATGCAAATCTCTCTTTCTAACAGTAGAGAACTAATGCTAAGGGTTGATTTTTATTCCTGCTCTTTTTTTTAAGTCAACTATAGTTGAATATATCAACTCCAAAACTTTATTCCTAACAGCATTTCTTCCTAAGGCCTTTTAACTCTGCTGGAGTAGCCCTCCTCCTTGGTATGGCCTTTTATTACCTTGTTCCACCTCAACTAGGTCAGGACAGGACTGCAAAAATGCCTTAATTGCCACGATGATGGGAACTGAATTAATCTATAGCAGATGAACGAGGATAATGAAATCATTTTCTTTTCTCTCAATGGTCTGTGCAGCATCATCTCTTCTGATACACTTCAGTGTCTGACCTTTTAAACTGACAGGATGTTCACTGCTGAGGCTTTTTAAAGACATCTATCTCTCCACAGAAAAATGGAAGCCAGACATCCAAGACCGACTTATATTTGTCTGTGAATCAAGCTGTCATTTTTGTTCTGCCAGAGTCTGTTATCACGTCTGGACAAGTAATTATTCTCTAGGTTAGGTTCTTACAACCTTGAATTTTTAGGAAAGTCCTTGAGACTGAAAGCAGTCACTTTCTTGCTGCTACAGTTCATGCATATTAGTGAGTTATGTGGTGGCTTGGCAGCTATTACTGCTATTAAGCATTGAGGCTATTAAGCATGCAATTCTTTTAACTTCGCAAGAGCTCCTAGTTTCCATCTGTTTCCCCAATTTATTAAAATCCCTATGTAGTTCTCCTACTGCATTGAGGCAACGAGCAACACATTCCCTAAAGAGCAAGTCTAAGCTGGGACATCGAAGGACATGGTGGAGCAAGAACAACCCACAAGATTTCTTACATTTCCTGTAGAGTCTGGCCCAAATCATAAAGTAGAAAGACTTCTGATTCTTCTTTCCCTCCTGGAAACAAGGGAGCCTGTTTCATTTGGCCGAACAAGGCATGGCCATCGCACAGTGAGGTGAGACTGGTGACAAAGGACAGAAGGTCCCAGATACCTTCTCAGATGTTGCCAACACAATTTAATTTAGTACTAGGAGCATGCAATCTAATTCAAAGGCGTACAGCTTATCTAAGTTGCTAAGCCTTCCAAATCAGCTCAGAATTCAATAGTTTCCAATGAAAACCCTAGGTCAGATTTCAGGAGGAAAAAAAAATCCTCAGTGAGAAATTTAATAATGTATAAGAGACCTCCTACTGAATTCTGTTTGAAATAGAGTGTTTCTGGAAGAAAATTCTCATTACTTACTTCTGCTTAGGAAAGAAATCATTTACAAGCAGCTAGATGGTGGGTCAGTCCCAGATATTTTGTAGTGTGAATTTAAGTTTGGTTGTTTGAGATAATATTTCAACTACACTTTGAAAGGGCTTCCCTTTTGTGTCATGCTCATTTATCCTTAGAAAGTCACTTGTGCAGGTCGAAACTTTCTCTACCCCTTCCTGCTCCCTACCACCAAGCATTCTGTTTCAAAGGCTTTCATGATCAGTATAATCGAGCACATTATTCAGATATTTAATCTTTAAACTATCATTAATAATATAAGATCATAGCTTAGAATCCAAAATAAAGATGGGAAAGGACAGGAGGATTGAACGTGAGATGGAAAGCCTGGTCTACAGCGCAGATTGATAGGAATGAAGTGAAAGAAGTGCTTTCCACCTTTGAAGAATGACAGTACAGGCTAAGAGGCTGCATAGACCCCTTGTACATCTTCATTTCCCAGTGATATGTGAACCTGACTACTTTCCTTTTCATGTTTCCGGAGGAGCGACAGCCATTTTTTTTCTTCTGCTACTTATGCAAGTGTGGTCCAAGGAATTTTGTATCGTTAGGTAAAGAACGATTAAAACAAAACAAGGTTATAACATTGTTATTAGTTTTTTTTTTTTTTCCTACAACAATGACAGAAAGATACTACCTTTGAGAAAGTCAAACTGCTCCTAAGACTTATACTGTCTTATCTAAAAATCTAATTCCTTTTCAAGCCTTGGGGGAAAAACAGTAAGTATTTTGTGTGGGGAATATCCTCAAGTGAATACATTATAATCAAACGGGGTAATAAAGGATATAGGGCCTTCAGTGTGTTCAGAAAATTAACATCAGCCATGACTGCTATTATGTAGTAGTATTATGTAGTACCCTTATAAAGGTACGTACTTGGCGTCAACTGAGCACTATCACTGTCAACACTTTCCGGTCCCCAAGGTTGTACCACACTTGTGTGGCATTGAGAATATGGCAGACCTGTGTCCCTCTCCTCTTTCACTTGGACTACGGCAAGGGCAAGTGCCCCATTCACTGGTTTTATACCTAGTCCTTGGATATATAGACAGTGATGACTGAGACTTTGCCCTTTGTCGGTAAATCAACGAGTCTGAGTTTGTGTCATTGAGAAACCCGTTTTTTTCTCATGGGTAATTATCGTCCAGCAATATGCCCAACCAAAACAAACAGGAAGTTCTAAGAGCAAACTTGCTTCAGAATTATATGATTGAAAAAATCTGATAGTGACACTAATATGAAAAAAAAAGAGACAATTTTAAGCTTAAACTGAAAAAGAATGGTCCTCTTTAATCTTCCCATTCTGTAAGCTCATGGTGAAATTTTTTCTAAACATTGGACTCTTAAGGCCTTAATTATTTAGAGAGAAAATTCAATTTCTTAGGGAATTATCTCCCTCTTTCTTTAAGGAATCTAAGCTGTGCCAAACAGAAACAATAAATAGGAAATAGGGTGTCTTTTTGAAGTGATTGGAAAAGCCAGAACGCCATCTTTCAACTTGCAGTGTGCATTACCAAATGGGGACTGTTTTCTACAAAACATTAAAGGTTCTTCTCCATGTGTTACTTGGCTTAGTACTTGAAAAAAAAAATTCCTTGTATTTAGGGAAAAAAAAATCATTAATTGAACTCCGCAGCATGTCTCATCCAATCCTCAGGAAAATGCTCTATCTTTGCAATAAGGGCTCGGAGTGAAGCCGTTATGTATGAGGTGGGTGTAAACAAACATGCACCTTGAGATACCATAGACTGGTAGGCATTGCAGCAATAATGAAACTGTGAAATAAGCTTCAGGACAGATTTCTCTAATAGGCAACTTCAAAAAATATTTTTGCAGTTGAAAGCTGTTTTCAGAAAACTGGAGGCACAGAATAAATGTTATTCCAAGGTCGTTATGCTTGATTTCTCTTCTCAGTTTGGGTTCTGTTTTCTTTCTTTTAAAACTCCCTGAAATACAGTAATGTCGGGGTGCAGTTGTCTCAGGACACAGACAAACCTCCTATATCTACTCTGTCCCACATAGCACACTTAGAGTGAGTGATATTGGAGCCCAGTAGCCTCAAAAAGTGTTTCACTCGAGCTGTCTGGATTCAAAGAAGCTCTTTTAATATATACCACTGAGTTTTACTAAAGCTGTCTGCTCGAGAGGCTGTTACCTAAGCCAATTGTGTAACCACTGCCCTTGGTTTGTGGAAGGGCATGTCTGTCTTTGTTCTTGATCATACCATCTGCCCACAGAAGGAAAATTTCCAGGCCAGTAATTATGTTTTGCCACATCCACATTTTTACCATCCCCACCATGTAGCAGACAGGGAGCTATTGTTATATCACAGAGATTACTGTTTACAAATCTGCCCTGTCCACTGGGGATTGATCTCTTGGCAGGTGGTGGCTATATAGAGACTGACATTTGGGATTTCCTTACTTGCCAAGGTTCAGAAGGGCTGGGGAACTTCCTGCCTGAACTGCAGTGGCTGATCCTACCAGTGCAGACATTGCAATGTGCCACACAAGCAACCCGTGCAGAAATGCCCTTCTTGTCTTTGACAGCACTTCACACTGTGCAGAAGTGATGACTCCTGAAGGGAGCAAAAGACATTTTCCGGACAGTGCTGCCCTAGAAACCTTTCAGAATGCAACCCTTCTGACTTAAAATCCAGCTCCAAATAAACAGCTCCACTCCAATCCAGTCAGAGGAAGTTAGTCCACATCTCTCTCTCCACGACACTGGGGATTTTCTAGTAAGTCATAATTCAATCCTTCATTAGAGGATAGAAAAAAATGTAAATTAAAAATATCTCAGCCAAGCCATTCCCAGCAGCAATAACAGAAATCTCTGCTGGCTAAACAAGAGGCCGCCAGACTGCTATCAGAACCTCTCTGTTTGCTATCAGTTTAGACCACAATTAATTTAAAATTTCTACTTCCAAAGTAAAGTGAGGGACTATGATAATCCCAATTTACTTTTTTAATAAAAAGCTTAAGTGGAAAGAGTCCATTGGGAACGCTCAGCCTGGGCCAAGGTAATTCTCATCATGAGAAGAGGCTCCCGTTTAAAATGCACAGTCACAGGGCGGCCGGCGTCTCTTCCCAGAATGCTTCCTCTGGGCTTCAGCAGATTCTTTTATCTTTTTTACCCTTTTCAGTTTTTAAAAAAGTAAAGTTGGACTTGCAAACACTCGCAGTAATTGCCTTAAAAAAGCAATTCTAAGAAATCAGGAGACTCTGTTCAAAGAATGCTCTCTGAAAGCCACAGGGACAGGGGAATTAAGGAACAGATCATAAAACAAAATGCATCAAACATACAAAGCATCCAAATAGCAGCTGGCTCTCTCTCCATTAGCAGTGGGATAAATCAGATGTAGAGGGGGCAGGATCAGAGAATTAGATAGGTAAGAGGAATAGGGGCAGACGTCTGAAGCGTGGGATCCGAGCAAGGGACCTTGTTCAAAAAGGTGAGCTGGATCAGAGAGAACAGACCATGAGTCACAGATGGCATCTGAAAAGGTACAGATTTTGCCTGGGACTCCTCTCTGGGCCAACTAATGAGAGCAAAACAAGGCTCTTCTCTGCGACACTGGAAGTATTGTAGCAGGAGAAGCATTCAGCATCGTTCTTAGGCATAATGGACTAAGAGACCAGCAGAGCTAATGAAACTTGGCACAGGGTGGAGCCATTGTCACAGGAGCAAGTTCCCCAGTGACATACCAAGGCCCAAATGTAATGGATAGAATCCTCGGCTGACCTTTCTATGGGTGATGACAATCACATCTCCCGTTTCTATGACAACTCAGATTTTTGCTTCTCTTCCTATCCTTCTGCCTATTCTCAATCTCCTTCACTCTGTCCTGAGATATGGCCAGGTGTCAGTGTTCCCAAGGGATCCATCTGTGGCCCCCTTTCTATCATACATGCTCCACTCTTCTGTAGGTTTATCAGTAATAAGTGAATGACTTCCAAATCATGTTTTTGCCCCCTCCCTGTTTTGAAAATGCTACACTTACATAATCTTGGGTCTGCCAGAAATCTTCACCTGCATTTCCTAAAGGCACTGGAAATTAAACATCATCATATATAAAATCAAACCCATACTTTTAGGCCTTTTCCTTATTCCTCCTGGGCAAACTTACTTTTCTCCATTATTCCTCTTCACAGTTTTCACATTGCCATCTACTATAGATTAAATTGTGTTTCTCCAACTTTTGTATGTTTGAACCCTAACCCCAGTGTGATAATATTTGTGAATAGAGCCTTTGAGGGGGTAAGTGAGTCCAATGAGGTCATGATAGAATTAGTACCCTTAGAAGAAGACACACCAGGGAACTTATTCTCTTTCCC
>NW_006159594.1:4107216-4114968 GCF_000334495.1 Tupaia belangeri chinensis
CCCTACATGGGCATAAAGAAGAGGTCATGTGAGCATACAGAGAGGTGGCATCTACCTACAAACAAAGAGACAGAATAAAATCTTGTTGGTATCTTCATCTGGCCCTTTAGAGCATCCAAAACTGTGAGAAATAAATTTCTCTTGTGTAAGTCTCCCAGTCTGTTATAGCAGCCCAGGAAGAATAATACCGCATCCATCCAGTCATCCAAGATTATCTCCTTCTGATTTTCAAATATATTCTCTTTTTCTAGGTCTACTGTCTCTTCTCTATTTCAGGCCATGTCATATCTTATCTGGACTATTTTAAAAGCTTCATAAATTGTCTCTGTGCCATCAGACTGTACTCCTACACACACTTCCTCCTTCATGCACACTCTATGATTCTCCACAACAGGAATTCACCAATCCTTCCAAAATGCATACTTGTCTATGTTGTACACTTGCCTAAAACTCTTCAGTGTCATATCAATGGCTTTATGGTAAAATCTGAGTAATTCAGTATTTTTTCAAAAGACATCATTGTCTAACCACTAGTTAGTTTCCAATTACTCATACTTCCCCAAACCCATCATGTTATTTCACATTGTGTTGACTAACTAACTACTACTTTCACTTTCAATACTGTCCTCCCCAAAATTACTCTGGTTAATTTATGTTTGTCTGTTTTAATTCACTGTATTGCTACTATAAATACATGAGTTAGGATAATTTATAAGAATAGAAGTTTACTTAGCTCATGGTTTCAGAAGTCCAAGGTCAAGAGGCTGCTTCTGATGAGGGCCATCTTGCCGATGAATAGCATTTCAGAGGGCATCACACGGCAAGACAGTAAGTTTGCAAGCCTGTGTTTGTAGGTGGTCTCTCTTTCCTTTAAATCTTACCAGGAGTCAATCATGGGGACCCTAACTTGATAATCTTAATTTCTATTACCCCCCGAAGACCCCACCTCTTAGTCCCATGATGGGATTACATCTCTGCCCTCCTAACATCATTAAAATAGATAATTTTAAAAAGAATTATTTTATTTTAACTATATTTAATATTATTATTATTATTATTGTCCAATTTGACCAGAGAGAGAGAGACAGAGAGAGGGTGAGTGAGAAAGGAAGCCATCAGGTCTGGGACTTGAACCATGGTCGGCCATGTAGCAGTCCAGTGCCTTTACCATGTCACCTACCATTCCTAATCATCAAGTTTTAACACATGATTTGGGATGGAACATGTTCAGATTGTACTATTACTTTTCAAAATGTGGCTCAAATGTCAATTTCTCTGTTTGGCCTTTTCCAATCCCTACTTTCTCTCCCTATTATTCTCTACTTATATAAAACTTCTCTTTTGGGGAAAAAAAACTATTCTATTCCAATATTTAGAACATTATAATTATTTTAAACAAATTTTAACAGATGGCTCCCAAAACTTTTAATTTGTAATTATTTTATTTTTTAATTTTAAAACATTTTAAACTTAAATTTTAATTGTGATTTTCTCTTTAGTTCACTGCATTTTAGAGCAGTGCTTTGGATTTCTAAACATAAAGATGTACACTTTTTAGTTATTAATTACTAATTTAATGTCATTGTGATTAATATGTTGTGTATGTTATTGACTCTGAAACATGCTAAGACTTCTTTTTTTGGGTTAATACTTGCTCAAATTTCAAAATATTTTATTGAAGCTTCAAAACATTATTTTCTATTTGTTTGCTGAAGGGTCTACACATAACTATTAGTTTAAATTCATTGGTGCTTTTTTAAAATTAATTTTTAACTTCTTTTAATGCCTGAGGGTACATGTGAGCATGCATGCAGGTACGTGCACCTGAGAGAGACAAATCATCCCCAACCCCCATCTCCAACAGGGCCTAGTCAATCCCCTTTCATCTAATCTGTTTTCCTATCAGGTCTTGGGCATGTACACATACATGCCTGCTGTGTTTTTCAAGCTGCCAGAACTGGAATTCTAACCACAGTAGACCATGTGAGATAAGAATCCCTTAACTGCTAGGCCACAGGGCTGTTCCAAAAACAGGTCTTAAAAGCAGTTTTCAGGAGATCAGCAGGTGGCATAAAGGCTACATCACTTGGCTCCCACATAGTCTACCACGGATTGAGTCTTGGACCGGCTACTTAAAACTCACGCTGGGCATGTGTGTGTGTATGTGTGTGTGTGCGTGTGTACCCAAAATCCCGAGAGAATAGAGGAAAAAGGATTGCAGCATGGCCGTCTCCTCTTGGGGGGTGATTTCTGGCTTTCTGTCTGTCTTTTCGGGGAGCACACGCACCCTATAGCAAAAAGCTCTCTACAAAAAAGGAAAGAAAGTTTTCAGAGCTCCTTACTTACAATGATTATTATGCTATCATAGGTAAAACTGCTTGATTATTATTTTATTTAATGGGGAAAATATCTTAAAATAATTATTTTTCAGACCATATACATATTTATTGCCAAAATATGGAAATTTATTAAGATGAAGCACAGGGACCAGCAGTTAGCGTAATGGCTATGTCGCTGGACTCCCACATAGTCGACCACGGTTCGCGACCTAGACCCGGTGGCTTAAAACTCACGCCGGGCACGTGTGTGTGCGTGCCCAAGATCCTGAGAGGAGAACGGAGGAGAAGGGATTGCAGTGTGGCCATCCCCCCTGGGGGGTGATTTCTCACTTTCTGTCTCTCTGCCTCTCTCTGTCTGGTGAGCGCATGTGCCCTATGGCAAAAAACTCTCAAAAAAAAAAAAAAAAAGATGAAGCACAAAACTCAAATTCTATCATGCAGATACACAACATATAGCCATAGTTTTATAATTTGTATATGAAGCTATGTTCCTATTGTAGGATATTTCAGTTATTTTGGTCTTTGTATGCAGGTCAAAAAGTGTTGGAAATTATAGAACATACTTGTAAATATATCCTTTTCATTACCTTTTAGAAACTATTTCTTTAAATGCAATAATTGTTTCAAAGATGTGGATGTTTTTAAAACTACTGTTTAAAATGTTAAAGATTCCATATGAAGATTATGCTAATGTGTACTCGAGTCAATACTATAGGCCTATGCCATAGTCTGTATATTTCATAATTCGCCCTCAGTGCTATTGAATTTAATATTGTTCATCACATTTCATTTTTCTTATTTCTGAGGCTCCGAAGAGGAAAAAAAGGTAATAGAATTGTTCAGGAAACATACTATAATATTGAAATGGTTAGGTAGATATTCTTTTGATTTTATCTCAAAGAAAATTAATTTCTCCAATTCTGTTACTTTCTGTATTCTCCCATAGAAATGTAAAGAAGCACAATAGACGACATTAGACGAGAGATGAATACATACTATTTTCTAAGCCAGAAACACTTGATATGGCAACTTAGGGATAGAAATAAATCTTCAAACTTATGATCAGTTGATTTTTTTTCTTTTTTTTTGAGAGGTTTTTGCTATAGGGTGCATGTGCTCGCCAGAAACACAGAGAGAGACAGAGAGACAGAAAGCGAGAAATCTCCCCCCAGTGAGAATGGCCACACCACAATCCCTTCTCCTCCATTCTCCTCTCGGGATCTTGGGCACACACGCACACTCACACCAGGCATGAGTTTAAGCCACCAGGTCTGGGATTCGAACCGTGGTCAATTACATGGGAGTCCAGCGACATAGCCATTATGCTAACTGCTGGTCCTGATCAGTAGATTTTTGACAGGGGTATCATGGCATTGCAGTGGTGAAAGATAATCTGTTCATTAAATGGTGCTATTACAATGGACTATTCATATGCAAAATATGAACAGACTCTTCATGCACATCACACTAAAAATGGACTAAAAACTATTTTAGAGCTAAGTGCAAGAGCTAAAATGATAAAACTTTCAGAGAAAACATAAGAAAATCTTGTGTTTCATTAGGCAAATATCTTTTAGATAAAACACATCAAGTATACTTTATAAAAAATAAGAAATAACAAATTAGACTTTATAAAACCATTTACTCTTGATGTTATTAAAAACAAAATTACAAACCACAGACAGAAAAAAGTTATGTATAAATTATGCATCTAATAAAGTACTTAATCATAAATATTTAGAAAACTTATAATTCTTAATAAAACAAACCACCTAATTAAAGAGTGACAACAATTTTTGTCAAAGAAGATATACAAAGGCTAATAATCTCATAAAAAGATGCTCTATCTCACTAATCATTAGGAAAATGAAAATTAAAATCCCAACCATTACATAGCCATGAACATGGCTGTAATCAAAAAGTTTGGTTATATCAAGCGTTGGCAGGGAGGTGAAGAAATTTTAATCTTTCTACATGGCAGATACATAAAAAAAAATGGTATATTCATTTTAGAAGAGAATTTGACAGCTTTTATAAGTTCAACACAAGACATGCCATATGACCCTTAATTTCTTTTTTTAAAGAATTATTTTATGATGATGATGATTTTGGAGTTGTATTTTTTTATTTTTGTCTTAGAGTGGGTGTACTTGTTAGGGAGAGAGAGAGACAGAGAGAGAGAGAGACAGAGAGTGAGGAGAAAAATGAGAAATCGCCCCTGGGGGAATGACCACACTTCAATCCCTTCTCCATTCTCTTCCCGGGATCTTAGGCATGTACACACATGTGCCTGGAGTGATTTTCAAGCTGTTGGGTCAGGAAATTGAACTGTGGCCAGCCATGTGGGAGTCTAGTGATGTTAACTGCTACACCTTCTGCTTGTCCCTATTATTATTATTATTTTAATTTATCATAGGCCATGCATGCTCACCAGAGATACAGAGAGAGAAAGAGAGAGAAGAAAGGAAGAGAGGTAAAGTGAGAAGGCAAGTCACCATGTCCGGGACTGGAATTGGAGTTGGCCATGAGGGTGTCCAGTGCCTTAACCACCATGCTACCTGCTGATCCCATGACCCATTTCTACTCTTCAGTATCTATCCAGAGTGAAAACTTTGTTCACTCAAAAGACTTCAGTTCATATTTCATTATAGCCAGAAACTAGAATATTTAAATGCCACATTAGCTAATTTGTATATAAATACAATATGGTACATATTGGATTGTTGGAAAAGTCATGACATATTTTTCTGGTTTTCTATGCAAAAATGCATCAGGACTTTTCTGACAGCCAATATAATCACACTATTCAGCAATAAAAGGGAATGAACTACTGGTACATGCCCCAACACCAGTAAATTTTGAAACATGATAAGTGAAGGACAGTATACAGATTTCTATTACATGAAATTTCTCCAAAAGACAAAACCATGACAAAAGAAAGAACAGTGGTTGCCTGGATCTGAGAGTGATAATAGGGACTGATAGTGAATAGACACAAGAGAACATAACGGTGTGATGGAAATGTTCTAAAAGGGGTTTATGGTGATGGTTGCACAACTATCTACATTTGATAAACATTTTCCAATTGTACAATTATACTGGGTATATTTATGATATGTAAAATATACCCTAATAAAGATATCTAAAAACCAAATCAATTTTCAGAAAAGGAACACTTAAGTCAGTATTCTTATTTATTTATTTATTTTGAGAGAGATTTTTGCTATAGAGTGAGTGTGCTTGCCAGAGAGGCGGAGAGAGACAGAGACATAAAGTGAGAAATCATCCCCTGGATATGTGTGTGCGTGGGGTGGCAATGCCGCAATCCCTTCTCCTCCATTCTCCTCTTGGGATTTTGGGCATGCATGCACAGCTCAGCATACATTTTAAGCTGCCAGGTCTGAGACTCACACTGTGGTTGACTATGTGGGAGTTCAGTGATATAACCATTACCTAATCTGCTGGTCCCCAGTATTCATATTTATAACCATACATTTAAAATGTGACATTAACTTATCCCAAAGGTAGGTACCTAAGTAGGTCCTACTTTGAGATAGCTTGTTCACACTATGTTTTCTCACTGTAAATGAGGGTTGAGAACTTAAAAAAAAATAAAAAATTGTCTTTATTTTTTACTATGACAAAGAAATAACCAATTGAATGATTTAAAAAGTCTAGTAAATGCAATTAGTCATGCATTTATTCTATACAGCATCACATCTATGATGTTAAAGGTAAAATACGTTTTGTAAAATTTAGTTATTGGTTGATTGAATATAATACACAGAGCTTTATTTATTATTATTTTTTAGAAAACTGCTTAATCATCTTGGGAACAGCAGATGGAGAAATGGTTACATTGCTGGATTCCCACATGGCCAACAGTAGTTTGCGTCCTGGACCCAGTGGCTTGAAACTCATTCTGGTGCATGTGCATGCATGTCCAAAATCCCACGAGACGAATAGAGTAGAAAGGACTGCATCATGGCCATCCTCCCCAGGAGAAAGATTTCTCATGCTCTGTGTCTCTGTCTCTCCAGTCAGTGCGCATGCCCTATAACAAAAATCTCAGAAAAACACAAACAAAAAACCTATTTAATGATCTCTTAGAAGTATTTTAAGAAGTCTTCATCTACTCTGATAACTCTCAGAGTTACCCCAGTGACCTCTAAAGCACAGACAATAATCCCCAAAACAGACAAGTGGGATTACATCAGATTAAGAAGTTTCTTTTTAAAAAAAAATTTAAAATAGATTTTTTTCTATAGGGTGCGAATGCTTGCCAGGGAGATAGAGAGAGACAGAGTCAGAAAGCAAGAAATCGCCCGCCGGGGGAATGGCCACGCCCCAACCCCTTCTCTTCCATTCTCATCTTGGGGTCTTGGGCATGAGTGTACATATACCCGGTGTGAGTTTTAAACCACTAGGTCCAGGATTCAAACTATGGTCGACTCTGTGGGAGTCCAGCAATATAACCACTACGCCATCTCCTGGTCCCCAGATTAAGACATTTCTGCACAGCAACAGACACAGTAATTAGTGTGAATAGACAACCCTCAGAATAGGAGAATATTTTTGTAAACTCTGCCTCAGAGAAGGGACTGATAACCAGAATACACAGGGAACACAAGTGGCTTAGCCAAAAAATAAAGATCAACCTAATTAAAAGTTGTGAAAATGAACTGAACAAACAACTCTCTAAGGAAGACATGAACAGCCAGAAAGCATTTGAAAAAATGCTAAACATTCCTCATCATAAGGGAAATGCAAATCGAAACCACAATGAGATAATTCCTAACCCCAGTCTGAATGACAAAGATTAAAAAACAAAAACAGAAACAGAAAATGGTAAGTGCTGGTGAGGCTGTGGTGAAACGGGAACTCTCCTACATTGTTATTATGAATGTAAATTAGTACAGTCACTCTGTAGATCAATATGGAACTTTCTCAAAGATCTACAAATAGAACTACCATATGATCCAGCAACTCCACTTCTGGCTATCTATCCAAAGGATAGTAGAATGCTCAATCAGAAAAGTGCTTGCACATCTGTTTATGGTGGTATTATTCACAATTGCTAAGACATGGACCCAACCAAAATCTCCATGAACAGGTGAATGGACTGAAAAAGTATGGCATGTATACACTATGGAATACTACTCAGCCATAAAAATACAAGACTCTGGCATTTGATAGAAAGTGGACAAATTTGGATTTATGACTGAGTAAAGCTTTTATAAAAACATCATTTTTAAAACACTAGTTTCCTTGGCAGCTGCATCACTTTACATTCCAAATAACACTGTTCAAGATTTCTAATTTTTCCATGTCCTCACCAGCACTCGTTATGTTTTAATTTTTTTTTTTTTTTTTTTTGGGGAGGGTTTTTTCAAAGGGACAATGGGGTCACCCG
>NW_006159594.1:4115124-4121530 GCF_000334495.1 Tupaia belangeri chinensis
CGGTCGACTACGTGGGAGTCCAGCGACATAGCCATTACGCTAACTGCTGGTTCCCCCGGCGTGAGTTTTAAGCCACCGGGTCCGGGACGCAAACCACGGTCGACTACATGGGAGTCCAGCGACATAGTCATTATGCTAACTGCTAGTCCCGGTTTTGATTTTTGATAGTGCCATCCCACTGAGTGTGAGTTACATCAATTTACCTTTGTTTATTTGCTTTAGAGATATTTGCTGCAGGACACGTGTACTCACCAGAGAGACAGAGAGAGAGAAAGGAAGAAATCACCCACTGTGGTGATGGCCATGGTGCAATCCCTTCTTCTCGATTATCCTCTCGGGATTTTGGGCACACATGCACTCATGCCGGGTGTGAGTTTCAAGCAACCAGATCTGGGACAAATCATGGTCAACCACATAGGAGTCCCGTACCTTAACCATTACACCACCTACTGGCCTCCAAAGTATTGTTTAATTTGCATACCCTTGAACAAACTCTATTAACTTGATTTAATCAAGTTCTAAGGAGTATAATTAAAATAATCATTTATTCATATTTAGAGTGGTGTGTTAGACCCATCCTACCTCCCAGTATCCCTTTAGGGTCTATTATCCAGCAACTTTAAAACAGGATATTGGAGCAATACATCATCTGGAAAGAAACTTGAACTCCAAATCAGTTCTACCTGAAAGATTTTTGAACCAAAATTAAAACAAAATACAAATGCTAATTAATTTTTAGCTGAGTTACGAATAATGAATTATACAAATAGCATGGTCTAAATCAGAAACAAATGTACACAATTCATTAAAGAGCATTTCAAAAATCTGAGGCATTTAAAATATTTTCTGAAATAAATAATAAGTGATATTTAATTCAGTTCAAGTCTCTGTAGGAAAGTAATATTGGCATTTAGAGTTCTGACTGCAAAATTTTGCATGTTATGTTCCAGTCAACCATAGCTACATGAATTAATGCTTTTTCAGTTTTTTTCCCCTAATTATGGAACATTTCTATCAAATACCAGGGATTCTCAGAATATATTCATTTTTTTCTTGAAGCTAGCTTCCCTCTGATATTTCAAGTGATCTTCAGCTCTTTCAGCAAGAATTTTTGACATGAATTAAATGTTGAGAGTCCATGGTCCTTGTTTCCTGTGCTCTGTATCTTTATATTTCCATTTTTAATTTGTATTTTAAATAAACATGCTTAGTTTGGGGAGGTAAGAAACAGATTCATTTTAGTTCATGTTATCACTAATTGTTACATCTACCCTTGGTCCAATAAGCACTGATCCTGATAAGAACTAATTCTGATATTTAAGATTAACAGGTTTCTCTTTATGTGGGAAAGGCAATCATTAAACACATCACTCACTTCAGAATCTCCCAGTAAAGTAAGGATGAGAGTAAACAACCTACATCAAAAAGGCATTTCAATTCTGCAACAAGCTTGTCTGTCAGTAATATACTTAACTAAAATAAATGGAAGATTAATTTCATCTTCCTGGGGAAAATGAGCTGCAGCATATTAAACTCCTAAGTGTAATTTTGAATACAACAAGACACCCTTTAGTACACTAAGGATGTTTCCTTCTGAAAATTCTTAAATCATAAATAGGTATTGAATATTTCAAACGTATTTTCTCTCTCCTTTACCAATATGATCCATTATATTAATTGGTTTTGGATGATAAACCAACCTTGGATTCCTAGAGTACATCTTAGGTGATTATTACCTGTAATCTATTTTATGTGTTGTTAAAATGGGTTTGTGAACATTTATTAAGGATTTTTGCATGTATATATATATATGAAGCACATTGGCCTATAGTTTCCTTGTGACATATCTGTCAGGTCTCGGTATAATGATATCAGACTCATAATGATTTGAAAAATATTTACTTCTTTATTTTCTTGAACAGTTTTAGTAAGATTAATACTATTTTTTTTTAATATTGGATATAATTCACCTGTGGATCCTTTTAGGTTTAGAGTTTTCTTTGTTGAAAGATCTTTAATTATTAATTACTTGCTAGTTTTTTTCTTTTTAAAAAAATCTATTTCAAGTATGTGCAGGTTTTCTTTCTTTTTGAGTTAGTTTTGGTAATTTGTGTCTTTCTAGCCATTTTTCCATTTTATCTAAGTTTTATACTTTGTATGCATAAAGATGGTCATTATATTCCTTTGTAATTCTTTTCATTTCTCTGGGTCAGAATGATGACCCTATTTTACACCTGATTTTTTATTTATGTCATTTTTATTTTTCATTATTTGTCAAACCAGAGTATTATCAATTTTATTGTTTTCAAAGAATAAATTCCAGGACCCAGTGATTTTTTTCTATTGATCTTCTGATTTTTATTTCATTGATTTTACTCTAATATTTATTATATTTTTCACTATACTTTGTGTTTAGTTTACTCTTTTATCTCTTGTTTCTTGAAGAGATATTACATTATTGGTTTGAGAATTTTCTTTTCAGAGCTACAAATTTGCCTCTAAATACTGCTTTAGTTGCACCTCATAAATGTTATGTTGTTTTTTTTTAATTTTCTGTATTTTTTTTTCAAAATGTTCTTTATTTTCTCCCATGATTTCTTTTTTTGGGTATTTAGTAGTGAATTTTTAAATTTTTGAATACTTTGAGTTTTTTTTTTTTCAAATCTCTTTTTCATTTAATATTGTTATAGGAAAAGAGAGTGCAGTGCTCCATTGTGTAAAATTCTTGGTCCTTTGGGTCCAGATCACTAAAATTAGAGACCTGTCCCTAGGTGCAAAATAAAGTCACAACCATAATAAAAGTGGATAGAAAAGAGAATTTAATAGGAAAGAAAGATTTTAAAGAAGTACACTCAAAAGACTTTTGTTCCAAACAGGTTGCTAGATAGCAACTGTATTTGGAACTTGTTAGGTATTATTTTTATTACCAGAGGTGATATTGATTATTTAACAATGGAAGGGCTGTCACACTATCTGTGTTCTTTGTTCGAATTCATGGGCTTTCTCTCACACTTGTGTGTCTCTCTCACAGACAAAGAATTTGAGGGATTTGATTACATAACTGCACATGCCCAGTGTGAACCATGATAGGAGTATCCTAATTAGTATGAACTGCCCAATTAGTTTATTGCCCCATGAGAATCAGGATGTTGACCAAAATGTCTCTTTAGTTTTTTTCTTTTTTTTTTTTTTTCATTTATGAGGAATGATAAGAGGGAATTTTACAATCATCTCTATGAATCTTCCTCAGGTACCAAGGAAGGTAAATGGGATTTGTCTTTCCTTTCTGGTGCCAGGAGCTGGATGGGAAGAAGGCATGTTCATGAATGGTCTGGTAGTAACTCCTGATAAATTGTGATTAATGTGACTTGTGTCCTTCCACTATTTTCTTAGAGCTGCCCACTTATTACTTAGCTAACTGCCTATCATAATATCTAATTCTATTATCTTATGGATGGTAAGAGGATCCCATTTTGAAATACTTATTATTGAAGGACAACTTTAATATAGAATTTTTGACTATCTGTTTTTTCATTCAGCAGTTTAGATTTGTAATTTCACTGCCTATTATTTTCCATAGTTTTCTGTACATGCTGAGTTACTTTTCTTCTGTCATTTTCAAGATTTTTTCTTTTTAGGCTCTCAGTAGTTTAACTATGATGTGTCGAGGTATGGCTCTCTTTGCTTTATCCTGCTTTTTGGTTGAACTACTTAGATTTGTATATTAATGATTTTATAAAATTTGGGAAGTTAATATTTTTCTTCAATTTTTTTATGCTCTCTTTTCTTTTGTTCTTCTCCTGGACCACCTTAGTGTCATGTTTATGTATGTGATATTGTCTACAAGTCTGTTTGGCTTTCTTCGTATGTGTCAACTGTTTATTGTTCTGTTAAAGATTAGATTAATTCTTATTGCTTTATATTCCAATTCACTGATTATTTCTCCTACTATATAAAATCTACTGTTTATTCTTAATAAAATTAATTTTAAAATTTTTTTTTGCTAGAAGGTTGTAAATATACTCATGAGAGACAAAGGGAGAAAAAAGGATGCATGTAGTCATGATAGAGATTACAATTCTAGAATCTTGTTCTGTTTTGATTTAGTAGATTGAATTTAATAACTTGAATGGATTTAATCTGTAGAATCTTTCTCCTCCACAGTATGTGGTCACTGACATCTCTGCTTGAGATTTTAAACCCTTACTCTTATTTATTGTATTTTTTTTTTTAATTTGCTGGAGGGAAATGCACACACATGCACTTGGCTTGGTTTTCATGCTACTGGGCCCATGTCATGGGCTGTGTGGGATCTAGCTGCCTTAAGCACCGCGCCACAAGCTGGCTCCTAATGCTTACTTTCCAAAAATTCTAAACATCAACTCATAGAACCACAATTTTCCTTGTTTGGTTTTTAAAAAAACTAGGGGACACATTACCTCTCATCTTTCAGCTTATATATCCAATTGTTTTGCTGTGTTATGTTAATTATCTTATCTCTAAAATCTGATCACTTAAAGGTTTGCTTTCATTAACCTAAACAGGTCTATATTACCTTATATTTTGACAATCACCTTAAACTCAACTGAGATTGGCCAAAATATGGAATACAGTTTTAGATTCAAAGACAAGCAAAAATGAAACCTTAAACTTCTTTTTCTTCAGTTTATTCTTTCAATAACTGTAAGGCAAAGGGTAAATAATTAAAAAAAAAAAAGTAAAAATGCAAATGTATGGTTGCAGTTTCCAGCTTTCCTTTGTGTCTTACATGCTCAATTGTAGTCTTGGCCCCCCAAATGGTTAGGATATCCATTAAGATGAAGAGGCTAAGAATAGTGTTATTATTATCTTAGCTATGTTAGAATGAAGAAGTAATGCATTTTTATCACGTAACATTGTAATTCTGCTACTTGGTACACCTAATGTACAAGTACAGGGTTTTGAAACTCTTGCTGTGGTTTATGGTTGTCTGTTTTCACTGCCATTTTTATTCCCCACTTTTTTTTTCTCTTAAACCCATTCTACTTTAGCTTTTGTCCCCAATATTCTAAAAGAACTATTTTTAAGGCCATCAATGAACTCCACATTGCTAAATCCTGTGGCCAATTCTGCGTGTTTCCCTGTGTCACCTAAGAATTGGGCACAATATATCACCCCATCCTCCTTGATAGACTCGGCTGGCTTCTGATCATTTGGGACTGCTGGTTGTCTCCCAGAGACCCTCTTTCTTCTTCTCTATTCCTGCATGTGTCCTGTGAGGTTAACCTGTGTAAGGATCCGACAGTAGAGTCCTGTGCCTTCTGGATTTCAGTGACATTCAACCAGTGGGAAAAACCAGGTACAAGATGAGAAAGAGAAGAGAAAAATAAGGTAAGGATATGTATTTTCTGCCTCCCAGCCTTCAAGGTCACTTTAGCTGGTTACGTACAGTCTCTCAAAGTAGTGAGTACACAGTGGTCCCCCCGAGGTACAGTACAGACTCTCTTTCATTGTCTCATCAAGTCTATATACTGCACCAACATCAGGACAATCTACTATCTCTAATGGTCCCCTTGCACCCAAACCTTTATACACAATTCTCACTACTTCCACTGATATCATCCTATTCCAAGTCTAGCTTAAGTAGATCATTGCATCATCCACATAATCTGTTTTAAATCCGTGACTTCCCAACACCAACATCAGGTCCATCCTCAACACAGCATTCACACTGACCCTTCTGAAATCTAGTTAATATACTGTATTATTCGATTTCAAATCCTATGAGGCATCCCCGTTTCACTCAAAGAACAAGCCAAGCTTATACCCTTCTACAAGGCCCCAGGTGAGCTGGCCTCCTTACCTCTGTGATATTATCTTCTGATAGATTCTCTAGCTAATGCCATCTAAGAGTCATTGGCTTTCTTGCTGTTTTTCCAACAAATTAGTGTGTTTCCTGCCCCAGGGACTGTTCTACTAGTTGTTCTGGAGCACTCAAACCCCCACATATAAGTAAATCTTTGCTCACACATCACTTTATTCATAAAATGTATCCTGTTTAATCTTTTAAAACTTAAACCCACTCTCATTACCTTATCCTCAATCCTCCCTATTCTGCCCTAACATATTTTCATAACTTTTGCCCCCTTCTGAACTACTGTGTTATCTACTTATTATCTATGGAGATAACCAACCCTGTAGAAATAATAATTCATGTGGTTTATTACTAAGTACAAAATTGAGTGCCGTACATTTCTCAGGGTGATGAGATATGGGGTTTCCTTTATAATTTTGAGAGAGTTGAGGAGAGTTGTCAGTTAGCATAAAGAACCCCTTAGATTGGCCTGGTCCCATCTGAAAGGGAGGCTTGTAGGTTATAGGTGAGTTTGAAATTCTTAGGTTGGTGATTAGAAAATATCTATGTGGA
>NW_006159594.1:4123744-4128193 GCF_000334495.1 Tupaia belangeri chinensis
TCTATGAATCTTCCTCAGGTACCAAGGAAGGTAAATGGGATTTGTCTTTCCTTTCTGGTGCCAGGAGCTGGATGGGAAGAAGGCATGTTCATGAATGGTCTGGTAGTAACTCCTGATAAATTGTGATTAATGTGACTTGTGTCCTTCCACTATTTTCTTAGAGCTGCCCACTTATTACTTAGCTAACTGCCTATCATAATATCTAATTCTATTATCTTATGGATGGTAAGAGGATCCCATTTTGAAATACTTATTATTGAAGGACAACTTTAATATAGAATTTTTGACTATCTGTTTTTTCATTCAGCAGTTTAGATTTGTAATTTCACTGCCTATTATTTTCCATAGTTTTCTGTACATGCTGAGTTACTTTTCTTCTGTCATTTTCAAGATTTTTTCTTTTTAGGCTCTCAGTAGTTTAACTATGATGTGTCGAGGTATGGCTCTCTTTGCTTTATCCTGCTTTTTGGTTGAACTACTTAGATTTGTATATTAATGATTTTATAAAATTTGGGAAGTTAATATTTTTCTTCAATTTTTTTATGCTCTCTTTTCTTTTGTTCTTCTCCTGGACCACCTTAGTGTCATGTTTATGTATGTGATATTGTCTACAAGTCTGTTTGGCTTTCTTCGTATGTGTCAACTGTTTATTGTTCTGTTAAAGATTAGATTAATTCTTATTGCTTTATATTCCAATTCACTGATTATTTCTCCTACTATATAAAATCTACTGTTTATTCTTAATAAAATTAATTTTAAAATTTTTTTTTGCTAGAAGGTTGTAAATATACTCATGAGAGACAAAGGGAGAAAAAAGGATGCATGTAGTCATGATAGAGATTACAATTCTAGAATCTTGTTCTGTTTTGATTTAGTAGATTGAATTTAATAACTTGAATGGATTTAATCTGTAGAATCTTTCTCCTCCACAGTATGTGGTCACTGACATCTCTGCTTGAGATTTTAAACCCTTACTCTTATTTATTGTATTTTTTTTTTAATTTGCTGGAGGGAAATGCACACACATGCACTTGGCTTGGTTTTCATGCTACTGGGCCCATGTCATGGGCTGTGTGGGATCTAGCTGCCTTAAGCACCGCGCCACAAGCTGGCTCCTAATGCTTACTTTCCAAAAATTCTAAACATCAACTCATAGAACCACAATTTTCCTTGTTTGGTTTTTAAAAAAACTAGGGGACACATTACCTCTCATCTTTCAGCTTATATATCCAATTGTTTTGCTGTGTTATGTTAATTATCTTATCTCTAAAATCTGATCACTTAAAGGTTTGCTTTCATTAACCTAAACAGGTCTATATTACCTTATATTTTGACAATCACCTTAAACTCAACTGAGATTGGCCAAAATATGGAATACAGTTTTAGATTCAAAGACAAGCAAAAATGAAACCTTAAACTTCTTTTTCTTCAGTTTATTCTTTCAATAACTGTAAGGCAAAGGGTAAATAATTAAAAAAAAAAAAGTAAAAATGCAAATGTATGGTTGCAGTTTCCAGCTTTCCTTTGTGTCTTACATGCTCAATTGTAGTCTTGGCCCCCCAAATGGTTAGGATATCCATTAAGATGAAGAGGCCAAGAATAGTGTTATTATTATCTTAGCTATGTTAGAATGAAGAAGTAATGCATTTTTATCACGTAACATTGTAATTCTGCTACTTGGTACACCTAATGTACAAGTACAGGGTTTTGAAACTCTTGCTGTGGTTTATGGTTGTCTGTTTTCACTGCCATTTTTATTCCCCACTTTTTTTTTCTCTTAAACCCATTCTACTTTAGCTTTTGTCCCCAATATTCTAAAAGAACTATTTTTAAGGCCATCAATGAACTCCACATTGCTAAATCCTGTGGCCAATTCTGCGTGTTTCCCTGTGTCACCTAAGAATTGGGCACAATATATCACCCCATCCTCCTTGATAGACTCGGCTGGCTTCTGATCATTTGGGACTGCTGGTTGTCTCCCAGAGACCCTCTTTCTTCTTCTCTATTCCTGCATGTGTCCTGTGAGGTTAACCTGTGTAAGGATCCGACAGTAGAGTCCTGTGCCTTCTGGATTTCAGTGACATTCAACCAGTGGGAAAAACCAGGTACAAGATGAGAAAGAGAAGAGAAAAATAAGGTAAGGATATGTATTTTCTGCCTCCCAGCCTTCAAGGTCACTTTAGCTGGTTACGTACAGTCTCTCAAAGTAGTGAGTACACAGTGGTCCCCCCGAGGTACAGTACAGACTCTCTTTCATTGTCTCATCAAGTCTATATACTGCACCAACATCAGGACAATCTACTATCTCTAATGGTCCCCTTGCACCCAAACCTTTATACACAATTCTCACTACTTCCACTGATATCATCCTATTCCAAGTCTAGCTTAAGTAGATCATTGCATCATCCACATAATCTGTTTTAAATCCGTGACTTCCCAACACCAACATCAGGTCCATCCTCAACACAGCATTCACACTGACCCTTCTGAAATCTAGTTAATATACTGTATTATTCGATTTCAAATCCTATGAGGCATCCCCGTTTCACTCAAAGAACAAGCCAAGCTTATACCCTTCTACAAGGCCCCAGGTGAGCTGGCCTCCTTACCTCTGTGATATTATCTTCTGATAGATTCTCTAGCTAATGCCATCTAAGAGTCATTGGCTTTCTTGCTGTTTTTCCAACAAATTAGTGTGTTTCCTGCCCCAGGGACTGTTCTACTAGTTGTTCTGGAGCACTCAAACCCCCACATATAAGTAAATCTTTGCTCACACATCACTTTATTCATAAAATGTATCCTGTTTAATCTTTTAAAACTTAAACCCACTCTCATTACCTTATCCTCAATCCTCCCTATTCTGCCCTAACATATTTTCATAACTTTTGCCCCCTTCTGAACTACTGTGTTATCTACTTATTATCTATGGAGATAACCAACCCTGTAGAAATAATAATTCATGTGGTTTATTACTAAGTACAAAATTGAGTGCCGTACATTTCTCAGGGTGATGAGATATGGGGTTTCCTTTATAATTTTGAGAGAGTTGAGGAGAGTTGTCAGTTAGCATAAAGAACCCCTTAGATTGGCCTGGTCCCATCTGAAAGGGAGGCTTGTAGGTTATAGGTGAGTTTGAAATTCTTAGGTTGGTGATTAGAAAATATCTAAATGTGTAGCGAAGAGATCAGCAAAACAATGTTTGTGATTTACTTTAATAGGGATAAGAAGGCTTATTCCACATTAATGTTTGTAGGTATGACTCCCTTCCTGCCCCCCAGGTCCTCTGAAATGGGTTTTAGAAATAGGAAAAAGTAGTAAGAATTCCATCCTCTTTATGCACTTAAATGTCATATGTACTGCAAGTGATTCTGTTTTTCTTTCTTAGGAAGTCAGTAATCTTTGCCTGGAACAGTACCTGGTACATAGTATTATTATATAATAATTAACTGCAGTGAATGAACTTCTCAGCCCTGTGGCTTTAATCTATGCCTGAAATTCAGGACTCATGAGTTTTCCATTTAGGCCCACTAGGAATTTTCACCCTTCCTAGAGACTTCCTAATTCAAGCTCACCACAATCCAATTTATCTTTCTTGTTATTATTCCTCTGCTGCTTAGGAAATTTAACACTTTTTGGACAATACTTATGACGTTGGGAGTACTGGGTGATCAGACCCAAAACCATGCTGGTTTTTATCTGGTGCTCATGAAGAATTAGAGACATGGACACAGAGAGGAAAGTGGAGCTTACTAAGTAAGGGAAGATGAACAGAGCTCCCTATTAGGGTGGCTCCTGAATGGGTTGCTGAAGAAAAGCTGGAGACAAGAGATTTTATTTAGCATTCCGAGAAATGGGTTGGCTTTCTAATAAGGAAGTGGGCTTTAGAAAATAGTTACATGTTAGTCTGAGTGATTTATTACCCTATTCTTTGTGGAATCAGCAGTCCACAGCATTCTGTACTTGTTGATAGAATATAGTTACTAAATACAATCTGTTGTCTTTAGCTACAGTTACTTTCAGTCCCAATGCAACCAACTTTTGGCTGTGAAAACAGCCACTGTGACCTCCTCTTGGCTTTACCCTGTCTGTGTGCTCAGTATTCCTATTTCCGGCCCTATTAGCAAAGAGTCACAAATTCTTTAGAGACATGTAAAAGAGGTGTATATTGTACAGACCATAAAGGGAAAACACAGAAATTTCAAAAAAAAAAAAAAATGACTTCCTTTCGGGGCTCCTACCCTACCTACTTGTTAGTGGGTCTAACTCCTATCTTACTTCAATTTTGTGTAAGACTACAAAAGAGGGAGGAGGAAATCAGCAGTAATGGACAGAGAGGTCTGAGCTGGAAGGCTGCTATGGAATTTTTGCTATGGTGGTTTATTAGTCAGGTTTTTATTTGTCATTCCCTATTCATTTTGATAGACATGTTTTTTTTTTTTTTTTTTTTTT
>NW_006159594.1:4128457-4129714 GCF_000334495.1 Tupaia belangeri chinensis
ACATGATCTCAAGCCACTATGGCTGTGTTCCTGTCAGGTGAGCACTCACAGGTGTGTCTAGATTTGGAGGTGACATCTAGGCGCACAGCAAGCTGTCCACCCACTTTCCTACTTTAGGATTTTCACTGGGATCTATTGAGTCTTCAAGAAAGTCATGACCTTTTTTGTGTAGAAAAACAGAAAAATACTTCATGACTTCTCCAATGACCCAATAGTTTAAAAAGTTTTTCTTAAAGTCAGAAGTTGCTATCAGGATTTCTTTTTCAGTTTGTTTGTTTGATTAACTCCCTTTAGAAACCAAATAAATGTTTTGAAGAGAATGGAGTTGCTGTTATTTTTTATTTCATTTCTTTCCCTCCTGCTCTTTTTTTTTTTTTTTTTTTTTTAAGTTTTTGCTATAGGGCACATGCACTCACCAGAAAGACAGAGAAAGACAGAGAAACAGAAAGTGAGAAATCACCCCCCGGGGGGATGACCACACTGCAATTCCTTCTCCTACATTCTCCTCTCAGGATTTTGGGCACGCACACACACACGCCTGGCGTGAGTTTAAGCCACCGGGTCCACGACTCGAACTGCAGTCAACTACATGGGAGTCCAGCGACATAGCCATTATACCAACTGCTGGTCCCCCCGCCCCCCGCTCTTTAAAAATCAATTTCACTAGGAAAAGCAGAATCCATTCCATGTCCCAATCACCAGAATGCATGTAAACACATGGGACTGGCTCTCTGTGGGTGTGAGGGCATCCTCCATCCACACACTTGCTTATGGCTGCATGAAAGTCCAGAAAGGGAGAGAGAGAGAAATAGATGTATAGATATATATTTTAATCAGAGAACTTTATATTTTCTTGTCTGTTAAATGTTTCTTACCTTTGCACCTCACACCCACCCTCTGCTATCCACACTCTGATTCCAGTCTTACCACTGGTTTTCCTGTCTATGCAGTTAAGGACTTTAACTTAAAATCCTCATTGTATAAGCCCACCTATCTCAAACACAATTGGTACAATATTCTAATAAAGTCTCATTTAACCCCCTTAGCTCATGTTGTCTAAATATCATCTGTCTTCAGATAACATTTTTGATATGCTGTGGTAAACTTAGTTTTGGAAAACATTCTAACCTTTTCTTGTGCAAAACCCTAAATTTCTCACCAATATTTGTTTCAGGTACATAACTTAGATGGGCTGAAGGAGCAGAGAAAAGGGGGTGTAACAGTGGCTTTCATTCTCGTATCCAGAGATTTAGAGTG
>NW_006159594.1:4129745-4155021 GCF_000334495.1 Tupaia belangeri chinensis
AAGGTTTTGTGTGTGTGTGTGTGTGTGTGTGTGTGTGTGTGTGTGTGTATTTTGTTTTGTTTTACTGGGAAAAAAAAGAGTATGCAAACATTTCTATTATTTTAATTTTTTTGTGCGCCTACAAATAAATGCCTGCCTTATATTTCCCAATATAAAAGAAAAGAGAGAGATTGAAAGAAAGAGGGAGAGAAAAAAAAAGAGGGAGAGAAGGATAGTAAGAAAGACAAAAAAGAAAAGCTGGAATTGAATGTAAATCCCTTCCATTTCTACCAAAATGTATTTTAACAGCAGATGAAATGTATTACAGTGGTGTGTTATGTATGACCCAGTAATTCCACTCTTGGGTATTTACTCAAAGGACAGGAGATCACTCTGTCTGAGAGACATTTACACATCCTTGCTTATTGCAGGATTATTCACCATATCTAAGACTTGAAATTAGTGTAAGTGCCCAACAACTAATGAATGGATTAAGGAAGTGTGGCACATTAACACAGTGGCATACTGCACAGCCAGACCATATCACACACCCTGTCACTTTGCTATCCTGACAGGCGACCCAAAATGGGCAAGCCTTGAAGATACAAAGCTAGGGAAATAAGCCAGGCTATGAAAGAGAAAAACTATATATTTGCACTCTGCGGCAGAAACTAAAGGCATCAGTGGTGTAGAAATAGAGAAAAGTGGTATATACCAGAAGCTGCATGGGTCAAGGTGGGGAGACAGGAGGATTAGAAGTTCAGGAAAAAATAAAATAACTAACAGACACAAGAAGTAAGTGGAATAGGTTATGAAACAGGATACCACAGCAGAGTAAAAACTGTCATTGACAATTCAACACATACTGGAACCAGCAGTTAGTGTAATGGCTATGTCACTGGACTCCCACGTAGTCGACCGCGGTTCGCATCCTGGACCCGGTGGCTTAAAACTCACACCGGGCGCGTGTGTGTGTGTGCCCAAGATCCCGAGAGGAGAATGGAGGAGAAGGGATTGCGGCGTGGCCATCTCCCCTGGGGGGTGATTTCTCCCTTTCGGTCTCTATGTCTCTCTCTGTCTGTCTGGTGAGCGCACGCGCCCTATAGCAAAAACCTCTCCAAAAAAAAAGAACAATTCAACACATACTTAAAAAAGAAACAGAATAGTGGAACTATTATTGAGCATGTATAACGTAATGTAATATGCAGAAACATCTATGTATGTATTGTTTTGTCAACAAGCTTAGACACTTCTCCATGCTAATCATGCCATGCCACTTTTTTGTTGTACTGTCTTCTTAATGTTGAATAAATGATGTCCAAAAAGTGTTCAATTGTATTTCATTTGAACTTTTTCTTTAAATTTCAAATTATTCAAGTCTACTCAAAATATTTTCAGCCGACACAAGTGTATATGACCTCATAATTGCTGTTGGCATGAAACTCAAACATATAAAAACAAAACTTGATTTCTTAACAACTTGCTCTGAACTTTTTTTTTAATAAATCAGACATTTTTTGAAGTGTTTACAGATTTTATACATTTTATTCAAATTCTAAAGATTGAGACCCTCAAAGTATGTAGTGGGCATGCTCTGGGTCAATCACACATTTATAAATTACATACAGATGCAGAATAGTGTCTAGAAATTCTTGTCTTGAATAAATTACATGCTCATTAATGTTCCAAAGTGATTCCACAAGTGTATTGGGACATAGAGTCACTTGTCCAATTTGTGTTTATTAACTAAAAGTGTTAATATATTGACTCCACATGGGATTTAGGAGACTGGGGACTTCTTTGTAATATCTAGTTTGCTTTAATTAATAGCATGTCTTTGGTTAATGATAAAATATTAATTAATAATATTATTGTATACATGAGTTTGATAGGTCCCTAAGAAGAGGCATTCAGATATGCGAACTCTAAGTTTTACTACTCGAGGAATTGGTTCTTCCTCACTTTTATTTGTAGACCAGGAAGGAATAGAGGGGTTGGGAGAGAGGAGAGGGCGGAATTACAATATACTGACCAGCGCTGTAGGACATATGTCTCCTTTCTGTGATTGCATTTTTGTGCTTCTCTTGATTGATAGTTTGCTCATTATTTGATTATCCCAGAATTGGTCACTGAGTTTTATTAATTCCTTTTAGTTCTCACTCTAATTGCTTAAGAACATTAGAGTGCCTTAATCTCCTGTTTAAAAAAAATAATGTGGTTATATTAATTTTTAATATTTTAATATTCATTCTAACCATCTGCTAGCTAAGCAAAGATTAAATCTCTGTGCTGCTTTGAAAATAATATTTTAGAATAAATTATTAGTAGCCCCAATCCCCTTTCTTAGGTGATGCATTCACCATTTTCTTACTACATGGCAAGTACTCAGAGTTGTACTACTTAGGACTCCTACCTAGTCTACTCCGCTTCCCTAGGTGTTTACCTGACTTGTGAGCCCAACCCCATTATTTAAGGGAAAGTCTTAACTGCTCTTGCCTTTCTCTACTTTGCTCTCTGCCTCTTTTCCAGACATTAATAAAGTTCACATAAGACACTTGCCTGGAAAAAAAAAAGAAATCCTTTCAAAGCTAAACACAAATGCTGAAGTTCTATCCTTTTAGTTTCATCAGTAGCACTAGGATATATTTGTTAAAAGCACAAATTTTAAAGCCTGGGTTTATGTTCTGTCTCTACCTCCAGTATGTGATCTTGTTTATTAATTTCTAAGAAGCTCAATCTTTTTTTTATATATATTTTTTAGAGGTTTTGTTAAAGGGCGCATGCGCTCGCCAGAAAAAGAGAGAGACAGAAAGTGAGAAATCACCCCAAATGGAAAATGGCCACAATGCAATCCCTTCTCCTCCATTCTCCTCTCAGGATCTTGAGCACGCAAGCACACACACCTGGCGTGAGTTTAAGCCACCGGGTCTGGGACCTGAACCGCAGCTGACTACATGGGAGTCCAGCGACATAGCCATTACACCAACTGCTGGTCCCAAAGAGGCTCAATCTTTTAGATGTAAAATGGGGATAATAGGAACCAGCAGATGGTGTAGTGGTTAAGACTCCCTCAAGGCTGTCTGCAGTATGAATCCTGGACCTGGTGACTTGAAAATCACACTGGGCATTTGTGTGTGTGTGTGTCCAAAATCCCAGGAAGAGAATAGAGGAAAAGGGATTGCAGCATGGCCTGGGAGGTGATTTCTTGCTTTCCCTTTTTTTGTCTCCCTCTGACAAGTGTATATGCACTAGGGCTAAAACCTTAAAATAGGGGCATAATAAAAGTCCCTCCCATAGGACCAGCAGATGGCATAACGGTTACATCACTGGACTCCCATGTTTCAAGTCCTAGACTTGGTGGCTTAAACCTTATGCCAGGCACATGTGTGTGTGTGCCCAACCCAAGAGGAGATTGGCGGAGAAAGGATTGCAGTGTGGACATCCCCCTTGGGGGGTGATTTCTTGCTTTCTTTTTCTCTGTCTCTTCTCCTTCATTCTCCTCGCAGGACTTTGGACACATGTGCCCAGTGTATTTTTTAAGCCACTGAGTTAAAGACTGTAAGTGTGTAGTTGACCATGTGGGATCCAGCTGTCTTAACCACCATGCCACCTGGCTGACTCAGAATATTTGCTTTTTATAGCTTACTAAAACTGTAGTAGAAATCGGAGGGTTTTTAAAATGTATCTTTTCAGTCAAATCATCACTGGGTCTCTTTCCTTCCTTAATATATTTTGAGTCTTGGCTGAAAAATTAAATAAAAACATATACTTCTAAATTGTATACTTGAGACTAGTATTAATTGATTGAGATGTCCATAGTAACATTAAAGATATAATAGACCATTACAATAATTTTGCCATCAAAGAATCAACTTATCATGTATGGATAAAAGGCAGGCTCTGTGCTACTTAGTCCTATAGTAGATAAAGAAGTATTTGATTTCTCATGATCTTAGAGACTGCACTAGGCACAGGAAGATTAAGATGAGTAAGACACAGTAGATGTCCTCAGAGCCGAGTGGGAGACAAGCCATAGCTGTCAAAGATCTCTAGTTTAATCGTGAGAAAAAAATAACTCACATAAAAAGCTTGGCTTGAATCTCACCACTCAAAATCCAATGTTTGCAGAATCTTACAAGCAATGCTTTGAGTGAGAGAAACCAGATCCCCAAGAGTGCATTCTTTGTGTTTACATTCAAGGAAGTTTCCAAAAAGAGGCAAAAGTAAACTATGGTGTTTGTAATAAGGCAAATGACTATTCGTATAGGGGGTGGTGACTGAAAGAGAGCACTAGGGGGACTTCCTTGACACTCCTATTCAGTTTCTTGAATCAGGTGCAGGTTATATGAGGTTATTCACTTCATAAAAACACATTTATGATTCATGCACTTTTGGGTATGGATGTTTTTCTTCAGTTAAAAAGAAAATCCCATGACTTGTTAGAATTCCAAAACCATCCCTTGGATGTATCTTCAAATTTATAAGAAGAGTCATAATGTTCTCTTGATTTTCTCTTCTTCAAGGCCTCAGGTCTTCCCTGAATGTTGCCCTTATGTCTCCCTGGACAAAGTCAAATGTAAGAGGAAACCACATCTTGAGGTTCCACAAAATAGCTATTAAGGCACAAATATTCCGATTCAGCCAGGAGGTATGGTGGTTAAGGAGGCTGGATCCCACATGGCCACAAACACACTTTCAGTCTTTAACGCAGTGGCTTAAAAAACACACTGGGGGGACCAGCAGTTGGTGTAATGGCTATGTTACTGGACTTCCATGTAATCGACTGTGGTTCAAGTCCCGGACCAGTGACTTAAACTCATGCCAGGTGTGTGTGCATGTGTGCCCAAGATCCTGAGAGGAGAATGGAGGAGAAGGGATTGTAGTGTGGCCATCCCCATTGGGGAATGATTTCTCACTTTCTGTCTCTCTGTTTCTCTCTTTCTTGCAAGCACATGTGCCCTATAGCAAAAAACTCTCAAAAACAAACAAACAAACAAAAAATCACACACTGGGTGTGTGTATCGAAATTCCTGAGAGGAGGATAAAGGAGAAGGACTACTGTGTGGCCATGTCCCCTAGGAAATGATTTCTTACTTTCCTTCTCTCTCTCTCTCTCTCTCTCTCTCCAATGAGCATGCACACCCAATAGTGAATAAAATGATTTATGCTCCAATAGTGCATGTATCTTTAAATGTAATAGGTATCAGACCATAAACATGTCCTCAGTCCCTCCCACTATTTCAGAATTTTACCACCTTTTCCCATATCTCTTAATCTGATCTTTCTCCTCAACATCTCCTCTCCCCCTCTATTGTCGGTTGCCCTTGTGCCTAACCTCCGCCATCTTCAATTCACTTGACTCTACCTGTGGTTGTGGAGAGAAGTTCTGTGTATGCTTTGAAGCACTCTTGTTTTTCTGGCAGCATCTCATCTCAATCACACATCAAGTGTTTTATATGCTCTTTTGATGCCATGGCATGGGATACAGAGAAGCCAGCACACCTGCAGAACCTGAAAGTTCAGAAAAGTTAGTATCTTTTGACATAGTCTTCTACTAATAGAAAGCTGATTGATGTTATTCTTTTCTCAGCATTCAAGTGAACAATTATAAGAAGCATTTTGTATATTCTTCATAAGTTCCTGCAGTGATTAAGGCACTGCTGCCACAGTGGCAAAAACCTTGATAACCCTCTTTTTCTCCTTAACTGTTTTTCTATTATTGATTTCTCACTGTGATTATTTTCCATATAAACTACATTTGCAGAAATCTTTAACTGAGCCTTTGTTTTCTAGGGGACCATGGTTAGGACCACCTGGCATCTAGAAAACAGACATACACAGGCCAACCAGTGGCATGATGGTTAAGAGAGCTAGATCACACATGGCTGACTGCTAATCTCCAGTGCTGGACCCAGAGGCTTGAAATCACACTTGGCACATGTGTGTACCTGCCAAAACTCTTGAAAGGAAGAAGAAATGGAGGAGAAATTATTGCAGTGTGATCATTCTCTATGGGGAAGGGATGCTTATACTCTTTCTCTCTTTCTTTATTTCTGGAGAACACATGTGCCCTCTGGCAACTAAACAAAAAGAAAAGATGAAAGGAAGAAAGGAGAAAGAAAGAAAGAAAGAAAGAGAAGAAAGAAGGAAGGAAAGAAATGGAAGAAAGAAGAAGAGAGAGAGGAAGAAAGAAAGGAAGAGAAAGAAAGAAAGAGAAAGAAAAAGGGAAAAAAAGAAAAGAAAAGAAAAAAATAGGCATGCCAGATAGGAATCCAGAATTGATAGAAATAGGAACCCCACTGGTACTGGGAAATGGAATGATGATGAAGTTCAGCTATGTTGTAACATCACAATTGCTAAATCTCTCACCCGCAGTGAAATAGGATGAGGCCAAGTGGAAAGTGAAGTGCTGGGTTATTCAGTGCCTCTAACACATCAATATTATGGGGACAGTAGTCACTTTAAGGATTGTAAAGTTGACTGGTTGCTATTTACAACTTTGGTAGACTTGAGCAAAAAAAATGACAAAGGTAGAGAGCCAGCTGTCAATTCAAGGTCATCAAGGCAGCTTCTAGATAGATGCATATTCTGCAGCTACAGGGTAGACTTTATTCAAAACTATATCAAGTATTTTCTAAAAAAAAAAAAAAGTAAAATTTAGCATTGACATGTTCTCTAAAGTTATTTTTTTTTCTCTCTCTCTCATTAGTCACCTACTTACCAAAAGCAGAATCTTGGAATCTACCTGTTTTCCAAACTTGTAACATTTGTTTCAGTCTATTCACATTCCCAAACATTATAAACTTTAGGGGACAGAGTGAAGAGTCCCAAGAGAAACCTTAGTTCTGTCAAAGATTACAAGGGTCAAGATGTAAGTGAACCCTTAAAGCTCAGGGAGAATAGACATTACTTCAATGGGATGGCTAGATGTTTTTATTTATTTATTTTTTTTCCTTAGATGGTGGATCTCAAAATACAATTATTCGAAAGGCTGCTAAAAAATCCTTTCAAAGTAAAGGACTTCCTGTTAGATAACCTCTGATTGCTTGCTTCTTTTATTTATACTAAAGAATGGTTAGTGTTTATTGAAATGTTTTCTCATGATCTATTTCCATCTATAAGCTTTGAACTGCGTATATATACATGAAAAATGTACTCTGACTTGCCTCAGCCTTGGGACTAATCTTAATAGAATATGCAGCAGTGTTTATTTGCAAGCTGATTATGAAACTTGTTTTCATTTTAACTCTTCTTGATTTATTAACCTCATTTAGAATTTTAGAGTTTTGGATCCTTTGCAACTGATTAAAACAAAATGCTGTTGTCCTTCTATGAATAGAAACTGTTTCTTTCTTCAGGTCCATGTAGAAGTCAGTTTTTCAAGACCAGTTTGTTTCTTGCCTTTGATACCCCTATGTTGTGAACAGTTGTACTTTGACAACTGATAATAATTGAAAGTAAAGACAATGGAGACAGTCACAAGAGCTTTTTGGAATGGCCAGATGCATGTTCCTGTCTATATTGTCTTTGTCAGTCTTGACTACTACAAAGGCAGCCATAGGAAAAAAAAGAGAAAGAAATTTTCCCACATAAGGAGAAAAACATGCTTATAGACTCTCATGAGTAAAATAAAATGAAGCCAGTAGGATATTTGGATAGCAGAATAGCTGCAACTGACCTCTCACTGGGGCATTTCAGACCACATGGAAACACATGAATTATGTGATTATGCCCCTGAGTTCTTCTCTATGTGGTCCCAACAAATATGTTTGGATTCCAATATACACTGTGTATTGCTCTATGCATGTTCTTTGAATTATATTTACTACAAAAGCATCACACTTACATAATTATCAATATTTTTAGTAGTGTTTTTTTTTTAAGAGAGATTTTCGCTATAGGGCACATGTGCTTGCCAGAAAGACAGAGAAAGAGAAAGTGAGAAATCACCCCCAGGAGGGATGACCATGGCACAATCCCTTCTCCATCCTCCTCTTAGAATTTGGGAATGCACACAAACACGCCTGGTGTGAGTTTCAAGCTTCCAGGTCCAAGACTTGAATCACAGTTGGCCATGTGGGAGACCAGTGCCTTAACCACTAAGTCACTTGCTGGGCCCAATATTAATATTATTTTTAAAAGAATTAAACTGAACCTCATTGACTTATGGTATCCTCGTACTTAATTATTTTATTGATATTTCTTAAAATAAGAAAAATTAGTGATTGTCCTTGTGACTGAAGCTGAGTCAGAATAAGATGATGTGAAACTGATTTCGTATTCATAGTCTTACTAAACTAATAGTAAGAATTTTGGTTCTTATTTTATCTTCTCTACTCATTCCATACTGCATTGCTGTTTTTAAATATCAGTCTCATAAAATGGTTGTTGGTTTTTAAGTCTTTTCTCTGCTCACAAAGAGGAGAAAGAAACAGCTTAGATGGCCAATATTTCTTATAATACAGACCCAAAATATTTTTAAGCAAAGCGCATTTAGTCTTACCCTTTAAGAAAAATTAAGAACTTAAATTATTAAATTTTCCTGTTGACTACCTAATCAACATTCTGTGGTTTAGTTGTGTAAGAAAAAGGCTCACTTTATCCCTGTTTGGTAAATATTTTAAAATCTAAGGCCCATACACAGTTTGGTTCTTCAATTACTTTTCCTCCACACAGACAAACCATCTAACGCTATTTAATGGCCTCTCCTAGAGCGCTTCATGATTCAGAATCTTCCAACTGTGACAAATCAAAAGGCACCTATGTATTCTTTGGGATTTTTATTTGCAAAAATGTCAAAAATTCAATTTAGTTTTGATTTTGATGTACATTAATCTTCACAACTTTTTATGCATCAATTAACTTGTAAAAGTTACCAGGGCATCTGTCTCTTCACTGAATGTGTCATGAAGGCCTTTTAGTCTTTTTTTTTTTTTTTAAAGTATATATTCTTTGCTGTTTTCACAGTAAGCTATACTTTTAAAGAGCCCCTTCTTGGGTTTTCTTTCTTGAAACATGATTTATATGGAAATGAGCTTAGTTGGAGTTCCCTAAATGTGAGTGCTCTCTAACCAGCATGGTTCTACTGAGGCAGGATCATAGCAGGAATTCTCAAAACTGAGCTTAAGGAAATATATAGAGTTTCTTCAGAAAGTTTATGGAAATTGTGTAGTATGAAAAAAAACTATGCATGGATTTCAATTTTTTGTATCAAAATATACTCGTACTTTAATTCCATGTTTCTATGAACTTTTTGAAATATGTATGTATGTATATATATAATTTCCCTTCTCATAATTTAGAATATTTATTATTCATATATTGTAGGACAAGAAAACTTAAGAAAGCATTTATTTCAACTCTCTTATTTTACAGATGAGAAATATGTGACAGAGTTAATTTTGGAATCTTGTTACTTTTTTTTTCAGTTTTTTTAATTATATTTTTTATATACATTCAATCACATTGTTTAGCTTACAATGTGAACATTTCAATATGTGAACATTTCTCCCCAGTCCCGTTGATTAAAATATCTTCAACCGATAGATAGCACCACGCCTCCCCGTCCCATCAATGCTCTACCTCCGTATCCCTCCTCCAAATGTCCTTCTTTAGGCCCCACTCCTGCACACACACCTCATTTGATATTCACACCCATCTCTTGTATTTGTACAACCTTTAGTCAATCAGTTTCAGTCATAGAGTGCAGATATTCGGTATATGTTAAGTGGGGACATAAAATGTCTCTCCTTCATATTCTGGCTTGCCTCACTTAGGAGTAAATCTTCCATATTCTTCCACTTTCTGTCAAAAGCCAGGGTTTTGTTGGTTTTTAGGGCTGAATAGTATTCTATAAAGTATATGTGCCACAGTTTTTCAATCCATTCATCCATACGGGGGCATTTGGGTTGGTTCCATGTCTTAGCAATCGTGAATAGTGCCACAATAAACATTGATGTGCAAGCACTTTTCCAATGAAGAATTCTTCTGTCCTTGGAATCTTGTTAAATTTTGAAATCCCAACTAGGCTGTTGGGAGAGCAGGAGACATTAGGGTGACTGGATCCCACATGTAGTTTCAGTCCTGGCCCCAAGGCTTGAAAAATGCACCACGCACATGTGCATGCATGCCCAAATTCCCAAAGAAGAATGGAGAAAGAACTGAACTGCGGCTGTTCCCCCTAGGGTGCTTTCTCACCATCTCTCTCTATACCCTATAGCAACTAAACAATAATAATAAGACAGTATATAGCATATGCAAGATTAAAATCCCAGCTCTTTTTAGCCTATATAATATCATTATCATTGTCACTTTGAAAAAGATTTGTAGTTTAGAAATTATAGTTCTATGTTGCCAAGATTAATAAACTGGATAACTCAGCTTCCATGTTGATTTTAATATATACATATAGCTATGAACTCCTTAGAATCAAAAGCCATTTTGTATCAAATGACAGTCTCACTGTTCTTTATGGCTGAGTAGTATTCTATGTGTCTAAGTGCCACAGTTTTTGAATCCAGTCATCAGTTTGTGGACACTAAGGTTAATTCCATGTCTTAGCTTTTGTGAATGATGCTGCTATAAACATGGATACACAAGTGTCTCTCCAACAAAATGACTTCCTGTCCTTTGGGTAAAAATCCGTGAGTGGGATTACTAGGTCATATGATAGTTATGTTGTGAATGTCTAAGGAACCTCCACATTGCTTTTCACAGTGGCTGTACTGGTTTACATTCTCACTAACAGTGCAGGAGCACTCCCTCACCACAGCCTCACCAGAACTTACTGTTCTGTGGTTTTTGTTGTTGTTTTTATCTTATTTTATTTCAGATACTTTTATACATTCAAACATGTCATTTAGTTTGCAAAGTGAATATTCCAATATGTTTACATTTCTCCCCAGTCCAGTTGTTTGATTTTTAATAATAGCTGTTCTGACTAGTGTTAGGTAATACTTCATGTGGGTGTGATTTGCATTTTCCTTAGTGGATGTATCTAGAAGACTTAATGTTAAGTAAAATAAGCCAGACTATGAAATACAAACACTATATATGCCTGCTCAATATATATACCAGTTATCAAAAATCTTTGGTAGAAATTGAAATACTTGAATACTGTATGGGAGGGGGGCTTGGATGGTGGCGGGTGGGTAGAAAGGCTGCAGGAAAAAAGCATTTAATAGATATGAGAATGTAGGAATCTTTGTTGAAAACAATGTATATGGTAATCTCTGATTCAATTGTCACACACTGCACACATGTTTTGGAAAAACATATATGCCATAAAGATGTACAACAAATGAATGTAAATAATAAAAATAAATAAATAAAGGCTATTCATACTGCTCAGGATGACTCCAGAATATTCAGTAGGACATAAATAGCAAGAATGACGTAGTTCCTAACTGTGAGAAAAATGTAGAGTTGCCCTGGCCCCTGAAAAGGATGGCCATGCTTTTAATTGTATAGCATTACTTTAGACTAAAACCTTTAGTATAGAATAGAATAGTTACTTGGCTTTCCTCCCTCAAATTCATCAGTAAGACATAAATCACCGCTGAATACTTCTTGCTTTCTTCTCATTCTTTAACTTTTGAGCCAACTTTCCATTTAATCTATTATTCCTGGACCCTAGACGTGGTAATTAACCTTAAAGATTGAATTTAGTCAAAAATGCACTCTGCAAACAGTGTTACATTAGAAAAATTTTAATTGTGTTCAGCAACATTTCTTAATTTAATCTGAAAGGTTACAGTATCTTCCATATCAATCAATAACCATTTAATTTCTGGATGAAGGTTGAAATGATTTTCTCTGACTTACTAGCTTGGCATAAGTCTACACTTTTGGCTGTTAACTCACCTTGTAAAGTTTTAGCTTGAATTCCCTTGGGCTATGAGAGAGTGGGGCATCTTTTAAGAAATAGGTCATTTTATTAAGCCTGTTAAGACAAACTCAACAGACAGTTTTCTCTTTGAGGAGCACTATCTAAGATAGTAGAGCTGTTTTATTATGTGTAATATTTAGACTAAGATTTTGTTCTCAGGGGCCAAACTGTGAGACTAATCATCTCTCTCCTCTAGTGAAGAATCAGAATATCAGTTGATATTTAGATAGTTGGTGTTAGAATTAAATATCCAGCTGAATCCATAGTGTTCTTTTGTTTTTCCTGTTTAGAATATAAACTCTTCTGGGACCAGTAGTTAGCGTAATGGCTATGTCGCTGGCTTCCCATGCAGTCGACTGTGTTTCACGTCCCGGACTCGGTAGCTTAAAACTCAAACCGGGCATGTGTGCATGCGTGCCCAAGATCCCGAGAGGAGAATATGGAGAAGGGAATGTGGCATGGCCATCCCCCCTGGGGGGGGGGTGATTTCTCGCTTTCTGTCTCTCTGTCTCTGTCTGGTGAGCACACATGCCCTATGACAAAAACCCCTCAAAAAAAAAAAAAAGAATATAAACTCTTCAAATGAAAATGATATTTTTACATTATATAACATCTTTTTCCATAGAGACTATTAACAATGATAATTATGTTAATAAATTACAGTGATGATTTGGGAAAATGACCACTTAATCCTGAAAACTATTCTCTTATTATTAGTCTGTTGCAGCATCTTTCCAGTCCATAGAATTTGTCTCAGTTGTGCAAGAAAGAGAGAAATTTACATGATATTGAGGCGCTGAAGCCAAAAAAGTTTTATACTTATGGGCTTAGAGTTATTATCACCTTTTTCATCTGACCACTAATATATGGAAATCTCATGGCACAGTAGCCTTTAACATCATGTAATATATGTGTCAATTAAAGTCTTTTAATTAAAGAAATGAGTGTAAATCACTACATATGAAAGCAAGGAAGAGAGACCTTGGGGATCTCCTAGTTCCACAGAATAGGATGCCAAGTCTGTGTTAGATTAAGTGACATACTAAAGGTCACATAATTAATAAATGGCAAAATTGGCACTAGAACCTTACTACGTCAGAGCTCTTTCCACTAAAACCTTACATTTCTTGAATACTTAGAACATTTATTTTAAGGAAAGAAAAAATGGCTTGAGGTCTGAATGAAGCCATGCCAAGAGTTCCATTATACTTAAGCTTTTAAATGTTGCACTTCTGGTCTCTGTTCCTTGGCTAGCCTCTCCTCTCCCTGTAAGATTTCCTGCAAATATTGATGACTATGCCGATGGTTTTGCCTGGATTTCCTGACTTGTTTGCAATCATATCAATCCATCCTGTCTCACATAATAATGACCTAAAAGTTCTCAACTATGTGTTCATTCTCCCTTAAAAGATAACAGCAGCTACTAAAGTGTGTTAATTTCACTTCAGAAAAGGTTCTAAAATCTGTCCTTGACCTCCACCACTTGATTATCTTCCGCCTAGACCTTTGCCAAGTTCCCCTCCAGTCTTCCCATTACATGGTTACAGGTTTTGATTCCTTAGATCTTCCCTCCATACTCTCCCAAGATCTTCCTGAAGATAAATGTGAACACATCCTTTCTGTACTTAAAAAGCTGCATGACTCTGTAGTACCATCACATTCTGGCTCAGCCATTTTCCCTAATGTAGAGTTCTCACTGCTTCCTGGAAGACCCATGCTATGCTTGGATGGGCCAGCTTCTTAACCTTCCCTGTATAAGCCATAACATTCCATAACCCTGAGCCTACCATGTGACTTTCTGCTCCTGGAACAATTTTTCTTTCCATTCCTCTCTTCCCAACTCTTCTCTTAGCACAAAACAACTAAAAAAAAAAAAAAAGAAAGAAAAGGAAAAACAACAACAGCAACAAAAAAAACTTTCCTAAATAACATTTCTTGAGACCTTTGGCAATAGTGATTTCTTGCTCACTGCTACTATTTCACTCTATTCATGAATTTCTTATGGCATTTACTGAATTATTTATTATAGTTCAATACCTCCTTTATATTATTCTATTGAAAACTTCTTATGGCTTAGTAAATAAAAGGCAGGCAACACTGGTGAATGAACCTGAGTTTGATCCCTGCTGACCAGTAACCAATGATGTGACCATGACACAACCTCACAAATCTGCAATTTGTTGATTTGCTGAATCCTGGTGGACCCTAGTACTTTCATGCTGGTCTGAGGTTAGGAACTGTGATGAGGTAGGTAAAGTGCCTTACACAGACTGGCACCATTCATCATTCCCTATGTGGAGAGATAACTTCCCTGTGCTCCCAATACTCAATGAAGTGCCAAGCACATTTACTGAAATAAAATGATATTTACACTCTTTAAAAGTCTTGCTTTGCAAGAAAACATATCTTCCTTTGATTCTTTATAGCAAAATGAGTTCTCTAGCTCTAATTTCTGTTGATGAGGAGTGCTTACCAATCATAGACAGCTCAGTGACTTTTGTTATTAGAAGCACTATTTTGGAAACTCCTCAGTTGATTGACGATTCTCTCTCTGATCTGCTCCACACCTCCAGCCCAATCCTAGGACAAAGTAGGAGGATTTGTGTACTCTCCAGACATCCATGCGGTATTATATTTGTATGCCATGTGTGTTCCTCTCTGCTTTTAGCTGAGGCATGCCACTTGTCACCTGGCCTTGGATATCTGATGTCCTCAGATGAAAGAGTAGAGGAAATCTGAGAGAATCTCAGAACAGAAAGAACTATGTTCTGATTTTCCAGGCTGTAATTCTTCTGGAATACTATGAACCTTGTAACTAAATCCCATTTCTGCATGATACCTGGCGTTGGAAGTCCAAAATGAAAATGTTAGTTGGGTCGCTTCCTTCTGAGGCCTGCAAAGGAAGGATATGTTCTAGGCCTCATCTTGCAGATGGCTGTTTTCTCCTTGGGTCTCTTCACATTGTCATCCATATATTCATATCAGTTTCTGTGTTTAAATTTATTTCTTTTTATGAGGACAATGACCATACTGGATTATCATCCTACTTACCATATTTAAGCCTGATTATGTCTATAAAGACCCTGTCTCCAAATAAAGTCATATTGTAAGTTGCTGGGAATCAGGATGCCAACATACTTTGTTTTGAGGAGACTCAGTTCAGCCCATGTATTTTGTTACCCTAACTGTGCGCTCATTGTACCAGCTGCTCACCCTCAGGCCCTCTCTTAGATGTCCCCTCTGCAGGTATCCCCCGTGGTACATACACAGGATTGGTGAACTTTCCCAAGGACAAGCCCTTATCTTTGTCTTCCCTGACTACTGGTGCTCTGCTACCCTGACATGATGGTAAAAGTGAGCTTAGATAAGAGATCTGCAGTCCCTTGGAAGAGAAACAATGTTAAAGTTCTGCCAGGCCTGGTTTTGTTTGCTCTGGGCTTTTCCACATTCATCCAGATTTCTACTCATGTTTCTATTATCCCACCAACTCCCCTGGGCTCAGCCCAGGTGGAATTATGGACACTTCTCGGGACCTTGAGTCATCTCTACACTAGGTTTCTAATTCTATTTTTCTGGTCAAAAACTCATTTCTATGTGAGCAGAAAAAATGATAATTTGTGCCTTTTTCCATAAAATGGTTTAAGCAGAGCTACTCAAACTTTATTATAAACAAAACAAAACAAAAAAGGTTGCTTGCTAAAATGATTTTCCTGTTCTTGTCTTTACAGACCCAAGGTATGGCTCTACTGCCTTAAGTTTTATGGCATATTTTACTTACTTCTGATACAGGTGGTTTGCAGACCATGCTTTAAAAGCTGGTTTTAGTTAGAAACTCATGCTCTGAAGTTTTATTTTTTTCTTAATATATAAAACTCAGGATCTGAAATACAAAATAAGAACAGACAACTTTTCTTTCTTCACTGCTTGGCTCTTGATAATAAAAACCATGACTTTCAAGATCATTACTCCTACTAGATATTTTCAAAATCTACCTGAAATTTTAAAAAATTAGACAACTTTTCTTTTTTTTTTTTTCTTGTATTATCTCTTCCCTGAGTCCAAAATCTGCAGTTAGCTCTTCCTTTTACTTTAGTGGTGGGAAAAAAAAAATGTAGGTAAAGAGAATAAAAACAAACAAACAAACATACAGCTGAGCCAGCTTGTGGCATGATGGTTAAAGCAGCTGGATCTCACTAGCTGATTGCACAGTTCAAGTCCTGAATCAGGTGGTGTAAGAAACATACTGGGCTTATGTGACTGCCTGCCCAAAGTCCCAACAAAAGAGAGAAATGTAGGAGAAGGAATTGAGGCATGACCATTCCCTATGGGAGGTGCTTCCTCGTCCCCCCTCCCCACCCCCACGTCCCTCTCTGGTGAGCTTACACACCCACTAGCAAAATTGGAAAACACAACAGCAAACAAAAAACTATATGCAGTTTAATACTGGGGCTAGACAGTAGCACAGCAGTGAAGAGTGATTCTCTGAATCAGACCCACATGGGAAGGTTACCGGTTTGTGTCCAGAAATCTTCCCTAGCACGTCAGCTAGGCATATGCCAATATTCCAGCCTGGCTGAGGCTGAGGGTGAATCATGGCATCAGGACCTAGGCAGGGGTGCTACATTTCTCTCTGCCTCCATCTCTCTCACTCATAGACCCAATAAACTTTCAAAAACCCACACAGCTTATTGTCAAAAAATCCATGCTACACCTCTATGCCCACATATACATGTTCCTTGTATCTGTGTGTGGATTAATATGTGTGTGTGTGTGTGTGTGTGTGTGTGTGGACGATGGTGTGTGTACGATGACCAAAGTAAAATTTGAGAGTAAACATGAGGTGCAGAGTGGATTGAAAATGGGATGGAAAATGGAACTTAACACAGCTCATTTGGAATCCTAGCTGTGCTATTTTTCATTTGGTTTAAGTGAAAAAAGTAATTTGATTTATTTCAGTTTGAGTTTCCTTCCAATTAGCTGCAAGATTCTTTCAGAATACAACTATGTTTTAATTTATATCCTTTTAATCTGCGAAATTTTCATTATTGGTTGAAAGAATAAATGCATGATACCTTATGTTTCAATGGAAGGCCATAGAGAGTTCATTTTATTCCCAATTAAGTTCTGTTCAGCCCAAAATACTGTGTTTAACGAATGAATCTTAACCTAGCATGGGATTGGTTTCCCTGGCCTTCTTCTCAGAAGCCACATGTGTCGGTTTTTAGTAGTATCTGACTTCTTGGCTGCTCTGGCAAACAGTAGATTTTTCTCCTTTGAATTAAAAAACTTACTTCCTGCACTCACAATCGAATATGCAACACACATTATTTTATCAATTTACATTGTCAGTTTTTTTTGGTTTTTTTTTTGAGAGGTTTTTGCTACAGAGTGCGTGTGCTTGCCAGAAAGACAGAGAGAGCCAGAGAGACAGAAAGCGAGAAATAACCCCTCAGGGGAGTTGACCACACTGCAATTCCATCTCCTCCATTCTCCTCGGGATCTTGGGCACGCACGCACACGTGCCCAACGTGAGTTTAAGACACCAGGTTCAGGACTTGAACCACGGTTGACTACATGAGAGTTCAGCGACATAGCCACTATATTGCCTTTTATGGATGTGGCTTTCTTCTCTTGAAAGTGCTCATCTCCTTCATGGCAGAGCCTGCATATTGATTCTGTTTTCCACATTACCTTCATACAGCCTTGCACTTAGTAGGTGCTTGGTGTGTTATGGTAATGGAGAATATAGATGACTGTAAAATTAAGCTAGTGTCCATAATTCTTCAACAAACTATGCTGACATAATTCTCTTAGATGAAGAAATCCAGACTCACTAAAGTTCAATGGCATGAAATTGGCCCACAGGGCCAGCAGGTGGCATGGTGGGTGAGGCAGCTGGATCCCACATGGGCTGAACGCAACATTCTAGTTCCGGACCCAGTGACTTGAAAATCACACCTGGCATGTGTGTGACTGACTGGAATCCCAAGGAGAGAATGAAGGAGGAGAGACGGAAGCATGGCTATCCTCCCTTAGGTTTTGTTTTGCTTTGTTTTCACTTTCTTTCTCTGCCTCTCTCTGGTGAGCACATGTGCCCTATAGCAACACTACAAGAAAGTAGAAAAAAAAGGAAAACAGAGTAGGCCCACTAGAAAGAGACAATGACTGAGATCTTCAGTTCTGATTTCTGGGCTGTTTCCATTACACAATAAGGCCTCTCTTTTGTGTTTAAAAACAAACAAACAAACAAACAAAAAAACTTGATATTAAGTTGTTAGATCTGGCATACTTTTTATCCTGCAAGGAGTGGGATACCCTTGAGTAGATCACCAAGATATGTCGTGTAATTTACTCTCCTTTGATGGTTTTTAAAAGGAAAATCAGCACCCAGCACCCAGGTGGACATTGTAGACATTGTCCTACAAGAAGTTGAGATATAAAGCGTTTCTCAGGATTTATTTCAGTTCTAAAATCTTAAAGCTATCTACATTTTTTCAGTTCTGTATTCTAATTTCTCTGGACATTTTGTAAATAATGTGTAAGTCACAATGCTACATCAGCATGAATGAGGCAAATTTGGGAGGTCAGGAAAGGCAGAAAGCCAGTTACCATCTTGAAGAGTTCGGTATACATATCACTATTCATGAAATGAAACAAAATAGAAATACAGAATACTCATCTTCAGGTCAGGCTTGGCACAGGATTTTAAAAACACTCTAACAAATTCCAGACTTCAAACCACAGTGAGTGGCAGTTTGTAGAAATCTCTAAGAACTCTAAAGTGTCTTGGTTGTTTGCTTTAGTTCATCTTCATTCCAAGTGGTGTCTTTCTCCCAACTCTGAACTTAACTTCATTCAAAACTCTTAACCCCTTTAACTATTTTTACTCACTTGTTAATAAGCAGATTATAATGACTAGTGTCCAGAAAGGGTATCAGGTAAACATTTATCATTCAATGCAGCAACTTGAGGAATTTTGAAAAGCAAAGCATGTGGAACCGCATTAACAGATAAAGAATGCAGGACTGAAAGAACAGAAGGACAAATCGTTCATTTCAGTATGTCTTGTATAGTAACGCATTACCAGAGGCAATAGGTACAAAAGATCAGATCAGCATTAGAAGTGCTAAATGATATTCATTTGCCTTCTTCACCAAAATAATAAGATTGCACAGAAATATTTTTTATTTTGAATGTCAGAGATAATTTGAATAATATAATTTTTTTGACCCACAATCGAAGGCAAAGCCTTATCCCAGAAGATAATAGAGATGAGATGAATTAGAGGACTATAGCCAGACACAGGAAAAAAGCAGAACCTTTTAAATACTAATAGATAAAACAGGCAGTTCAATGCAGATAAATGCAGAATAATGATGCTTTTGATGGGTCTTTATCACAGAAGGCCATGTTCTTCATAAATTATGAGCCATAAAAAAAGGAATTTCAGTCAAATGACAAGTCTGTTTGTATCATCAATGAATGATGAGAAATAGAAAGACAAGAACCAAATAGGAATGCATAGAATGATAACTGCTTGATGACTTTATCAGCCAAGTCTTTACATTTTAAAAAATATAGAAGAACAAAAGGTTACCTGGGGGAAGAAAAATTCCAAAGACTGCCCAAACACATTTCCTTTGAAAAACTGAAATAATGCTTTTTGTGGAAAATAAAATGGTTAGACTAACACCTACTAAAGACAATTTCAAATGTAGATGTTTTCAGTGTTTTCTTATTATTTATTTATTTTTTATTTTGGGGAGGTTTTTCACTATAGGGCGCGTGCGCTTGCCAGACAGACAGAGAGAGACAGAGAGACAGAAAGTGAGAAATCACCCCCCAGGGGGGATGGCCATGCCACAATCCCTTCTCCTCCATTCTCCTCTCGGGATCTTGGGCACACACACACACGCGCCCAGCGTGAGTTTTAAGCCACCGGGTCCGGGACGCGAACTGCGGTCTACTACGTGGGAGTCCAGCAACATAGCCATTACGCTAACTGCTGGTTCCCAGTGTTTTATTTCAAAAGGCATCTAACGTCTATTAAAGTGATATATTATTTGGATTGATGTTCATTCTTTATGTTAAAGATGTGTCTCAATTTATATACAGATGTGCTCCTGAATGTTTTGTAAGTTATTATCTCATAAAGAAGTTTGCTGATGAATTTTAATTTTTGGATTAAAACATATAAACTGAATCTGAGCTACTCATAGACATATTTTCAAAAATGTAATATTTAGTTTTCTATTTTGTGCAACAACACTCCATAAAATGAGTTTGAACTTCTATTTTTTTTCTAAAACACGTTTATTGGAATTCTCTAGTTCAGACTTGTAATATTTGCCATCAATAAATTTGGATAAAATTTGCCAATTGGGTCTTCGGACTTTAAGTAGAAATTTTCATGTGACATCTCTTATAGATCAAGGTTTAGTACTGCATATGATGATAATTTATCAAATTAGTTTTCTATAACATGAATATACTTTACTAATATACCATGATGAATCTTTGACAGGTAACAGCTTTTATACACTTTCATTAAAAACCAGTACTATTTGGGGGAACCAGCAGTTAGCGTAATGGCTATGTTGCTGGACTCCCACGTAGTCGACTGCGGTTCGTGTCCTGGACCCGGTGGCTTAAAACTCACGCCGGGCGCGTGTGCGTGCGTGCCCAAGATCCCGAGAGGAGAATGGAGGAGAAGGGATTGCGGCGTGACCATCCCCCCTGGGGGGTGATTTCTCGCTTTCTGTCTCTATGTCTCTCTCTGTCTGTCTGGCAAGCGCACGCGCCCTACAGTGAAAATCTCTCCAAAAAAAAAAAAAACAGTACTATTTGAAAAAGATTTAAAAAAAATAGGAAAGCTGGGCATCTTAATAAAATGGGCCATGGTTTGAGAACCCTGAAGCCCTGCCTTGTTAAGACTGGCTACATAATGTCATAGAATGTTCTAGCTCTCTGTTCCTCAGTATCTTCCAACTTAAAATAAGGAGGTTGAGTAAATTGTTTTTGAATTTCATCACTCTATATATTACTGCTGATATTTGTGTGTGTGTTAATTCTTTGCTTTACCAGTACTTAATTCTGCTTTTCAAGTTTATCTCAACTTGTCTAAAACATCAAAAGCAGTTGTCTTTTAAAGCTGACAGGTATGGGGAAATAAGTATTCAGAAAACCCAAAAGTCTTTTTCAACCCCACACCCCATTTTGATCTGCCTCCAGAACTCCGAATCACTGCTCTCAAGAGACATTAGTGTCAATGAGCCTCTTCTTCATCCCTCCAGTGTGCTGAAGGCAGGGAAGGAATTGAAGCCCATTGGTCTGAAGCCTCCACAAAAAGCATTCTCTGAGGACACAAGTACTTGCCAACCTTATGTGCTAAGGGAAATATCCCTTTGGGGGGATACTGTCTTCTTACCATCACTTTAACCCTTAAAACTTTCCTAGAAAGTCTCAGGACCAACACCAACAACTTTCTTTTTCAATGATCTGATTTAAAATAAAATTCAATGTGACTGACATTTACCTTTTCTTTTTCTCTCATTTTATGTACTTTCAATTTCTAAGGTTCCTAAAAGATCTCCTATAGCATGTGTCTTTTGCTTAAGGTAAAAATAATAAAGAAAAGAAATCTTGACCATCTTTAATAAGAGGACATTTATTTGCTGGAAGGATATAGTGAGCTCAGAGAATGTTTTGACTCCAGAAGACCTGTGCGTCAGAATGCATAAGAACCAAGGTAGTGCTAGAAACAAGGGCTCAAGAACCACAAGGCTCTTGTAGCAAAGAGAGTCTGATCATGAGGCTATCAGATGAAAGATAAAGAAATAGTGTTGCTCGACATTCTTATTCCAAGCGGTGGATATCAGTAAGGGAATTTGGGTTGTGTTAAGAATGAAGTGTTTGACAGACATTTAAAGGACCAGTATGCGTGTATGTTCACAAAAGCATCTTTCTCCTGCTAAAGACAAAGCAGTTTCTGAGAATAAACCCCTGTCTCACATCTTCTTGGCCAATGGAGTTAATTTCTTCACTCCATATCTCTTTTCTAAAAGTATGAATTGTCTTCATTTATGATCTCAACCTTATTCTGAAGGTTGTTTTTCTTAGACAAACACAGATGTATCCCTATAATAAGAAACCCCCTATAGAACTATGTTTAAAATATGTTCTCCATTATTGTCAAAAGAAGGTTAAAACATTCAAAAGTTAAACAGAGTGAACTAACTTCCTTTAACAACAGGAATTATTAATCAAATAACCCTCATATTCTCTGAGGTTATTGGTACAGGAACTGATAGATAAGGTGGCTCAAGTTACAAGTACCTTAAAGGAATAAGGTATGTGGGTAACACTGAGTGGGACTGTGTACCATTTCATATGGGATAATTTATTACATCATGTCTAATACGTTCATGAAGTGAAGGTGTTTTTTCACATGCTTTTTGATTTCCCTTTGACAGAAATGGTCTGGAATCTTTTTCCTACATCAGTTCTGTTCATCTATTGGGCTTTAATGGTAATTTTCTCCCACTGCTGCAAACAATCTCCACTAGATTTAGCTACATTTTAAAGGGCCTTTGTGTTCCTTATGACACTCTATAATTTTCCTGATCATCTAGTGCTCTTCTTACCTTAGAGATATTTTCTTTTGTAAAGACCTATTCAAATTACACTCAGTACAAATCCAGTCATACAGAAAACCCTCTACAAGTGATATCTAAATGCCAAATAATATCTCAGGATTCTGGACAATTTTAAGATTAAGATTTGCAGGGTCCAGCAGGTGGTATACTGGTTAAGACGCTAGACTCCCATGCAGTCGACTGTGGTTCGAGTACAGGATCTGGCAGCTTGAAACTCATACCAGGTACATGTGCATGAATGCCAGTGCATGTACATGCATCCCCCAAATCCACAAAGAGAATGGAGAAGGGATTGTGGTCTGGCCATACCCATGGGGAAAGGGTAATTTCTCGCTTTCTGTCTCTCTCTTTCTCTCTGTCTCTCTGGTGAGCACATGCACCCTGTGGCAAAACAAAACAAAACAAAACAAACAAAAAACCTCTAAAAAAATGGATTAAGTTTTTCTAACTATTCCCTCTCATTCCCAAGAGTACATGCACTTACCCGAGAGAGAAGAAAGAAAGAAAGAGAAAGAGAAAGAGTGATGAGAAAGAGAGAGAAAGCACCTCCATGGGGAATGGTCAAGCCACAGTCCTTTCTCTTCCACTTCTTCCTTTCAGTATTTGGGGCATGCAAATACATGTGCTTGGCATGGTTTTCAAGCCACCTCATCCAGGACTTGAACCACATAGTTGGCCATGTGAGATCCAGCCACCTTTAACAACCAGGCCACAGACTAGCCCAATTTGCTAACTTTATTTATTTAGGGAAAGGGGATTGTGGTCTGGCCATACCCATGGGGAAAGGGTAATTTCTCGCTTTCTGTCTCTCTCTTTCTCTCTGTCTCTCTGGTGAGCACATGCACCCTGTGGCAAAACAAAACAAAACAAAACAAACAAAAAACCTCTAAAAAAATGGATTAAGTTTTTCTAACTATTCCCTCTCATTCCCAAGAGTACATGCACTTACCCGAGAGAGAAGAAAGAAAGAAAGAGAAAGAGAAAGAGTGATGAGAAAGAGAGAGAAAGCACCTCCATGGGGAATGGTCAAGCCACAGTCCTTTCTCTTCCACTTCTTCCTTTCAGTATTTGGGGCATGCAAATACATGTGCTTGGCATGGTTTTCAAGCCACCTCATCCAGGACTTGAACCACATAGTTGGCCATGTGAGATCCAGCCACCTTTAACAACCAGGCCACAGACTAGCCCAATTTGCTAACTTTATTTATTTAGGGAAAGCCAGAAGCATCTTCCACATTGCAGAATTTCACATTGTAGTCCTTTCCCCAAGCTTTTCCAGCCAGTCAGGATTATGGGCTAAGCAGGCACACAGTGTGTATAAATCTATCTGGGAACTGAAATTCGACCTTCCATATGACCTCTAGTATTAGACTATTACAGTAGCCCTGTGCCACCGTGAGTCCGAAATTCACTAACTTTTGATATGTGTCTGATGAATGTGAGAAGTTATGTGAGTTCCACCCAACACCAGACTCTTTAGGAGTTCATATCCAGATAGTCGGGTTTCCAGTCTTGCTTTCATCCTTTCTTTCTTTCTTTTTTTTTAAGAGAGATTTTTTTGCTATGCAGTGTGTGTGCTCACCAGAGAGGCAGAAAAAGGCAGAGACAAAAAGTGAGAATTCATCCATCAGGGGCCATGACCACGCTGCAATCCCTTCTCCTTTAATCTCCTCTCAGGAATTTGGGCATGCATGCACATGCGCCTGGATGAGTTTCAAGCCTCTGGGTCAGGGACTCAAACCATAGTCGGCCGTGTGCGAGTCCAGCGATGTAACCATAATGCCATTTGCTGGTCCCGCTTCCACCCTTTCTTCCTTTTGCCTTTCAGGTCATTTCTATGCATTGGACACTCTTCTCAGGATAGAAAAGAAGGCGAGATGAAATTCAACCTGGCACATTTAGTTGGTTAGTTTCAGCTTTGGTTAGAGAGAAAGTAGAGAATTTGTTGAAGAGAAAAGATGAAAAGTAGAAATTATTGGCTAAATTGAAACTAGGGAATTAGCTTTGGAAGTCGTTGATTTATGCAACCCATGCTCCCATTTGCATAGATAATTGAGTTAGCTTTACAAGAGTTTAGAGTTCCCTCACTCCCATATTTTATTCATGGGTTATTGCCCTTAAAAATACTTAACCATAAAGGAAGTCCTCTAAAGGAAATTCAGCTGCTGAAATGAAGCTCACAATTATTACACTGATCTGAAAGGCACAATTTGCCTTCTTCAGTTTAATGATGATGTCATTGTCTTGGCCACAATCTCTCTTTCATTCATTTAAATGACAAAGGAATATAAACACTATTTTCCATAGTATTTTGTGCATTAATAAGCACAACATAAAACTAAATTACAAAGCTGCACTCTTTCTCATGTTATTAGCTAGCTCTGTTTTTCTGTGGCAGTGACAGATGCTCTGATACCTACATAACTTCCAGAATAGGAGTATAATGAATGTAGCATTTATACACATTGGAAACATTGAAATAAGTGAGATTCCTTTCTGTGATTCCTTAGTGTGAGAAATTAGCACTTCTCCAAAGACAATAATTTCCTAACATCTCAACTCATATCTTTTGGAAGATTTCAGGAGAGCATATATTCTGTTGTAGAAAGGAAATAAAAAAGGTAGCTCTAACAGAAATGCAAAGAGATCAAAGAACATATTGGTAATAATAATAATATCTATCTACCAGCCTACCTCGTATAATCACTTTTTACTGCACCGTCTGATAAATGGGGGGGGGGGCGAATTCTCTTCT
>NW_006159594.1:4155233-4165786 GCF_000334495.1 Tupaia belangeri chinensis
AAGGGGGGGGGGGGAGACTTGACTCTTTAGGGGTTTTCTATTCCCCATCCTATCACTGCCCTGTTTGTCAAACAAAGAAAGCACCTGTTGAGGTGGGAGCCCTGCTGTGAGTTTCCACAAAGTTCGATGATCCAAATGTAACATTGTGAGCAGCAACTGCACTGGCAGAACATTATGATAATAGCCCGACCTCCTGAGCTTTTCCTGATTACCTGGATCTTACCTCCCAAAGGGAAAATGACTTCAAAGACTGAACCTCTTGCCTGCAGTTTTCAAAGATTCAGTAACTTCAAGCTACAGACTCTCCCAGCTTGTTTTCAACATGCACAATAATGCCAGAAAATGAAGCTGAGTTCCTCCGAGAGCCCAGGAGGACGCAGAAGCAGCACCCTCACTGCTAGCCTTTTCACACAGAGCTGCACGGTCACCTCTGTCATCTTCAATACCCAGAAAAGGAAGGCCACAGGTTCCATTTTCTTTGGCAGTTGTTTTTAATTCAACACTTTAAAAGAGGAACCTTAGCTTCCTAAGTCCATTTTGAAAGTCAAACAGATTCAAGACAGTTTCAAAACAGTACTAGCCCAAATCCAGTTGAAACTTTTAATTAGTCTGATGTTATTTTTAGACTCTCTCAAAGCTCCATAATTGAGCCCTTTGCAGTTGTACAAACAAATAGAAACCTTGTAAGATCTTGAAATTCATGATAGTTTACTAATGAAGTCAGCTTGGAAAACTCTTCATTGAATATTGTAATTTGATTGCCATCTTATTCTGATTGGACCCTGGTTTTGCATTTAAATGAGTATATATTATTTGAAATGCAAAACAGCATGTTATCTGGGGTATTTTGCAAGAACAGACAAGATTAAAAACATCTAATGTTCCATTTTATAAAAACATTACAAAATGGAAGTGCAGAGCTGACTTTTAAAATTTATTAGTAACAGCTTACAATAATTGGACATTAATTAATCCTAAATTACAAGACATTTCGGTGGAAATGCATATTACATCCTTCCCATCAGCACTCAACAGATTCATTGCTATTATTATTTGGGGGGGATATTGGAGGCACTAACAATTTCTTACTAAAGCAGTCATTGTTACAGAATTGACTGTTATACATGTGAGTTTAACACAGTACATTATCAATTACTGATTCTCCAACAACTGACCTTGAGTATCCAATTAAAAAAAAGAAAGAAAGAAAAAGAAAAGCTACAGCAGTAGCTAAGGCGAGCTGAATTTGTGAATTAGGGTCTGTGTCGGCTCGTTCCAAGCTTTGATTTTTGTCAGCCTTTGTGTTTTTAGATGGGTTGAAAGAATTTTCTGATTCTGTAACCCTTTATTATTATTTTTCAACTGTAGTTTTTGTGTCATACATAGAAAATTGTTTCCAATCACATCACCTAGAAAAGAAGACTTCTGTTTGAGAGGAGCGTGGAGGCAGCCATCTCTTTATTTGATTGTTTGGCTTTCTGAAGTTTCCATTACAACTATTCTCAGATGCATAGAGGAACTCACAATCCATTATGCTAGATTTTTCTCTCTCTCTTCAGGGCTTTGCTGACAGAAAATTGTCAAAACATGGTCTTAGATTTTTAAGTTTCTTATCCAGGTCTTTGGAATAAGTTTTAATCATTCATATGTTGTATCGAGTGAATTGTAATCTGGGAATGAGTACTTTATGTAGAATTTGGATTATGAGACAAAGAGATTTCTTCACCTATTTAATTTCTGATTTCAGATTGAAGGAAAATCTTAGTGTGAGGAAAAGCACAAGCTCCTATTGGTCTCCGGGAGTAGAGTGAAGAAAGAGAGTGGCAATGATCATGCCCACAACTGAAGACGGGGTAGTGAGAAATGGCATGGCTTGGCAACTGCCTTCCTTCTCAGACCTGTGCAGTTCCAAACACCATGTTAATTTGTCTCTGGTCCAGCACTAATGGGTGGTTCTGAGAGTTTGATGAAAATTCGATGTTGTTTGCAAAATGTGTACAAACACAATTGCCATATTATCTATTGTGTGAATTCTGTAGAAGTAATTTTGGTTTCTTAGATTCTAAGGTTATTGAGGGCTACACTTAATCCTCTCTTAACTCAGTAGCAATAGAAGCATGATATCCTATACATATATATTTTTTTAGAGAGAGATTTTGTTATAGGATACATGCGCTTGCTGGAGAGACAGAGAGAGACAGAGAAACAGAAAGTGAAAAACCATCCCCTGGGGGGATGGCCATGCGACAATCCCTTCTCCTCCATTCTATCAGGATTTTGGGCATGCCCACACATGTGCCCGGCATGAGTTTTAAGCCCTTGGGTCTGGGACTTGAACCATAGTCAACTATGTGGGAGTCCAGTGATGTGATCATTATGCCATCTGCTGGTCCAGAAATCCTATTTTTTCATGAGAAAAAGTTAAATATTCTGAACTAAATCAAAACTTGAAATCAAAATGTATGGGCTGAAAAAAAATACTATTTTTTTTCCCTATATGAAATAGAGAAAAAAACGGGAAAGAGGCAGAGATAGGTACTCTTGACTATGTCTCACTGTGGTAATTCCTTGTCCTAGCTCCCAATCAGCTAGGATTACAGGCATTGATAATCACTCAGAGTGTTCAGATTAGCCAAGGAGCCAAACGCAGGACTCTCAAGCAGTGATACTACCTATATGTCATGACAGCTGGTCTAATGCTTAAATTTGGAAAGCAAATCTTTGGCAGAAATGTAATTATACTAAATAGGAATCATAGACTGAGTCTGGGCAGATTTTGGCTTCAGGGAGTTGCTATACAGGCTCCTGTACTAGGGTTATTGTTTTATGTGAATAAGTGTTTTCAACTTCACATAAGGCCCTATATGCAAAGTCAACCTAATTGATATGAGAGTTAGTGTATCACCCAATGCATACTGTAGTTTTCCCTATTTTATTTTTAGTTAGAGCTTTCTTTCCCATTGGAGATAATGAGAATCTGGATGTCTCAAGCATTAAGGAAAATACTAACCAAAGAGAATATAGTTGAAGTGAAAGGGAAAGGAAAATACGGATAAGGAATAAGGAGCAGTTAATTATCCTCATTGCTGAGAGCCTCTGCTTTCCTTTTTCATATTTAATTGTGCCTATGAACAAAGTCCCTCCTTTGGCCTAAGCTAGAGTTGGATTTCTTTCACTTGCCACCAAAACTGATTGCCATTATTGCACGTAATTCATTTCTGCCCTCTCTCTGCTCAGAGGGAAGGAAGTAAATGAGAGGCTGGGCATGAGGGATGTGTTTCTTCGGAACTAAATTTCCAACTGCTAGTAGAAGCAGAAGATAAATGTGCTCAAGCATCATCTCACCTGTCACATGTCAAACATTGAATTGCTTTTCCAATTTTACAGCTTTAGCCCTATTCCTGATTTTAATCTCTTATTTGATGTTTTCCAGAGTATACTTCTAGAACATCTTAGGCCCATGAAAGAGACTGAAATGTTAAAATTGAGTGCTAGATGACTACATGGCAAGTTAAATGTGTATCTTGTTCCCTGAAGTACACTTCAGACCTGGGGACTGATTGCACAGGGATGAAAAGAAAGAGGAGAATCCAAGTTGATCAGGAGTCTGTCTGATTGTGAGTGCGAGGCAAAGAGGAGCCAAAAATGGGAAGTAGGTAAAGAGCAACTGAAAAGAAATAAATCAAAATGTGACAGCACCACAAACGTTATTGTTACAAAATATATTTTAAAGATTTATTTATTTAATTTTATTTATTATTATCATTTTTAATTTGCTATAGAGCATGTGTGCTCACCACAGAGAGACATAGAAACAAAAAGAAACCAAGCAAATAGGACCAAGACTTGAACCACAGTCGGTCATGTGGGAGTCCAGCGCTACACTCACCATGTCACCTGCTGGCCCCTATTACAAGGAATTTCAAAAGTATGATAAACAGTGCTGAAAAAATGCAAATGTTTGCAAGAAGTAGAATTTAGAAAAAGTTTAGAATTGGCAATTTGAAGTCATTATTAACTTTCAAAAGAGCTGCTTTAGGCATAGGAAGTGGACGAGAGTCAATCCATAAAAAACAAACAATGAAGAGAGAGAAGAGAAAGTGGGAGCTAAAGAAAAAGAGAGATAGAGAAAGGCTAGAAAGATATGCCAGAGATTAGGGAATAGGAGGGAACAAATGAATACACAAGTAAATAAGATGACAAAGATGGAAAAACAAAAACAAAATATATAAAGACAAGTAACATTAAAATAATATTTGGAAACAAGAGAGAGGAAATGAAAGGAACTTAGGTTACCTATATTTTATAGGTAGTTTAACTCATCTAATAATCCTGAGGAGTATAGAACTCTAGGGCATTGTGAGGATGCTATAATAGCATTGACTGTCCAGAAGTGTTGTTACATGTCTGTGAAAGATCAGTTACTTTTATAGAGCATATTTACTTTAGAACAAATAGACATATCTTCAAAACTTTTTCTAGTAACCCTTGATAGTCTAGGAACTTGACAAAGGAAAATGGAAGAAAGGGAGTTCCAAGCATTCATTAATGTGGTTGAGCCTGGCGTTTAGGTTTGGTAGTGAAGCAAGTGAAACCAGAATGAGGCTGACATCCTGGAACAGTGGAAGGGCTTAAGGACCTGGAGTTCATCAGTCATTTCTATAACTGCAAAGGTGGTTTGAGCACATACAGTACCAAGTAGCATGCTTAGGAATTGAGGGAACAATTGAGAACAGTGATGAATATGTGTTCTTACCATGGCAGTCACAATTCAGTGAAAGGGACACCTCTGTACAAAAGCTGGGAGAAAAACAAAAAAGAAGAGAAATGAGGGTGATCATAAACAAGAAGACTGAAATCAGATGGCTGGGGGAAAATATAGCAGAAATGATAAGCCAATTTTAGATCTCTAGTTTAATATTTAGTATTTGTTAAACATCTTTTTATTTTATTTAAATTTATTTATTTATATTCATTCACTATGCATCATTACAGCAAACAAAATGAGATTTCTCATCCAGAATACACTGTATATTGGCTCCATCAAGCACATCAACATACGTGTTATCGTCAACAACTAATTTTCCATTTCTTGTTTCCTGTATATTTTGTTATGTTTGCCATTCCCTCTCTTACCCTCTGCCGTGTCTCACCCTCCTCCCACACTGTCTGTGGTATCCATGGTTGCTTTCTATGCCTTCCCCCCCCCATTTTATTTATTCGCTAATGAACTTAATTAATCTAAATACTGCCAATAGTAAGCACAGCTGATATATACATATCCATGAACACAAGTCTGACTTTAGACATAAACCTCAGTGAGTAGAATGAACATACTATGAGTAGAATGAACATACTATAAAGTAGCACCTAGCGGGGGCTATATAGCTTACTGTAGTCATCAAATATGCATTGTTTTTAATTTCAAGAAAAATAGTTTTTGTGTTTTTTTCTCTTGAAACTTTTTAAAATTAATTAATGTACATTCATCCCCTAATCATTGTCACAGCATACAAAAAGTCATTTCCCATCCAGAATATACTGCATAGTAGCTTAATCATGTATGTTATCATCAATAATTTTCCATTTCTAGTTTCTCTCTCTCTCTCACACACACACACACATACTTTCTAGTTTCACACACACATACACACACATATATGCACACATTTATTTATTTATTTATTTATTTATTTATTTATTTATATTTACCCTATGTCTGTCTGACCCTCTGCCCTTTCCCACCCTCTTCTCACACTATCTCTGGTGTCTTTTTTTTTTTTAATGATTGAATATGTAAGTATGTATGAGTGTATGGGAGAGGGAGAGGAAATAGGGAGAGAAAGAGAACACCCTCCACAGGGTCTGGACACACCCCAGTCCTCTCCCTGTTGTACTCTAGCCTGTTGGCTTCTGGGCACTTGTGCATGTGCCAATGTGTTTCAGTTTGACCAGGGACTTAAACTGCAGTCACCATGCAGGGTATGACTTCTGAGTGGTGCATTACTGTCACACTAAGGAGTAGACCTGTGTGTTTATTCTTTGCATGACTAGTGTATGCACCAAAGTGAGAGTTGGAAACAGGGTTGGAAGGAGGAGTGGTTTGGGCTTAGAAACCAACACTCTCTTTTTATTATTGTGACCATAACGGAATTGGCTTCAAGTCATTTTTGGCATTCTTGTTTCTTCCACTCTAAACTGAATTATGATCCAATGTCAATTTCTGAATCCATAAATTTGGCCTGTCATTTCATGTGCTTCTAATAGATGGTCCTGGAAAAACTGTTTTTGACTTAAGCTCCATAAAGGAAATGAAGAAAATGTAGAGAAGGCTTCAGGCTAATCTATAAAGCAATTTGAGTCCTATGCCAGAAAACTCTTCCTAAATTCAGCTCAGAAGGCAATGTGAAGAACTGTCACTTTTTTGGTAGGACACAGAGGTCTGAGCTTATATAAGAAGTCCATAACACATGCAACTACATTTCTGTGACTATAGAATGGCATGTGAAATTATTAGAAAAGTTAATCCACTTATATGGCATCATATAGCCATTGCTTTTCAACCTGTTTGCTGCACCATTTGAAGTTCTTCATTCACTTTTTTCTTCCTTTAAGACTTTTGGCATAGAGCATGTGCACTCACTGGAGACAGTGAGAGGGAAAGTGAGAAATCACCTCCAAGGAGTGGTCATGCAATAACCCCCTCTCCTCCATTCTCTTCTCAGAATTTGGGACACACATGCACACATGCTTCATATGTTTTGCAAGCTACCAGGTCTGAGATTCAAACTGTGGTTAGCCATGTGGGAGTCCAACACCTTAACCACTATGCCACATGCTAGACCCCTCACTTCAACTTTTAAAAAGTTAAATTCAGGGACCAGCTGATTGTGTAATGGATACATTGCTGGACTCCCACATAGTTTACCGCAGTTTGAGTCCCAGACCTGGCAGCCTAAATCTAATGCTGGGCATGTGTTCATGTGTGCCCAAGATCCTGAGAGGGGATTGGAAGAGAAGGGATTGCAGTGTGGCCATCCCCCCTTTTTTTGGGGGTGGTGGTGGTGATTTATAACTTTCTGTTTCTCTGGTGAGCACATGTGCCCTAAAGCAAAAAATCTCTCTTAAAGAAAAAAAGTTAAATTCAAGGTCCTGGTGGTGATGCAGTAGTGGCACAATTGAACCTCCAATGGGGGTGGTCCTGAGTTCATGTCCTGGGACTTCCCTGACCATGCCAAACACACATGGTTACGATCTATACCAACAGTGATGAGGGATAGATTGTGGCATGGGGCCCCTGTGTCTCTCTCTTTCTCTAAAGAAGAAATAAATAATTTAATTTTTAAAAAAGTTAAGGGCTGGCTCTGTGGTACAGCATTAATGCACTACTCAAGAGAAGATGGATACCAATGACTATCAAAGTTCGAATCCACACCTGGTAGACCTGAGACACACTGGGCATGCATGGGGCTACTCAGGATTTGACCAACTGGAAGACTGGAGGAAAAGCATCTCAGTATGACTAGACCCTGGGGCAGGTGCTCCTCTTTCTCTCTGTCTTTCTCTCACTTCCATGCTCATGTTGGCATGCATGTGCAGCATCATGGATAAAGAAATTTTTAAGTAAAAATCAATCCCTTTAGCGTAGGTGTCGACAAAGTTTAAATTGAGCGGGTGTTGCATACTCAAATATCCGTGAGGGTCAAACAACTGGTAAAAGCGAGTGAAGCAGGCGAAGCGAAGACAAGAGCAGGGCTGATGTTGCTATCCTGTGTGCTGCTGTGAGGAAGGGTGAGGACGGCAGCCACCTGCATGCACCGTAGCTGCCACTTAGTCTCAGCCCATCGTTGCCATGAGGCATACAAACCCAATTGTCATATCTCTTGTTTTTCTAGAAAGGCCAGGGAACATGTTTATATGAAAACTACTGATTTCAAGTATTAAGCATTTAAGTGATCAGTTTGTATTCTGTGCTTTAAAATTTACTCCTCAAATGGGTGTTTGACTATTAGATGGATACGGCCTAAAACACTTGTGTGGACACTCAGAATACCTCAAACCAGTCTTGGATGAGCTGCACGGAACCAGATGCAAAGGACAATAGCTTTTAAAAATGTTTTTGAGTCTCCTCTAATTACAAAAATGCCCCAGTGTTTTGTATATAGACTCTTGAGATGCATAGATAAATTTTTAGCAAGCTTTGCTCCAAACATGTAACAAAGACAGGTAATTTCTGTATTCATCAGCCATCTAGAATCAACACCTATCTGATATTGTTTTCTCCTGTTGCCTTGGTTTCCGGTCTGAAAATTAACAGCATTGAACTCCTCCTTCCTATTCATTCTCAGGCAGAGAGAAAACAAATTCCTTTCCAGGGGATGGTGAGGGGGACTTTCGTGAAATGCACTTCAAAATTCAGTCCACTACACACACACACACACACACACACACACACACACACACACACACACGCACACATGCACGCGCACACATATTGAGGTCTGAGCTTATATAAGAAGTCCATAACACATGCAACTACATTTCTGTGACTATAGAATGGCATGTGAAATTATTAGAAAAGTTAATCCACTTATATGGCATCATATAGCCATTGCTTTTCAACCTGTTTGCTGCACCATTTGAAGTTCTTCATTCACTTTTTTCTTCCTTTAAGACTTTTGGCATAGAGCATGTGCACTCACTGGAGACAGTGAGAGGGAAAGTGAGAAATCACCTCCAAGGAGTGGTCATGCAATAACCCCCTCTCCTCCATTCTCTTCTCAGAATTTGGGACACACATGCACACATGCTTCATATGTTTTGCAAGCTACCAGGTCTGAGATTCAAACTGTGGTTAGCCATGTGGGAGTCCAACACCTTAACCACTATGCCACATGCTAGACCCCTCACTTCAACTTTTAAAAAGTTAAATTCAGGGACCAGCTGATTGTGTAATGGATACATTGCTGGACTCCCACATAGTTTACCGCAGTTTGAGTCCCAGACCTGGCAGCCTAAATCTAATGCTGGGCATGTGTTCATGTGTGCCCAAGATCCTGAGAGGGGATTGGAAGAGAAGGGATTGCAGTGTGGCCATCCCCCCTTTTTTTGGGGGTGGTGGTGGTGATTTATAACTTTCTGTTTCTCTGGTGAGCACATGTGCCCTAAAGCAAAAAATCTCTCTTAAAGAAAAAAAGTTAAATTCAAGGTCCTGGTGGTGATGCAGTAGTGGCACAATTGAACCTCCAATGGGGGTGGTCCTGAGTTCATGTCCTGGGACTTCCCTGACCATGCCAAACACACATGGTTACGATCTATACCAACAGTGATGAGGGATAGATTGTGGCATGGGGCCCCTGTGTCTCTCTCTTTCTCTAAAGAAGAAATAAATAATTTAATTTTTAAAAAAGTTAAGGGCTGGCTCTGTGGTACAGCATTAATGCACTACTCAAGAGAAGATGGATACCAATGACTATCAAAGTTCGAATCCACACCTGGTAGACCTGAGACACACTGGGCATGCATGGGGCTACTCAGGATTTGACCAACTGGAAGACTGGAGGAAAAGCATCTCAGTATGACTAGACCCTGGGGCAGGTGCTCCTCTTTCTCTCTGTCTTTCTCTCACTTCCATGCTCATGTTGGCATGCATGTGCAGCATCATGGATAAAGAAATTTTTAAGTAAAAATCAATCCCTTTAGCGTAGGTGTCGACAAAGTTTAAATTGAGCGGGTGTTGCATACTCAAATATCCGTGAGGGTCAAACAACTGGTAAAAGCGAGTGAAGCAGGCGAAGCGAAGACAAGAGCAGGGCTGATGTTGCTATCCTGTGTGCTGCTGTGAGGAAGGGTGAGGACGGCAGCCACCTGCATGCACCGTAGCTGCCACTTAGTCTCAGCCCATCGTTGCCATGAGGCATACAAACCCAATTGTCATATCTCTTGTTTTTCTAGAAAGGCCAGGGAACATGTTTATATGAAAACTACTGATTTCAAGTATTAAGCATTTAAGTGATCAGTTTGTATTCTGTGCTTTAAAATTTACTCCTCAAATGGGTGTTTGACTATTAGATGGATACGGCCTAAAACACTTGTGTGGACACTCAGAATACCTCAAACCAGTCTTGGATGAGCTGCACGGAACCAGATGCAAAGGACAATAGCTTTTAAAAATGTTTTTGAGTCTCCTCTAATTACAAAAATGCCCCAGTGTTTTGTATATAGACTCTTGAGATGCATAGATAAATTTTTAGCAAGCTTTGCTCCAAACATGTAACAAAGACAGGTAATTTCTGTATTCATCAGCCATCTAGAATCAACACCTATCTGATATTGTTTTCTCCTGTTGCCTTGGTTTCCGGTCTGAAAATTAACAGCATTGAACTCCTCCTTCCTATTCATTCTCAGGCAGAGAGAAAACAAATTCCTTTCCAGGGGATGGTGAGGGGGACTTTCGTGAAATGCACTTCAAAATTCAGTCCACTACACACACACACACACACACACACACACACACACACACAAACACACATGCACGCGCACACGTATTATCC
>NW_006159594.1:4166118-4194908 GCF_000334495.1 Tupaia belangeri chinensis
CACACACACACACACACACACACACAAACACACATGCACGCGCACACATATTATCCTAAAAGTAACTTACTTCTTGGTTTTCAGGAGATGACGAAAACATGGACTCCTTAAACTTGACTAACCTTCAAGTTCTTCTAGTTCAGTCATTTTATTTGATAGACAAACACAATTGAGAGGGGAGGAGTCATTTCTGTGGATTACTGGATGCCAATGTGACAGACTCTTCTACATAATGGAGCTTACACTGCAAACCCTTTTGAAATCATATGTCCTAGGTACAGTAGTACTTGGACTAGGACTCTCGTCTGATTGGGGCTCTTTTGTTAATATCGCTAGAACTCCCAAACTAGGCTGCTCAGCCTGACCTAGGCATTGGTTATATATCAGTAACAAATAATGGGGGGAAAAAACGGCTTAAAAATAAGAGGGGCTCCCCTTCAGATTGGCTCCCCAACTGAAAAGTCCAGAGGTAGACTGGGCTTGAGGCAGCATTTGTTTGCCAATTTCAAAAAGTCCATTTCTTCCATGATCATGTTCTTGATCAAATCATCATTACCATCAGAACAAACACTTAAATTGTGTTTGCGTGCCAAGCACTTTTCTAAGCACACTTCTATGGAACAGAGACTATTGCTAACCCTATTTTCATATAAGAGAAACCAGAGATATTGAGAACTTAAATTTACTGGCCCAAATTTGCATTGTAGAGTCAGAATACAAACTCATGCTGCTGACTTGAGAGCCTTTTCTCTTAACAAAAATTAAGAGTACAAAGACTCTGATTGAACTGATTTAGGATAGAACCCAGGGATCAGTGATTTAAAAAATAATATCCAAGTAGATTATGATGTACACTGGAGGTTAAAACCCCAGAACTGCCACACAGTGGGCTAAGGGCAAAATTGATATTTAGGAAATAATTCTGAGACCCAGAGCAAGGAGCACCATGGTGGAATTTATACCCAAGTTCTGTTCAGCAATGCTTACATTCCAATAGAGAAGCACAACCACTATCCACCGATGGAAAAAAACATTTAGATATAACTGCTGAGCATTGCTATACAGTAAGACCTGCCCAGCAGGGCCCCATTGCCTGAAGAACCCAAATATTATAGTCACAGTATGTTATCAGGGTGTCCATTACTTGGGTATTGCAATTTTTATATGATGGCAGTCAGAGACTGATTATAATCAGGAGAGACAGAAGAAATTCCTGGGGACACGGTGCTTCACTGCAGATCCCCTACCTCTAACTCTCAATACAGAAATCTTTGCAAGAGTACTTTCATGGATCTCAATGACAACAATTAAGCTTGAAGAGCATGAGAAGACATTTTAATCAGAAGCTAATTAAGAACAATGGGGGCATATGTATCATTGATTGTGTCTCAAGTACTTTGACTGATCTGGAAGATTATTCCATTAATATATGGATGTAAACAGACACCAACATTTTCTCAGGATGAAGCAACTTCACCTGAAAGGTTCCACCTCCAAATCTGGCTTTTACTTATTAGATGACACATAAAAATGAGCAACATTCACCTAGCTGGGAAAGACATTAGATGCTGATGTTATGTCTTTCGCTAGGACAGCATCAAATGTAAGAAATAACGTAGTGAGAGTCAAGAAATTAGCTTAGTTTATATTTAGCTGCCAATTATTGCTCCATTGTCAAATGACACTAATTATTTGTCTAGCCCTAAACACAAAAGATAAGTGCTGTGAATAATAGTGATACATAAGAGATTTTGAGCTTTTCTAATTTAATATATATATATATATAAAGCATTGCATTATTTGTAGTTTTCATATTCATGTATTACTGGATATATGGCAAATACTATAGGATGGTTTTAGGTGGAAGACATTTTTCTCCTATCTTCCTCATCTGGCCTCCACTTAAGCAATTAAACCATTTTATTCACCCTCTTAACACTATTAGTTTCTATTTTTCTCAAAATTGCCTTGGGATTTTTTTAGTTCATGCTCTCTCAGAACTCATGCTTGCAGATCAATATAATTTGCTTGTGGGCTCACTATCTTTGGTCTTTTCCCCTTTTCCCTGTCCCATGGGAGGAGGGGTAAAAAAGGACATCCCAGAAATTTCTTTTGTGTGTGTGTGTTAGAAAGATTTTTGCTGTAGTGTGTATGTACTTGCTGGAGAGACAGAGAGAAAAGGCAAGAAATTATCCCCTGGATGGGATGGCCACTCTGTGATCCCTTCTTCTCCATTGTCCTTTTGGGATTTGGGGCACATAGGCACTCATGCCTGGAAGGCTGGGACTTGAACCTAGTTGGCCATGTGGGAGTCCAGTGCCTTAACTACTACACCACCTGCTGGCCCTACAGAAATTTCATTCTAATCTTATCCTGCTGGTAACAGATAAAAGAGATTCTCATTGTCTAAAGAGTGACCTGAAAGAAAGTTTTCTGTATGTGACCTAAGACTCCAGCTCCTGAGTTGGAGAATTGCTACATTTTTTTGCTATATTTTTTCCAGTTCTCTGAGCATTATAAATATATGAAAGGATATTTTTTCAGGATTTATTGGGGGAAGAGAAAGAAGACTTTGTCTTCTAACCAGGTAGGCATCAAATAAAGGAAAACTGATGCTTGTCATTAAACAGCTCTTGAAAAGAGGAGAGAAGCCTTTCAACTCTTGAAAAGGGAGAGAAAGCTTTTCTGACACCATCTCCTCCCCTATATCAGAAGAGAATAAGTTCCCTTTCCTGGAACTTCTAGGCTCCCCAGTGATTGCTAAGCATCTATGTGTCTTGTTTATCTCCCTAGCCCCTGGAGTATCTGACATATATAATATCCCAATAAATAATCATTGCCTCTATGATTGTATATTGCTATAAATTCAAGAGCTTTGGTTGTAGACTGAAGTAATAGGTTTCCCATCCCTTGATTATAAATGCTGTGGATTCCTTAATGATAAAACAAATGCTATCTACAATGAGCAATAAAGATAAAACCAAAAGGTTTCTGCCGGGGTAACATTTTGTGAGGCCACAGATATATAAATATATGAATGACTCAAATGCTTGATAGAAATATGAATATGCACAAGGAAAGAAAAAAAGGTGACATTTGAAGTGTAGAGTGAAGTAACCTGGAAGTAGAGGATGTTTACTGAATTAGCAGGGTGGAGATTTTATAAATTATAAGAAAAGCTAACATTTATTAAGCCCTGATGGGTGCCAGCCCTATTCTAAGTGATATTTCATGAATTACCTCTTAGCTTTAAGGATGAAGTAATTTATAAACCCCACCTTATATATGATGTGCTTTAAGCATGACAAATTAAACGATATATCCAAAATCACATAGCCAGGAAGTCTTCATGCTGGGTTTCAAATCCAGGTTGCCTGCCTCAGCTCATGCCCTTGACTGCGGCTAACTGTCCTCTCTCTGTAGAAAATGAGCTTTGCCTGCTTCAGCATTCTGCCAGGCTGAACTTTAGCTAGCTCTAAAACACTTCCATCTGATTAATCCCAAATTTCCACTTCTAATATCATATGAAAGCATGTCTACTATACAAGTGTTCTGGTGCAGTTGTTTCTAACTATTCTGTTTGTGTTTACCTGGAATGCCTGGGGGATTCAATAAAGGTATTCCAATATAGAATCCTGAAGAAATCTATAGATGGAATGGAAATGAAGTGGGATGTAAGCAGCCTCTCTGTACTGAAATCATATAGTTCGCTGGAGACTGCTGTTCCGCTTCTTTGGGGAAAGAAGCAGCCCTGTACTGCTGTGTGTTAAGAAAGCAGAAGTCCTGGTCTGGAAAGCTATTCTAATCAACCAGTAGCTGCAAGCTATATTAATGAACTTTGTGTTACAGGCGATGGTGGGTGCAATGCTGACACACCATAGTTTTCATCTGATGATCCCAATCTGCTTAGAGGATAATAGTTTCTCTCAACCTTTACCATCTTAAGCGCCACTAAGATTGAATCATCACAGGGAGGCCAAATGGAATGCATGCAATTGGTTGTATAATGGGATGGTTGTTTTTGTTATATAATGTAACAATCATTCCAAATAAAATATGCTTGGTGTTGCTCTAAGGAGATATTCATGCTGGAACAGCCACATGGGCTCAGGTCACTGCAGGATAAGCAGAGTAGCCACCTGTCTATGGGATCTGTCTATGGAATACTATTTTGAACTTTCTTTCCCCAAGAATATATCCCTCCCAACATTTATGCATTTATCCTGTTAACAAGAATTCACTGAATTCCTGTTATGGGCTGGACAGTTGTAATAGAAATGCAGAGTTACACATGAGCTAGTCGATAGTCAAAATAAGATGTGATGAGAGCTATTACAGTAGAAGATATACACTGTCCCAGGACCCCAGCATGGCAAACAGAGTCTTTATCTTCTAGGCACAGCTAATTTTATCTTCCTCCATTCTTCCAGCTGAACCTGGTTCTAGCCACATTGAGGTTAGGAGGTGCCATTAAAAGGCCACAATTATTCGAATTGATATGGTTTCTCAAGCTATTTCTTAGACTTCAAATAGTAGGCCCCATCTTCTCTGCTTGCTGAACCCTTACCAATTTTTCAAGATTTAATACGTGTGTGTATTTATAGACAGGTAAAGAGAGAGGGAGAGACAAGGTATCTTTTATCCTTGACAGTGTCACTACACCATGATACCCCACCTCCCAACATCCAGACTTACAGCCAATCAAGATAAGGGTCAACCTTGAGCCTCCCACATAGTTCTGACTTCAAGTAGCAACATCCTATTGCCTGTACTGCAGTGGCTGTGCCACAGCCTCCTTTTTGAATCCTTTCCTGATTTCCCTACCTTTTTTTCTTTCTTCTATGCCTCAGTCAACCAGCCTTTTTCAAATTCCAAAGCATTTTGTTTTACTTCTCCCTTGCAATTTACTAATTTGTATCACCTCATATTACAACATATTTTTTTTTTTTTTGGCTCTTACTGGTTTGTAAACTCTTAAGGACAGAGGCCATATATTTCTTTCTCTATCCTTATTGGAAATTGCGTATGGCTCATTAAATGCTTTCTGGCTGATACAGTGAATTACTAGAAATATAAATACCATATGCAGGCCAGCTGGTGGCATGGCATCAAAGAACCTGCACAACTCACTGCAAGGTTCCAGTCTTGAACCCATTCAGTAGTTTGGAAAAAACATGCCAGGTATGTGTGCATGCATGCCCAAAATCCAAAAAGGAGGGAGAAATGGCGGAGAGGTGATTGTGGTGTGTATACCTACAGGTGGTGACTTCTCACTTTTTCTCTCTCTGCTGAGTGTATGTGCCCTCTGGCAAAATTTAAAAAAACAAAATAACAAAAAGAAAAAAAAAAACATGAACACCATTTGTTTAGAAGGTATTGTAAAACTTACATATTTTACATCATTAAATTTGCAAAAGTTTTTCAAGATAAATATTATCATCCCCATCTTACAAATGAGGAATCTAAAACTCTGATGGGTTAAATGAGTCCCTCAAAGCCACAGAGATCAAAAATGTTGAACTTCTTTGGTTTCGTTGTTCATCTTCTCTTTTATTATCCTGCAAAGAATAAGTGAGAATGGCGGTGTAATTGTATGAAGGATCCCTTCATTTGTGTCCTTGTTATTCAATATAGGATTGTCAGATTAACTGCACTGTCAACACATGAAGGCTTGTAAGAAATGCTGAATCTTAGGCCCCATTCTACATTTGTGAAATCAAAATTTTCATTTTAGATGATTAGAAGATTGTTCTTACAGACATCAAAGATTAAAAAGGACTTATTAACTTCACAGTTTTTCCTACATTTATCATGGTTCTTAGCCTTTTCAAGACTTTCTAATCTAATATATAAGTCATCTCAAACACAGAAAATTGATGCTTGTTATATGCAGTTAATAAGCAGAAGAAAGTTCATAGCTATGAGTTCAGGCAAATCCTAGAAGAATAGTGAGATTTCTCCCTCTTTCTTAATCATCCTTTGAGAGAAGAGGACTGAATAATCCAACAAACTAAGTTGCAAGTGTGAAAATATTGCAAGTGCTTCTCCTTAGGATAATTTGATAGTGAGCAACAATGCATGACATAAGCTGTCTAAAGAAGAAGCTTAAGAATACATATGGAATGGTTGCAGTGGCAGGCTTTTATAGATATCTAAGTAGGTAATTGGTTATGGGACTGGCCTTCAAGGACGTGGTTCTAAATAAACTTCAAGGAAGTTATTTAAGGATTTCGGCAACAGCAGGTTCTGAGTCTTCTCCTGTGATTTAACATTAATGGCATTCAGCTACTCCATCTACTCCATCGTCTTTCTTTGCACCACCATAATCACCATTGTTTGTTCCCTTGTCATTTCCTTTTCCTACTAAAAGTCGTTTTTTCCCAGGTAAGTTCTAAAAACTAAAAATATGATTAGTTAATTTTATTTACAACACTGGCTACATGGATTCTCTATCACTGGGTGGTACATTAGTTTGTGGAAAAATTTCCTTGTTCAAATGGCTAGCTCCAGTTTCATATCTGTGGTTCAGAGAATAGAGTCATTTCTATTATAAATAGCTTTTCAACTTCTGCAGAAACTGGAGGAGGCTATTTACTTTAGAAATGGGTATGAATGGATGGCTCTATAAAACATGTTGAGGGCAAAAAGGAGAGATGTAAGTTAAATTTTTCAAACTCATTGTTGAAGAACCAACTAGTTCCTGGGAACCAGCAGTTAGCGTAATGGCTATGTCGCTGGATTCCCACGTAGTCGACCGCGGTTCGTGTCCCGGACCCGGTGGCTTAAAACTCACGCCGGGCGCGTGTGCGTGAAAAAAAAGAACCAACTAGTTCCTCATATACTCAATAGATGTGACTAATTGCAAATTTTTTTATTATTCTTCAGGACATGATATTATGTTAAGAGATAAAATTGCCCCATTAGCTTACTGTGTGTGTATGTATACCTAGGGCCTTGATATATTACCTTGAGCTCACGATCCTCTACCTCTGCTTCTCTGAGTTGCTGAGATTATCAGTGCATACAACTATGCCAAGTCTTTTTTTTTTTAACTTCACAGTTTTTCCTACATTTATCATGGTTCTTAGCCTTTTCAAGACTTTCTAATCTAATATATAAGTCATCTCAAACACAGAAAATTGATGCTTGTTATATGCAGTTAATAAGCAGAAGAAAGTTCATAGCTATGAGTTCAGGCAAATCCTAGAAGAATAGTGAGATTTCTCCCTCTTTCTTAATCATCCTTTGAGAGAAGAGGACTGAATAATCCAACAAACTAAGTTGCAAGTGTGAAAATATTGCAAGTGCTTCTCCTTAGGATAATTTGATAGTGAGCAACAATGCATGACATAAGCTGTCTAAAGAAGAAGCTTAAGAATACATATGGAATGGTTGCAGTGGCAGGCTTTTATAGATATCTAAGTAGGTAATTGGTTATGGGACTGGCCTTCAAGGACGTGGTTCTAAATAAACTTCAAGGAAGTTATTTAAGGATTTCGGCAACAGCAGGTTCTGAGTCTTCTCCTGTGATTTAACATTAATGGCATTCAGCTACTCCATCTACTCCATCGTCTTTCTTTGCACCACCATAATCACCATTGTTTGTTCCCTTGTCATTTCCTTTTCCTACTAAAAGTCGTTTTTTCCCAGGTAAGTTCTAAAAACTAAAAATATGATTAGTTAATTTTATTTACAACACTGGCTACATGGATTCTCTATCACTGGGTGGTACATTAGTTTGTGGAAAAATTTCCTTGTTCAAATGGCTAGCTCCAGTTTCATATCTGTGGTTCAGAGAATAGAGTCATTTCTATTATAAATAGCTTTTCAACTTCTGCAGAAACTGGAGGAGGCTATTTACTTTAGAAATGGGTATGAATGGATGGCTCTATAAAACATGTTGAGGGCAAAAAGGAGAGATGTAAGTTAAATTTTTCAAACTCATTGTTGAAGAACCAACTAGTTCCTGGGAACCAGCAGTTAGCGTAATGGCTATGTCGCTGGATTCCCACGTAGGCGGCCGCGGTTCGTGTCCCGGACCCGGTGGCTTAAAACTCACGCCGGGCGCGTGTGCGTGCGTGCCCAAGATCCCGAGAGGAGAATGGAGGAGAAGGGATTGCGGCGTGACCATCCCCCCTGGGGGGTGATTTCTCGCTTTCTGTCTCTATGTCTCTCTCTGTCTGTCTGGCGAGCGCACGCGCCCTACAGTGAAAATCTCTCCAAAAAAAAAAAAAAAAAAAAAAAAGAACCAACTAGTTCCTCATATACTCAATAGATGTGACTAATTGCAAATTTTTTTATTATTCTTCAGGACATGATATTATGTTAAGAGATAAAATTGCCCCATTAGCTTACTGTGTGTGTATGTATACCTAGGGCCTTGATATATTACCTTGAGCTCACGATCCTCTACCTCTGCTTCTCTGAGTTGCTGAGATTATCAGTGCATACAACTATGCCAAGTCTTTTTTTTTGGGGGGGGAGAGGTTTATTGCTATAGGGTGCATGTGCTCGCCAGACAGACAGAGAGAGACATAGAGACAGAAAACGAGAAATCACCCCCCAGGGGGAATAGTCACACTGCAATCCCTTCTTCTCCATTCTCCTCTCGGGATCTTGGGCACGCACGCACACGTGCCTGGCTTGAGTTTTAAGCCACTGGGTCCAGGATGCAAACCGCAGTCGACTACGTGAGAGTCCAGCGACATAGCCATTATGCTAACTGCTGGTTCCCAACTATGCCAAGTCTTTAGGTTGAACTGGGAATTGAACCCAGGCTCTGGTTCCAGCCCAAAACACAGCATCTTATACCTGCCTACATTGTTAGAGGGTGAATGTGCTCACGAGAGAGAGAGAGAGAGAGAGAGAGAGAACTCCCCAGTGGGAGTATGATCATACCTCAGTCCTTTTTTCTTCAGTTCTCCATTTCATCAGGGTTTTTGACATGCGCACACAAGTGTCTGGCATGTTTTTCAAGAGGCCAGGGTAAGGATTTGATCTATCTGCCATAGAGGTTCCGGATCCCTAAGTACAGCACTTACATGCTGTGCTACAGGGCTGGCCCTAAAGAATTATTTTATTGACTACCTACTATAGTTAGATACTCTGCAACATGAGATTATAGGGATCTATCAAATCTATTGGATCACTGGAAAAGTCATGACATACTTTTCTCTTTCTTATGTAAAAATGCATCTTGACTTTTCCAATGACCCAATAGCTGATGCCTTCAGTGGGGTTATAATGTAGTGGTCACAGCTATGTAAGGAAATGCTCCCAAAATGTATGGCAATTCAAATTTTTTTTTTTTTTGAGAGGTTTTTTCGCTATAGGGTGCATGTGCTTGCCGGACAGACAGAGACATAGAGACAGAAAGTGAGAAATCACCCCCCAGGGGGAATGGTCATGCCGCAATCCCTTCTCCTGCATTCTCCTCTGGGATCTTGGGCATGCACGCACATGCGCCCAGCGTGAGTTTTAAGCCACCGGGTCCGGGACGCGAACCACGGTTGACTACATGGGAGTCCAGCAACATAGCCATTATGCTAACTGCTGGTTCCCCCGGCAATTAAAAATATTAAGTCTATAGCACATAAGCCTAAGGTGTGGCTTCCATTTATTTATGTGTATGTCTCCTCTTGTTCAGTTTCTTTCATAATTTCTTTGTCGTGAAATTAACATTAATTTGTTGTTCAAATAATTATCTTCACTATCTAAGCAATATGAAAAGAAGCAGAAATAAGTTAATCTAGCTTGTGGCTGAGTGACATTATTTAAAAAGTTGAAAGGCTGAGAGTTAAATACACACTTGCTCGGTAGTTATGGTAGAGCCTGTCACAAACAGTAGGCCTAAGACATTGCCTAATCCTGGGGCAAGAAGGGCATGTTACATTAAAACGATAGCACTTTGTTCTATCAACAGTCTGAAAACATTCATTCTAAGCATCATTTGAAGCATGAATATTTGTAATGAATATAGGACCACTTTATTTTGATATGTGAAGTCCAAAGACAATTTCGTAACTTAGCACACTAAGAGAGACAAAATATGGGAACATTGATAGGCATTACAAAATCCAAGGTGTTTTGCTTTGGTTTTTTTGTTTGTTTCTTTGTTTGTTTGTCACTGGGTGCATGCACTGGCAGAGAGAAACAGAGAGAAGAAAACTGAAAAATTAACTTATCATCCTCCAGGGGGGATGGCCATGCAGCAATCCCTCCTCTTGGGATTTGGGGCATGCACACGCATGCATCCAATGTGATTTTCAAGCCGCCAGGTCTAGGACTTGAATTGTTCTGGGCCATGGTTTCAAATCTAGTGCCTTAACCATCATGCCACCAGCTGTTCCCTACAGAGTCCAAGTTTTACTTTTCAAAGCACCATGTTTCAAAAGTTATCACTCTCTAATCATAGTTTTCTATTTCCAGGTAGAGTGACTTGGATAGAATTATTTTAATTAGTCAAAGTCTATTTTCTAGCTCAGATAGACCTTGGTGAAGGTTGAGTCACAGAGATTATTTAATTGAGTACCTACATAATCAGATACTTATACTGATTATACAGTAATGTCAGATTACTGTGGTCCCATACATTGTCAGTGAAGGTCTCATAAACATTGTAAGAAAAAAACAAGTAGGAGAGCTGTGTGATATGTGAAAAGAAATATCTAGTCACTCTATTTTTAGGATTTTCCTAGACATCTTATATGTCAGAGGAGAACTGAGCATATGCTAGGTATATTAGAAAGGGTTGTTCTTATTTTTTGCCTTGTCTTTCATCCAGTTGATTAGGACCAACTACAAAAACAATATTCTCCATAACATAAGGAAAGTACTAGAGTCAGTTCTTGACCTCTTTTTAACACTAGAATTGTTATTTTTCTTCTTTTTCCTTCTCTTTGGTGGATGGCTTTGCAAGAAAGAATTCTGGGGCCTCATGGCACCTCAGAAGTGATGAGAAATTCATGTACTCAGTTTTCAGTTTGTTTTTAGTTTGTTCTTTTCAAAGGACATGTATGCAATGTTTCTGCTCCTATATCAGCAGTAGCTGGCCTGCTTGTGACAAAATTGTCCAACAAGCTTATAACTTTCCAGGTCCTATATAAATGACATTTCGTTTTGGCAGATGGACATAGACAATGAAAGCTTCTTTGGGAATTAGATTTAATAGAACTAATTTAGATCTCATGAAGAAACTGGAACAAAAGTCACTGGCATAAAATAACTGGTTTTCTTTATTAGGTAAGTTAATTTAAATGAAAATTCTTTATTGAGCCTATGGGGTTTTGTTACTCTACATATTACATGTCATGCATTGAATAAACAATTAACAAATAATAAATTTCCAAACTGGTCACTAAAGCAGCAGAGAATTTTAGAATGCCAAAAGGTGAGAGTGAAAGATTTTCGGAACTGTCCATGGTCTCCTTCAGGTTATCTACTGTTATCCCCATGTAGATGTAAATCTTACACTCTAAGTAAAGACAGTATGATTGCATTTCTTCAGCTATCTCTCTCAATCACATTGCCACCCATAATCCCACAACAGAAATTTTGGGACTATCACTGTTGACGCCCACAACCTTGCCTGAGGCTTCATTAAATCAATTATTATAAATATATTTCTGGTGTTCTGCTATCCATCTCAAGAAAAAGAAATAAAAGAAGCTCTCTGAGGGTCAGTAGGTGCATGGTGGTTAAGATGCTGGACTCCCAAATGGCTGACTATGCTTCAGATCTGTATCTGTATCTGGCAGCTTGAAAGTCACGCTGGGTACAAGTGCGTGCATGCCCAAAATCTCAGGAGGAGAATGAAGGAGATGGCAGCATGGCCATCCTCCCTGGTAGGGGTAGGGAGTATGATTTCTCAATTTTTATTCCTCTCTCTGTCTCTCTAGTGAATGCACATGCCCTATGGCAAAAACCTTAAAAACAAACAAAGACACAAAAAGTTCAAAAAGAGCTCTAACAAATTTCTGTAATTCAGAGCCTTGATCTAAGGTATTTCATTTATTCTCTCTTTTTAAACAAAATTAATGTCATATTATAGCCTTTCCCAAATATAAGAAAAACAATCATCAATAGCTCGAAGAGTCTCCAGATTCAGGCTATGTTGTTATAATCGGGTCAGTTAAAGCTGCTTTCAGCTCAATCCACATCACAAAACTGTCCTGGGGCCAGTGCTTTCTTTGGATCAGGTATATTCAAATGCCACCAGGTTGTGAGCTTTGGGCTACAAACAGTAACCCAGTGTGAGTGAGCACACCCTGCGGCAGAGGCACTGTAATAACTGTATAGACAGTGGAGGATAGCGTTCCACTACCATACAGCATCATAAACAAGGCCAATGCAAAATAAAACAAAACAAAACTATTGTCACCTACTAGGATGGGAACCCGAGAGTAAAAACTCCTAAGCTGTTCATTACAAGCTTAAATGAGCAACATTAGACTTACATTAGACTTAAGAGAAAAGAGAAAATAGAGCTACTGAACTGTCAGGGATGCAAAATTTCCTAATGCAAGAGAAAGATCACCACAAATTCAAAAGCTGAGCCTCTTGTATTAGCTATCTTATTTTCAACTGGGAAAATTCGTAGGTCCAACCTAAGTATTGCTTTTATGAATCTGTTAGAAGAGACGGTAGAAGAAATAGCTGAGCAGCATCATTTCCATATTTGTCTTTCTTTTTTCTTTTCTTTTTTTTTGGGGGGGGTAGGAGTACTGCTGAGACAAAATGGGATTTGGGAGAAACTTGTTTGTTTCTGGTGTATCTAGTCCTGATCAAAAAGAATAAAACAGAAAAGAAACCAATGATAAAATTTTGAAACCTGAATTTTATCAGAAGTTTATTTTGATTTTATTATGTTTGATGCTAGTGAGGGATAAGACAGACATGAAAGGTTTTGAGTATAGATTTTAGAACTGAGTGATGAGCAAAACTGACAATTCATATTCTTATCAAATCCTTTTGAGTCTTACAAAATAGAAGTTTCCTTGAATTTTCTGACATCTTCACATCTCATCCTGCCCCAAACTTGGAGACTCTGACAAACATAAAAGTTGAAAAATACAAGCAAGAAAAAATACTCAGCTGCAAACCTGTTAAAAATATAAATAAATAAATAAATAAAAATCTCTCATTTAGTTGAGGTTGAAGGCTCTCTTTAATAAAAGGTAGTTGTCTCCACAAGGGTATTTGACCTAAAATCTAACTATCATAAATAAGGAACTGAAGCGGAACGTAAATTACAATGCTGAGACTGAGCTTTTCTTAGCTAGTTTCAAAATGCAAACTAAAATCAGGAAAAAGTATTTGTGTTACCTGTAGATTGACTGCAGTTTTGTGTGTTTGAATAGTCCCAGGAAATCTTCTAGGTGGCTATTTGTTTATTTAAAACATTATAAAGCATCGGAACATCTAAAAAGTCATATGCATTATATATGTGGCTTGTGGCAGTGCTAGAACGTCTTTGATTTCTTTGGCAAAATGAAATCTTCTCTATTCAAGGACACATTTTTCCTTCATCATTGTCATCATGGAATTCTCACTACCACTGCTATTACTACCACAATTACCTGAATATATAATAAGTGTACATTTAGACCAGCTGTAATGGCACAGAGGTAATGCAAGGCTCTGCAATGCTGAAGCCATATGAGAAGATCCTGGATTCATATCCCCAGGTCTCCTGTAGACAACGAGCACATGTGTGCATGTCTATGATCCTGGTTGCTGAGATGGGGGTGAATTCTGGCATGAAGATCCTATTTGGGGTTCTCTTTCTCTGTGTCTGTCTCCCCATCTCTCAGTCTCTCTCTCATGGAAGAAATAAGTAAGCTTAAAAAAATGTCCATTTAATGAGCAACATTAGACTAGGAAAACATGAAAATCCTCTACCTCATAAGGCACAGTAAGTTGTCAGACTTAATCAGCAACTGATGGCTGTATTACATTCCTATTCCTACTGCATCAACAGTGTGGATACCATATGATTCTGAAAGATAGCTTCCTACTCAAAAGAGCTGCAAGGATACCACTGCCCACTGCAACAAGGCAGGTGCTGCCTTTCATGATTTTTGATTTTTTTTTTTTTTTTGGAGCGCTTTTCACTATAGGGCACGTGTGCTTGCCAAAAAGACAGAGAGAGCCAGAGAGACAGAAAACGAGAAATCCCCCCCCAGGAGGGATGGCCACGCCGCAATCCCTTCTCCTCTATTCTCCTCTCGGGATCTTGGGCACGCACGCACATGCGCCCAGTGTGAGTTTAAGCCACCGGGTCCAGGATTCAAAGCGTGACCGATTACATGGGAGTCTAGCGACATAGCCATTACGCCAACTGCTGGTCCCGCCTTTCATGAAATTTTATTCTCCTTCTTGGAGGCATTCCACCTTTTCTAAAATCAATCCTAGAAAAGAGCTAACCAGTTCCTGTGTTGGAGTCATGAGCTGATAGTGGAGAGCTTTATGTACAGGTGAAAAAGGAGTTGATACTTGTACGGTCCTGTGTAGCATGGGACTAATATTAACCATATTCTCAATGATAAAAACAGACGTAGAGGGGTGTTAACACCTCTGATGCTGAGTCTCTAACTTACCTTTATACGCATTATACTATTTAGAGCATATCTGGAACACAACAGGAGAATTTTATGAAGAATGAAGCCTGAAGGGACACTGGCTTTAATTTTAATTTCTTCTGAGTTAGACAGCATTTTAAAATCCCAAGTGGGCACATTAGTCTACAAAGTGGGAGTAATTATGAAAGTGCTCCAGTCACCACTGTGTATGGCCAGACTGCTTGCTAGAAGCAGGGATAGGCGACAGTGCAGAGTGGCAAGAACATTTTGTCCTGTATTAAGCCCTGCTTCCCTCAGAGGCTGAGTGCCAGACGACTGGTACCCCGTTCTTCAGGCGGGTGAGCCAATTAGCACATTCCTTAGTCTGAAACTGCAGTTGCTGTGTATGTGATCTGCATACTGATTTAGCTGAGATTTGACCTTCTGGGCAGAGAAAAACAAGAATCCCAGGTGAGAGAGAACATTGGCCTAGATTTTTCTATCCCCTCTCCTTTGCTATTCATTTCCAGGCATACCAGTTCAACCATTTTTCCTGCCTACTTCTGAAATTGGAAAACAGCTATTTCATTTGCAAAGTTAAATCAATATATAGGATTAAAAACTACTAAAAATCATGACTTTTACTTCCCTCTACTAATGTCAAAATGGTATGCAGGTAATTCCTTGAACTAGTGACACTGTCGGCCCACATGGGGGCAGTACTAGGTAATCAAAAACCTGGAGGAACTCAGAGCAAGTGAAGCTGGCAGAAGACAAACTCGGAATACATAAAACAGAAGCAGGATAGTTTTTCATAACCATTAGATTCCTTAAAACCAGTCATTATAGTGTTCTAAATGTTCTAGCTGAAAGAATTAGGAAGGGAAGATGGCTACCAAATTTCCAGCTACTACTGCAAGGAAATGCTGGAAAATTTTTTTGATTAATTATTCCAGTTGACATTACTTTTAATACCTACAACATGAAGCAGACACACAATTTTTTAGTTAAATTATCAAGTTATATTCTAGGATTGTTTGAAACCAGCAGTAGTATATCTTAGGTATAGAGTTTTAATTTCTTCTTGTATAATATGATGTGTAGTTTTTTTTTAATAAAGAATTTTTAAATAAAGAATTCTAGAGATGCTGTGAAAGTAACCATGCGTTAATAGTCAATGCAAGTTTACCAATATAGTGAATGCACAGAAATTATTAGTGACATAATGATATCTAATAGGTTTCTCTTTCAGATACAACTTTTTTCTTTTCTAAAAAAAAAAAGCTAAACTAAACAAAAGTGTATTTATTTCATTGGAGGAGAGGAGAGAGAAGTTCCCTTGACAGTCACATACCAAAATCCTTTTCCCCAACCATTTGAGCCGGCCTCGATCACCGATTCCCTGAGCCTGGAGTACAGGTTGACCTGGGGACAGAACCCTAATCTTCCATATGACCTCTGGTATTACAGTGTTGTACTACTGCTGTGTCACTGTAGCTGGGCTTGGATCCTCTCTAGGTTGTAACAGCTACATAAGCAATCATTGGTATAATTATACACTCATCTAATCTAAAGGGTTTTCAATGTTGAAAGAAGAACTGTCTTCTATCAAGACTGTCGGGATCGATCACCATGGTTACTTTTTAGGCATATTTTAGAAAAACAAGGAAAGAGCTATAATATATTGAGTGAAATTCCTGCAATCTATAGTACTGAATGACACAAAGCCTTTGTTTCCTTACTCAGAGGCGATATTGCACCAACGATAGCTTCAGATGGTGTCCCATTCCAACTTCCATAAAACAAATTTGGAATTAGCGGATGGGTTCCTGATCACATTAGGTCATGTGAAAACAATGGCAAATGACAATCTTTATGACAGTCTGGGTTACAATGCAAACTTGCAAATTGTCACAGAAGAGTCAACAGGCTCTCCTGGTGATAATTTGAACTAAATGGGACAGACAAGGTACATCTGTCCCTGATGGCATCAGCATTGGCCCTTGACATCTTTCTCTGTATTCTCTTATTTCCTTTCCCCTATTTCTTATCCTTTGGATAAAATTAAACTCTGAATTCTCTTTATCTTCTTCCTTAATTGTATCCCCCTTTATGCTGATACACATACCAGAATATCCAATTGTACCCATGGAAGTTGTTTATCCCTGAGGGGATCATTTGGTACTCAAATGGCTGTGGATCCTGGGCCAGAGCAAGAATATTATTAGAGAAAATTCAGTGTTTGCTTTTGCATTCATTTGTTTTTAAAAATCTCATTAGTACAAAGGTTATTTCTTCCATTAAGTGACGACAGAACAAAGTATATTAAAAAGCACACCTCTTTGCTTTCTTTAAAATGGTATCTTGGACGGGAATGAAGGAAACTGACTTCCTACTTCATGAATGTTTTAAATATGGAAGAAAACATCTGCTTTGCTTCAGTCTGGGGTTTGGTAAGTAAAATTTCTCAGGCGGAGTTTTTCATTCTAGCTTAGAAAATGACTAAAATGGCTACGTATTTGAACCTCACCATAATGTCACCCCAGAATCATTAGACAAATCATGATAAGTGAGTTTTATGCAAAAAACATAGCTCCAAATCCCAACCTTTCTGAAAGTCAGTATACAAGCCTCATGTAACCCTTACACAAAATTATATAATCTCTTTGTGTGACCACACTATTTTAACGAGCATACAGGGAAATGAATCGCACAGATGATGTAATGATAAACAGATTAATCTTTTTAATAACTTGGGATTTTTGCTTGCTGGATTTTAATTTTTTCCTCTTCTAAAATGCTAAGTAGAACCTATAACACAGGAACATGATTTCCTGTTGCTTTCAGCATGAGGGATCAGGTTGGGATCAGGTTTAATCTCTCTCTTTTCATTTATCTAGTCTCTTATGGCACCCACATAAAGGCTCTTGGTGCTTTCCGCTCTGACATCTCTTCCAACCCCACTTACTTCCTTTTCGTAGTTCCCACTTGATCATTAGCAAGAGGGAGGAATGAATAAGAGGAGAAAGACAAAAAGTAATTAATTCACTGAAGTGCAGCTGCAAATGAATTTTTGAAATAAATTATTAATTCTCTCTTTAATATTTCTACATTGATACTGCTCTGTATCTGGGGATTGGAAGCGAGAGCTGCTTTGCTTTGTAGCAGCAATGCCCTCGGTAGAGACAGCAGTACCTCCCTGCAACTAGAACGCATTGTGCCAAAGTGATGCTTCTTTCTTTCATCAGCAACATGCCGTTAGCCAGCAGTATTTTAAATACGCGTGGGTTTTAAGTTTGATGGTAGGTAGAGGAAGCATACGGGATGGGGGTGGTTGCAATAAAAGAGGTCAAGTGCCATACTTTCTGTATCTTCTGGTGTCAGTTTCCTGAAATACTGAAACCGAAACAAAAGTTAAATATGTACGATGATTCTTGAGAAAAAGGTGACATCATAGATCCAAAATCTCTTTGCTTATGTAGAAAGGACCAAAGAATGCTGAATTACGTAGAGGATGTTAGAACTGGTAGCACTGAGTATCAAGAGTATCACAAAGAACTATCTATCTTTGCATTGCCTGACCCGTCCTGAGAGGAGATCAGGGAATAGCTGTACAGGCTGCTGGTGGAACTCAACTGGACTCCATCCACATCTTCAGTCATCTCTAAACCCAGATTACAGCATGCACCTCTTATTGCTCCCTTTACTCCAATCAAATGTTATCAGGAAATCTGCTTTTCTTGACCTCTGTGGCATGTGATTGGAAGGTAAACCTTAGCATTATATGGAAAAACTATTTTTAGCAACAGCAAGCAATGGTGCTGCTTCTGTGTTCAAAGATGTTGGCTCCAAATGGCAGAGGAATGATTGTTTCCACTTAAAGTGATTGATATGTCTACACACACTTGAGAGATAGAATTTCATTACCTATTCTTCCTGCAGGGACTGACTGAATATAGTTTCAGAGGAAATAGGGAGCACATTTGTGTAACAGAGTACCATTTTCTTCCATGAAATGGAGAAAGGAAAAAACCAATACATGTGGGGAGCAATTGTGGCTACTAAAGAGAGCGAACAAAGATATGGAAAGAGTAAAGGAATTTCTACCACAGAAAAATGTTCAATACACACAGTAATTAGGCTTTTTTTTTTTGCTTTCTGTTCAATGACAGTAAAACAATTCTATTGGTTTACTTGCAAAAATATTTATTTCTAAATTACCTGTAATGAATAAGCACAGAAAAGAAAGATAAAAAGGATTGTAAAAGGCTACCTAACACGATTCAATTTTTTCCATAATAACACTTAATGTTTTTGTTTTGTGTGACATTTAAAAACTTGGAAACTGAAGTTACTAATATCTTGCTGGTGATTTTAGAAAAGAAAATGAAGAAATCCTGTCTAATTTGGGGTCAAACATAAGAGGAAACAACTTAATGAGCTCCTAAAAATGTAATGTCCTTTTATAAAACAAGAAATACTTTTGCAACCTAAAAATCTGTATTCTCAAAAATATTTTTCTCTAATGCTGTTTGGTTACCTCCTAAAGCCATTATTTCCAGCAGAGGCACAGAAATCCTCAGCTGTGTAGGCGGTCCCAGTAAATTTAGCAGCCAAGCCACATTTTGACATGTTAAGAATAGGCATCCATAAATCTTCCCCAGCTTCTCTTGAGAAGATTAAATCTTTCTTTTCAAGAATTTGCTAAATTTCAGGAAATGCTATAATATAACAAATGACTTGTAGTCAAGGCTAAAGAAAGAGTGGAAGATAATGGAATCCCTTTGTTCAAGAACTGAAGCAGAAGCTGGAGGAAACTTCTGGAAGTTCTATATTAGCTACTAGAAAAGAGAGAGACCCTGGGGCAAATGAAAGCAATCTGCCTACAGTAGCATTTGAACATATGAACAGGGTCATGACAGAAGCTCAAAAGAAGCTCCTATGCTGTTAGGAGAGGAATCCGATTTCACAACCAACCTCTTTAGAGCAGGGATGCCACAAACAAGCTTTCAATTAAAAGAGACTTGAATATTCCGAGTTCCATTGTTCTTTCTTACACCTAGTCAAAGAGGGCATCCAGGACCTCTTTATCTACCAAGTCTACTTCAAAATGCATCTTTTCTCTGCGCAGGAAGGAATTATCATACTGAGTTATACATGGAAAAGGCTTTCGCTACTTAATATGAATATAAGAAGCAGACTCTCTCACAAAAGCAGATGCAGAACTTATTGGAGGAGCACTGGGCAGGTAAGAGAATTAAAGACAGAGTTAAATAGGTTTAGGGGAGATGGAATCCCAGATCCCAGTTCTGTGAGAGAAATGACTTAGCATCGTGACCAGGAGTTAGCGTAATGGCTATATCGCTGGATTCCCATGTAGTTGACTGCGGTTTGAGTCCCGGACCCGGTAGCTTAAATGCACTCTGGGCATACTGGCATGCATGCGTGCCCAAGATCCTGAGAGGAGAAGGGATAGCGCCATGGTCATCTCCTTTGGGGGAGGAGGGTAGATTTCTCTTTCTGTCTCTCTGTCTCTCTCTTTCTGGTGGGCACACGCGCCCTGTAACAAAAACCTCTCAAAAAAAAAAATGACTTGGCATCACCATTTTCTATGCATATATTGTTCCTCTGCGATACTTCTAAATGCCAAGGTAGTCTAATTGGAATGACATAAGTCACATGTTTACCCACTGGATGAGAATGAAATTGCGGATGGCACAGCCGTCAGGATCACATGGAATAGTGGGGAGTAGTTCCCAAAAGGAAAACAGACTTCTGTTACCCCAAGAAGAAAGAAATCTTGAACAACAGGAAACAAACATGCGAGGAAAAAAAAAAAATGCCGTCAGAAAGCAAGTTTAATTTTCCAGTCAGATCATTCAAGGTTGAAAATCTGATCTCTGTCTCTCCTATGAGTACTTGCTCCTCTCCCCTGTATCTCACCTTCCCTAAAGTAAGTAATGTTACTTTCCTATAGCTCAAGAAAATAGCTTACATTCTATTGGATGGGACAGGTAGAGAAGGGTCTGAAAAAGAATAGGATGCTCCCTCCAGCAGGTACGTATTGGCCCCACGTACTACCTGCAATAGTGTCTACTGAACAGATCCATACATGTTAGACATTTATCTATACACAGTTCCATAGCCACTGAAAGACCCCAGCACTGCATAATTACTCTTTTCTTGTACCTTTGATTGCATATCTCCTAAATCTCCCTTTAAAAGGCAGAGTCTTGCTTTTTTAGATCAGTCTGTTACTAGGATGTCTCTTTAACCACGAACTATTGGCAATAGTCTTTGCTAAAAGTCCCCCAAAGTGTGGTTATGGTCTGACCCTCAGCATTGGCAGTTTCGGGATTGCTTTCTCAGGATATCACTTTGGACAATAAATGTTTTTGTTCCTCTACAGTGACCTTCAAACCTGTATGCCGAGTCTGACTCATAAAACAAGACCTGTAACCTGAAGAATTAGTTCCTGAGAAAATATATTTTCACCTAAGGAAAAAGTATATATCTCAGTTTCACTAGTCTCTGAGCTCCTTATTTAATTTGTGTGAGGAGACTCTTCAAAAGTTCATGGAAAATACATATTGTTAAAAAAGAAGTTCTTTGCGCCAAATAATCTTATACTTTAATTCTATTTTCCGTGACTTTTTGAAATCCTCTTCTGTATCCCTAGAGTATCTAGTATTTGTTTAATACATGTCAATTGAGTAAGTAACTGAATAACTGAGGTAGTAGATGAATAAATATTTATTTGGATCTGGCTATCAACTGAAACCCTTACAGAAATGTTTAGAGAAGTCTTAGAGGCTGTCTTATCTAACCCTGTCATACATTATAAGCTTGGGCATAGAGGCCTAGAGAAGGAAAATAAGTTGCCAAACATCAAATCTAATCTTATGACAGAGCTTAAAACCAAAGTGAATTTTTTTAGTTTAAATCTAGTACTTTTGACACTATAACATTCAGGTAACTAAAGTTCTTAACATGTGGTAGCTCCCAGAATATATATATTTGAGTAGCTAGTCTTGCAACTGAAAATCAACTTAGGTATAAAAGAATACTTTCAGAATAGGAGCCAGCAGGTGGCATGGTGGGTAAGGCACTTGGCTCCCACATGGTCTACTGCAGTTTGAGTCCTGGATCCAACAGCTTGAAAATCCCTCCAGGCACAAATGCATGTGTGCTCAAAATCCCAAAAGGAAAATGTAGAAGGGATTGTATCCTGGCCATCCTCCCTGAGGGGTGATTTCTCACTTTTTCTTTCTCTGTCTCTGTCTTTCCAGCAAGAGCATGTACTCCATAGCAAAAAATCTTTCTTAAAAAAAAGTTTCAGCATATTATAGAGGACATTCTCAAGGCTGAGTTTTGTGTCAGAGATTGCTTAATTATAATCTTAGCCCCTAAGAGGTCAGAACAAGATGCTCCATTCATATGGAAGGATATAGCCTTTCACTATGCTCTCATTCTACCCATAATATTTACTGGTCAGTTTCTAGACTAGGGACACTCTTTGCCATTGAACGTATGATAACAAGTACATCTATTTTCCAACAAGTTTGGACAAGCTATGGAGCTCCAGGGCACTTTTTATGGGAGGAAAATAGCCCACATGGGACTTCAATTCTTTCCTTTTGTCTCAGACATTTGCCCCAACTCAGAGGAGAAACCTACTGTCTGTGCCTCAGTTGTGAGAATGGATGCGCTATGCAGAGAGCCAGTCCAGAGAACCAATGGAGCACCACCTGTGAAGTGTCCTGGATCATCCTCACTGTGGGACAGTGTCTCATGTTCTATATTTGCCCCCTTTTTTCTCAATTATAATGTCCCTTCTGACCCTGTCATATTTAATCTGCTAGAGATTCTTCAAATGGGGTTACATGCTAATTTCACATAACTACCTATTTCAGGATCGGACCTCATCCTTGAGCTTCAGACTCACTTACAATATACCCTAATGGACTTCTTCAGCTGGACATCTCACAGACACCTTAAGTTTGATCAATCTAGATGGAATTCACAATCAAACCTACTTTTTATATCCTGCTCCCAAGCCAGAAATCTGGACTTTAACCTACAAGGCTCCCTTCTCCCTCGTCTACCACATTTGGTATGTAAGTAAGTCTCATTGAGTCATTCTTTAAAATCTCTCTCTTTTTTTTCAGTCCATTTTCTACCCTTTCTTGAACACTTGCAGTTGGTTTTGACATACTGTCCTAGCTAACATCTCTAAGTCTAGTCTTGTCTTTCAGTTCACTGATTATCCTGGTAAGAAAGAGCTTTCCAAAGTGTGAGCTCCAGATTCTCCCTGTCCACCTTGACACTACTTTGCCCTTTGGCAGGGGTGTTAGAATCTTCCATGCTATTCTACATAGGATTCTCCTTCTCACCACTCTATTCAGGACCTTCCATGACTAACCTCGTGTCACCCTTGCATACCACTCTCCTTGGAACAAACTATACCATATTCTACTCCCGGTGACCCACTGTACTATTTCATTTGTCTTTTTATGCACAGATGTCTCATTGCTTGGTTGGAATACCTCTTCAATTTTATCTGGCTTTATGTCCTCGTAAGTATCAGTTTTTCTGTTGTTTTTTTTCTGACCCCCTTAGTAGTTCCCCCTGCCCAGGCACCCCTGCCCCTGCTATACCTTAAGTATTCCTTGGTTAGAGTGTCAGTTGTTCTGCATTGCAATTGCTACTGTTATTATTTGCCTCTTTTTTTTTTTTTTTCCCAATGACTAGCAGAGTGTCTATTACATACTAGTGGTTGAATAATCGCTTCTGCATTAATGAGTGGTTTGGGATTAATTTGTTCCCATCTCATACAGTGTGCGTTTAATTATAAGGGATTTCTGAACTAGTGCTCTAATCCAAATACCTAGAGTTGCCGTCACGGCAGTCAGGACAAGGGGAAACACTCTAAGCCTGGCCACAGTGTTTTCACTATGAAAAGTTCTTAGAGGCCTGAGATGATGAAAAAACCCATTCTATTTACCGTCTCTTGCCCCAAAACCTAGAGGCCAAAATTAACTAAATATTTAAACATGCCTTTCGCCAAGTGTGGCTGAGTACCTGTGGTCCTTTCACTGCTCTGCCTTGGAGCAGACAGTGCTGGGTCCTTTCCTAGCATGGCCACACATGGTGCTGGAGCAGAGGATTGGTCCACTTCTCAGCTCTTTGTGCCTACTTCACTGGAAGAGATGTTGCTTGGGGTGAATCAGAATCATATGCGGAATAAATGGGGTGACCCCCAGGGGCCAGTTGGCCTATAAAGGAGAGAAACAATCAGTTTAATCATCAAAAGGTATTGAAAAGATTTGGTTTGGAGAGTTGGTTTCCTTAATTAGAATGAGAAGGCTTTTTCATCTGACAATGGAGCATTTTCCTTAGAGTATGGATATTGCTATAGCTAACACAAGCCTATGCTGGAAAAAAGGACAGAGTGAAAAATAACCTTAGATTTGCAAATTTGTTCTAATCAGTTGCTGATCAGAATACTTTCCCCCTCTAGTCTGCCTGAAATTGGTTAACTGAATGATTGTTTTTTCACTTTAAATGAATTAGTCACGACAATGTAGAAGAACAATTTTTATTTAATATTTTAAGAAAGAAAAAATAAATTTTCTACCTCTGACCTTTTTTGGTTTATGCTATACTGGTGTGAGATCACCAAATCTGTTTTTTTTTTTTTTTTGAGAGTTTTTTTGCTATAAGACATGTGCTTTTGCCTGAAAGACAGAGATAGAAAGTGAGAAATCATCCCTGGGGAGATGGCCATGCCACAATCCCTTCTCTTCCATTCTCCTTACTGGACTCACACATGCACACACACTTAGCATAAGTTTCAAGCTGCCGGGTCTGGGACTTGAACCGTGGTCAGTCGTGTGGGAGTCCAACAATGGAACCATTACACCATCTGCTGGTCCCCAAATCTATTTCTAATACCAATAGGCAACAGGAGGTTTAACTATATGATATGTGAAATAGAAGGGTCATTTTGAATACTAAACCGACTTTTTGTCTTTACCTAACTCCAAGATGATAGAAATCGAATCTATGAAACAATGCTTATTTATATTAACCACAATACTATAGGAAAATTAAACATTAAAAATTTATTTTGGAGAGTATGTCTTGTGTTCATCTAGGACCATAGAAATATTTAAACATGCCTTTCGCCAAGTGTGGCTGAGTACCTGTGGTCCTTTCACTGCTCTGCCTTGGAGCAGACAGTGCTGGGTCCTTTCCTAGCATGGCCACACATGGTGCTGGAGCAGAGGATTGGTCCACTTCTCAGCTCTTTGTGCCTACTTCACTGGAAGAGATGTTGCTTGGGGTGAATCAGAATCATATGCGGAATAAATGGGGTGACCCCCAGGGGCCAGTTGGCCTATAAAGGAGAGAAACAATCAGTTTAATCATCAAAAGGTATTGAAAAGATTTGGTTTGGAGAGTTGGTTTCCTTAATTAGAATGAGAAGGCTTTTTCATCTGACAATGGAGCATTTTCCTTAGAGTATGGATATTGCTATAGCTAACACAAGCCTATGCTGGAAAAAAGGACAGAGTGAAAAATAACCTTAGATTTGCAAATTTGTTCTAATCAGTTGCTGATCAGAATACTTTCCCCCTCTAGTCTGCCTGAAATTGGTTAACTGAATGATTGTTTTTTCACTTTAAATGAATTAGTCACGACAATGTAGAAGAACAATTTTTATTTAATATTTTAAGAAAGAAAAAATAAATTTTCTACCTCTGACCTTTTTTGGTTTATGCTATACTGGTGTGAGATCACCAAATCTGTTTTTTTTTTTTTTTTGAGAGTTTTTTTGCTATAAGACATGTGCTTTTGCCTGAAAGACAGAGATAGAAAGTGAGAAATCATCCCTGGGGAGATGGCCATGCCACAATCCCTTCTCTTCCATTCTCCTTACTGGACTCACACATGCACACACACTTAGCATAAGTTTCAAGCTGCCGGGTCTGGGACTTGAACCGTGGTCAGTCGTGTGGGAGTCCAACAATGGAACCATTACACCATCTGCTGGTCCCCAAATCTATTTCTAATACCAATAGGCAACAGGAGGTTTAACTATATGATATGTGAAATAGAAGGGTCATTTTGAATACTAAACCGACTTTTTGTCTTTACCTAACTCCAAGATGATAGAAATCGAATCTATGAAACAATGCTTATTTATATTAACCACAATACTATAGGAAAATTAAACATTAAAAATTTATTTTGGAGAGTATGTCTTGTGTTCATCTAGGACCATAGGAAAAAAATATGTTGTTTTTAAAAATCTAGATAACTATGGCTTTCTAATATCCACTATTTATATCAGCTTTAAACAATAAAAATTAAAAATCAAATTATGTTTGCTTCTGCTGCCCATGAAGTATTCTGGAATGCCTTCAGAAAGCAGAGTCCTGTGTGATCTTACCTGCCAATACACAGTAAATAATGTAAGTATTAATCTCAAGTCCTAGGAGTCTAGGCATTGCTTAGATATTCTTGTTTTTATATTCACCTTGGAAAATTGGGGGCTGATAAAATACAGACACATTTCTCCAAGAATTTTCATCAGGCCTACAATTTACAAAATATTGTCAAAGCAATTTTCAGTACAACCTTTTGATACAAAAAACAATTCCAAACCCATTCCCAGCTCATGCAGAGAAAGTATGTCACCGTCATTTGAGCTTGAACTAGAAGTATCATTTTAAATCTAATCCATTCTTTGTCATTGAAATAGTTGTATGAAGCGCTCTTTCTTTCTTCTCATCTGCTAAATGAGATCATCTTCACCCACTTAAGACATCTTGATGAAGTGTTATGGCTTTTAAGGAAATTTAAATATAGGAAATATATTTTTAAGAACACTCTAAGTATGATTTTATGTTTTCTACCTTAAGATGTAAAATGACATTTAATTTTAGATTTGTGTTTCCTCCAAAAAATTATTCATATCCTAAAATATTTGTTCACTGAAGTAGTAAGGTTATGGGTGATTTAGTCCCTTTATGTTTTACACTCTAATATTTTCTTGTCCATATAATTAAAACTAATTTTAAAAATTGAAAAGCACATATACATACATGTACGTATATATGCACACATATTAGCATATATATTTACATAGAGGACATATTTTCTAAATCTACCTCTGTGTTAGATGATGAAGATAAAATAAATAATGAATGAGGAAAATGATCAGGAAAAAGATGAGTATAGAATGTGATAAATACAAGAGTGATATGGAAAGAAGGATATGCTGTTCTAGAGGAAAGAAAGGCTAAAAATTATTGCAAATTTCAGATGGAGAACTTCCCCTTTGTTTAAGATTTGCTACAAATCTACCTTCGGTAGCACTGTGATTAAAAGAGTTAATTTCTCTCATAAGGGAAATTGTTTTCCTCCAAGGGAGTGTCAACCTAACTTCTGTAAGGACATAATTCTTATGACTAAATCTCAAGGAAACAATCTCAGCAATGGGCATTTCACCCCCTGATAAATACAGCTGTTTAGTCTCTCAGTTTATGCTCATCTCTTTGTAGCCCCCTTTTAGAAGAGGCACATCAGTGCTACTGCCAGAATATAACTTTCAGCTATATCTGTGTTCTCATCTACTGGTCTGTTACTAAGCTTCAAAGAGAAGTCTAATTTAAGACCTACGGTGCATTCAAACCTATAGTTCCCGATAAGGATCCTCCCTCTTACATAATGCATTTTAAAATGAGAGCAAAACGCCCATGTCAGTGTTGGATTTCTACTGTTTAGCTCTGAGTATTCTTGAAGCCTTAAATTGAGGGTGGAGTACAGGGTTTGTGAGCTACAGTAATTAGTGCTGGTGGCGGTAAGGCTTACAGCAGTGTCGATGAAAAGAAACCATAATTTCTGTTAAACTCCTTAGGGTCTCCTTTCTGAATAGAAGACTTGCTTATGTTTCTTTTTGGAACTTGGATCAAATAACTCTAGCAGAAGCTGTGACAATACCATTTGCAGAAAAAAAAAAAAGATGGTATGACTCACTCACCCACCAACACTCTATACATCTACTTGTTCCTTGCCTTTAATTTCTGAGTCCTCTGAGAATCTGAGAATCAGTCTGCATGAGAAATCCCCGTGCACATTTACTTGTAGACATCTTTTCTGTTCATCCTTGTCCACTTCATCTATTTCAGTGTAGGTGGTGCTATGAACAATACAGTGATTATTCATTTACTAATGAATAATAAACAGCTTGACATATAACAGAAAATGGATTTTGTTCTTCATGGTAACAAAGGTAATGGGACCCGCCTTGCTGTGCTCCATTACTCCATTCCCCAGAGGCTGAGGGAAGAGTCCTTTACCCTCAGAGTTGTACTAATTCTCCAGTTCATCCCAACTCTTTTCCCTGAGAGCACCTGCCCTTGAAGAGACAAAGTTGTAGATCAAACTCCTTTGCAGCTTCTACTCTATGATACAAAATCAATTCATTTCCTGTGTCTTTGAGAATTTTAGGGAAATTCTAAATTAAATGGTGATAAGTCACTTTTAAAAATTAAACTTAGTTGTTCATACTATATCCAAATACCACTGCAAATAAGTGGTATTTGGCTACCACCTGCCAGCTACATAGTAGAGTTGTCAAATGAATGCTTAAACAAATTACAGAGCAAATGTCTGGGATTACATTATTTTATGCAAGTCAATGCTTATTGACTATCTGTGTGGTAAACAGAGATGTACTGTGCTGTCCACAGGGACCTTGACTCTGTCATCCTGCCTTTGGACTGAAGAGCAATTCTGATCATTGAGGATGGATGGACATTTATGTTACAGACATATCTCATATTGTAAAGAATGTCTGATTCTAAAGAGTATGAAAATGCCCTCTTATTTTGTAATTCTTGACACATTGTAAATAAGAGAAACCAATTATTTTTTAAAAGAATTATTTATTTATTTAACTTTATTTGTTATTATTATTATTATTATTATTATTATTAAATTTACAATAGGACACGTGAGTTCACAAGAGAGGGGAACAGAAACTGAGAAAGCAAGCTGCCAGATCTGGGTCTTGAACCACAGTTGACCTTGTGGGAGTCCAGCACCTTAACCACCATACCACCTGCCAGTCATGTATATATATAATATATATGTATATATATGTATGTGTGTGTGTGTGTGTGTGTATATATATATATATATATATATATATATTTTTTTTTT
>NW_006159594.1:4199082-4225870 GCF_000334495.1 Tupaia belangeri chinensis
TATTTATTTAACTTTATTTGTTATTATTATTATTATTATTATTATTATTATTATTATTATTAAATTTACCAGAGAGAGAGAAAGTGAGAAAGCAAGCTGCCAGATTTAGGACTCGAACTGTGGTCAGCCACATGAGAGTCCAGCACCTTAGCCAAACCTAGCAGTCCCTTGAGCCAATTATTTAAAATTTTCCTAAAAATGAGTTAACTCAAAGGTCCCATTGGTATATGAGTACACTGGGTATCAAACATTTAACATATTGAAGGTGAAAAAGGTAATTATAGATAAATACAGGATAAAATTTCCTTGCACTATACCCCTCCATATTAGTCTGACAATGACAACTTTTTCTTCTTATTAATAGTTTTTTATACAATTAATAAAACAATCCCCCATATTTATCATATGTTATCTTAGAATGTAAGTATAATTTCAGGCTTTCATTGATTCGGTTGCCCTAAAATGGGATTATATCTTTTTTACCTAAAACCTTTGGGTATTCTCCCTTAGAAAAATATTCTAGATTTTAACCATTATCATCAGGAGGTCTTTCATTATGCATTACTTGATTCTGAACACATTTTACTACGTCTTTCAGCAGAGGTGAAAACTAATAGGAAACCATAATTTATTGAATGAAAACAGTTCATTTATTTGAGACAATTAACTAACCTCTTTTTAGTATTCTATTTTTTACCAGTTAATTTATCTCAATTACCTTGCTTCTATATGAGATAACTTGTTGATATATTTCTGACCCAGAGTGAATACTTATTAAAATGGGACTGATATATTAGCATTATTTCTCTTAACCAAATATTTCCAAGATATTTTATTCATGAATATCAACAAGGAATGAGAGAAATAGGACATCCATTGAGGCTCTATTACATTTCAGCAATGTTGTAGTTATTTAGTCATATTTAACTATTACTAGAACATTGTAAAAATTGTTTCTTCTAGAATCCGAGTTTTTAAACATGAAAACATTGAGATCTAGTATGGTTGAATAACTTGCCCAATGCCACATAATTCATGAGAGTAGGGACAAGATACAAATCTATGTCTGCCAATAATATGAGGTCTGACTCACAGACAAAAGAACAAAATAGGCCCCTTTAAGAATGAGAGTTATAGTGTAGAAAGTTTAAATAACATTCTCCTAGCTATTTCTTTCTTTTTTTTTAATTGCCCAAGGCCTGTGAACTCACCAGACAGACAGAAAGAGAAAGAAAGAGAGGGAGAAAGCATACCTCAGTGGAGCGCAGTCATGCTGCAATCCCTTATCCTTTATTTCTCCATTCTGCTGGGATTTAAGGCATTCACACACCCATTCCTGGTGCACCATTCAAGCGCCAGGACTGGGATTTGAACTGTGGTTGGCTACATGGGATCCTGAACCCTTACTGTCAGCTATGGAGCCAGTCCTTAAGTAACGTGTTTCAAAGAGTCATTTGCAAGCCCCAAAAAGTCAGGTCCCATTCCTGAGTTCTGGATTGGAGATCTGCTTGGAATATGTCTTTAAAGCCCAACTTTTCCCATCTGTGCCTAAGAGCTAGAGCACTCAGGAGAGGTTCCAGATTGACATCTGGCGATTTAAAGTTCCCCTGGAGTTATATAGGATGAGAATCTGGCTTATGTTTTCTTTTCCCCACATAGCAGCTCATAATGACTAGTCTGTTGCTGGCTCTTAAAGTGGTTGGCAGGCCTGGTGTGTGCAAGAATCAGGGGTAACAAAGCCAGGATAAGGATGAGAGTAGAGGTCCCAAGCACAGTCTGATTCCAGCTCTTGCTTTGGGCAGTCACTAAATGTCTCTCTGCCCAGTTCTCCGATCTGTAAAATGGAAAGAGAAATACTGATGAACCTCTTAGAGAAGCTGTGAGGCAGAACCTGTTCATGATTAGCAAGAAGTCTTTTGGATATAGAAAGGGCAGTGGAAAAGTTTAAAGCCACTTCAGTGTGGGATCATTTGGTGCAAATGTGATTAAAATTATTACTATTTGGCAAACCCAATGTAGCAAACCTCTGATATAACATTTGCTGTTATAAGTAGCCAGTCTTTTAGATACCACTACAGCAACTGTCCTATGAAACTTTTTTTAGGAAAATAATAGAAATATGTCAAACAAGAAAATGTACATTAGACACTCCATTCTCCAGTCCCTCAGTGGGCTTCTTGAGGTTACAATCTATGTCTTCTTCATGTTGTATATGTTCTGTGGTACCTATTTAAGGATCTTGCATCAAAGAAACCATCAGTAAAGAGTCATGATGTCATGATATAGCTCAAGGCCAAGAGGAGCCATAATGAAACTTTATATAGAATAGCTAATGGTTTTGATTTGCCTTGTGTTACTTGAACAGTGTTCCTGTTAAGAGTTTCCTTATTTCCACTTACACACAGGAGTATGGCTTGAGCACACACCCAATGCAGCTTCACTTCACCCTCCAATTTTTCAGAATGTGGCCACCCACACCCGTTCAGGCCTGGGTGGAGCCCTCTTTTAGAGCTTTATTTCTCTCATCCATAGTTGGAATAAGACTTGCTATTGGCAAGATGTGGCTGAGACCAGCAGTACTGACATCACTTGAAAGCTGTGGATACTCAGTCTTACCCACAAATTCAGAATCAGAACTCTCATTCCAACAAGATCCCCAGGTATTTTATATGCATATTAAGAGCGAGAAGTACAGGTCTAGGATATGAGCTTTAGGATAATTAAGAATGGTTAAAATTATAGTTAAAAGCCTAGTACTCTTGGAGTTAGCAGTGGTAATGGATTCCATCATTATTATCGGGGCATAGTCTCACATGAAAAAATTATCTACTCTCCCTGTCTAAAAAATTGTGGAACACCAGAAAACTAATGAGACATAAAGATTGAACATTCCTTCATGTGCAGTATAGAAGATCTCCACCTCCCAACTGCTTGCTTCTGCTTTGATACTTGCAGGTTTTCTATCCATATCTGGTGTTACTTCTTCCCTCTTTCCCCAGGTATAAAAGAGGCCAGAATGTCTCCTTAGCCACCAATACAAACTTCTATCTCACCTGCATCAACCTGACAACACTCTGAAGAGCTCAGTCTAGTTTTCCTTATAAATAACATTGAGTTCTTTAAACTTGTCATGAGAAGAGGGAGAACGAGGCAGCCCAACTCCCTAACTAGCTTACTTTGGCTCCTGGATGCCAAGGCAGATGTTACAAATGACACGACATCTCTGCTCAGGGCCGCAGTGTGGAAATTACTCAGCAGAGCAGACATGGACCTTTCTGTTTTACTGCCAGTTATGAGCTTGTGAATAGCACACCACACTGCCCTGATTAGTGGATGCTTTCACTCCCTCTTTATAATCACAGGAACTGGAAGGGAATGATAAGGAGAGCTTCCATGATCGGGTTGGTGGTACGGGGCTACTCTCTCTTCTCCATTGTTGTGCTTCTGTTAATGCAGACAACCCTTTGAAATGTGATTTTTTTGGTTTTAACCGACTCACCTGAGCCATCAGCTGCCCCACATTTCCAATACAGTTCCCTTATCACTGTCCTGATTGAGGCTCAAAAGCACCCTTGGGAGAGCTTCAGTGTTAGTGCGCAGCTGTTGGGTTGTACAATTCCCTGCTGCCTACCAGGAAATGTTGATTCTCCTATTGTACTGCAATGAATAATCACCTTAATTTTTATTAGAGGTTTATCTTCAGACCTTGCCTAACTTATCTGAAAAGCCCAAGGGAATTTGGCAGTTGATTAAAAGTCCAAGTAGTAATACTAAGGGATTTCTTCTGGGTAGTTCATTTAAGATTTTGACTGTCTTTTTCTTTGAGTATGCAGGCAAGGGCTGATGAGTGAGGGAGACAGGCTGTCTGGACTGAAGCTTGTAGTGCTCAGGTGTGCATGACTCATTTTCTTTGGATCCCGGTGGTATAGAGCTCTGTCTCTCACCTTCCCTTGACTTACTGAAGGGCACAGAAGAAAAACAAGTGGCAAGTGTCTGCATTTAGGTTGTGTTAAGAGGGCACAGATGCTGTCTGGTAATGGAAAATTTACCCTGTGTGAGTAGGTATTGAGTTATCTCTCAAATAATGTTGGACTATTTTCTTTATGACAATAAACATCTACGCAATCTAAACACATACTGTCACAAACACTATATTTCCATATGTAAATTTATCTAAAGGCAAGAAGAATACTTGAGATATTTACATAGATGAAGACTTACTTCAAACTAGAGAAGAAAATTGCTTTCATCCTGAATTGTTAAATGGAATCAATTGCTATTGCTGCTTGGAATTCTGTGTTCAGAAGAATATTGAAGCAACCTCAGGACTCAATGGAAGAGAAAACTCTGCTAAAGCATATAGAAGTGAATGGCAGCATTTGTACTGCAGGCTTTCTCTATACCGCTTACGCATTCTCTAGGAATTCATTGCTGTTTGGAAGGAAACAAAATTGTCAATCGCCAAGAGGAAGCAAGCTGATTGACTTCTACATGCGTTCTAATTTCAAGATATGGGGTTTACTCAATAATCTAAGGCCGCTTGCCTGGATAAATGCTACTTTCTTATACTATAAAGTATATTTAAGTATACTTTTATGTATAGACTATCTTAAATATGCTATCTGATTTTAAATATATTTTACAGTTCATACAGATTAAGGAATACTAACTATTTAGAAAACTATATTCTTTCCTATTTTGTTCAGTTCTTGTATTTCTCTGGATTTGGTGTCAGAGAGTTCGGGCTCAAACTCAGGCTAAAATCACAAGGTCTACATGATTTTGGACCATTCCTTGAGTTTTCTGAGCTTTAATTTCTTTCTTTGCAGATTGATAGAAAAAATATATAAAATGTGATATTTCAATATAGTTACAGTGGGAGCCATTAGACTTGTGAGATAGAAAAGGGAAAAAACAGAATGGAGTTAGCAGGAACATAACATAGATCCTGAACAAATGTTAGTTAATTCTGAATCTTAATCGTCTCTTATGAAACTGAGACTCTTAAGGATCGAAGTATAGGGAGAAGTAAACAATTTGAGTTGCAGAATGAGTGTTAAATATTTGAAAAGAATATGAACATGTATGTGTGGGTTAGGCCCTTCTAAGGATAGTAACAGAAGCATGTAAACAATTTACTCTCTAGGAACCAGCAGTTAGCATAATGGCTATGTCGCTGGACTCCCATGTAGTCGACCATGGTTCGCGTCCCAGACCCGGTGGCTTAAAACTCACCCCGGGCACAGCGTGCCCAAGATCCTGAGAGGAGAATGGAGGAGAAGGGATTGCGGCGTGACCATCCCCTCTGGTGGGGGGGGTGATTTCTCGCTTTCTGTCTCTCTGTCTCTGTCTGTCTGTCTGGCGAGCGCACGCGCCCTATAGCGAAAAAAAACTCTCCAAAAAAAAAAAAGTAAAAAACCAATTTACTCTCTAGATTGCCTGGAATGCCATAGTGCCTCTGATCTGGTACGTCTTTTTCCTATAACCAGCATTGATAAAGCCTCTTACATAGTTGAGAGTGAACAGACAGATAAATGTGCCTATCGTTTACATAAGTAGACAGTGATTATTGGTAAAGTTCATTGTATAAGATGATCTGTGAATGGGAAACTCAGATTAGGGCATACAAACTATTTAGAAAACTATGCACTTTTCTATTTTGTTCAATTCTTGTCTTTCTCTGGATTTGGTGTCAGAGAGTTTGAGCTTGGAATTCTGTGTTGAGAAGAATATTGAAGCAACTTCAGGACTATTTAGAAAACACAGTGGTTTTCTAAGTAGTTAATAAAACACAACAGAGTGTGTTGTTTACTGACCAAACTAAGATAAAATAAAAATGATGAAAATGAGGAATGGATTTTTTCTTAGAGTTACTATATTTAATTTTATTATTATTATTATTTAATTTGACCAGAGAAAGAGAGAAAGTGAGAGAGAAAGCCACCAGGTCTGAGACTTGAACTGTGGTCAACCATATGGGAGTCCAGCATCTTTAACCACCATGCCACCTACCAGCCCAATAAATGGATTGTTATAAAATAGATGTTTATGACATTATGATCATTAAAATATAGTTATAGCTGGCAAAGGCTAGTAGTGTTTATTCATTCAAGCATATCCTTGATAACTTTGAGAAAAAATGTCTGAAGGACAATTCTGGCTTTGCCACTTCCCAACTCTGTGATCTTGGGCCAGTATTTTAACCTCTCTATACTCATGATCCTTATTTATAAAATGGATGATAATAATAATAGGTAACTCACAGAGTCCTAGTGAAAATTCAATGAAATATATCTAAAACTCAAAGACTAATATATGGCACAGTAATACTAGCTCTTATCCTAATCATTGCCATCACCATTGACTTTAACTTCGTCACCTCCATAAATAAACACTGGGCTGATGGGGTACATCACAGGATCTGAGCACGTTATGTAGACGCTGAGTGTCTTCAAGGTACTCTCATATCAGTGAGGTCAATACTATTTTCATAGTAATACTAACAGATGTTTGTGCCTTTTGCACATGTTGCTCTTGCATAGGAGATGAAAGCAATGGTGGGAAAAGCTGCTGTCAACCTGAAACTGGATCAGCAGGATGTCACCAAAATATACCAGTAGTTATGTTCTTCACCAACACACACTTGCAATTAAAGAAAAAAAAAAAAAAGTTGGTTTCACTGAAAAATGTCCTTGAATGAAGTAGTTAAAAAGGGTTAATTTTGGGACCAGCAGTTAGCGTAATGGCTATGCTATTGGACTCCCATGTAGTCGACCGCGGTTCAAGTCCCGGACCCGGTGGCTAAAACTCAAGCCCGGCGCGTGTGCGTGCGTGCCCAAGATCCCGAGAGGAGAATGGAGGAGAAGGGATTAGGGTGTGGCCATCCCCCTGGGGGGTGATTTCCTGCTTTCTATCTCTCTGTCTCTCTCCGTCTCTCCGTTGTCGGCGCAGCGCGCCCCCCAAAAAAAAAAAAAAAAAAAAAAAAAAAAAACCCCCCCCAAAAAAAAAAAAAAAAAAGGTTAATTTTATTAAATCTCAGTCCCTGACCACACATCTGTTGTATATTATGTCATAAAATGGAAAATATATACCAAGCACATTTGCTGCATACTAAAGCATGAATGTTTTTGAGTTGTAAGCTATACTGGCTACCATTTTTATGGGGAACTTTTGTTTGCTTATTTTCTTTTTAACTTCAAAAAATGACTGATAGACAAACTATGGTTATTGGACTTATTTATATCTATGGTAGTCATTTTCAAATATGACCTAAGCTTATTACTTCAAAGAAATCCACTTGACTGCAGGTCAAATCCTGGACTTGGTAGTTTAAAAATCATGCCAGGTATGAATGCATGTATGCCCAAAATTCTGACAGGATGGAGAAATGGACAAGATATTGAAGTATAATCATGCTCCACTAGGGGATGCTTTCTCCCTCTTCTCTCTCTGTCTTCTCTGGTGAGCTCACCTGCCCTATGGCAATTAAAAACAGCAACATTCACAAATATATGGAAAGATTATTGAAATACCATTCTATTATCTAATCATTTATTTGTTTGAGGCCATATTTTCTTCATAAACTTCAATAAAAACAATGTGTCACCCAATTAAATGTAGATTTGAGAATTCAGAGGTCTTCTATTAAACCAAATACTAGAATTTGCAAAAATATGTAAAAAAAGAGTCAGTTATCTCATAAATTTTTTTGGTATAGAAAATATTTAAAATAATTGAATTCATTAATTGAACTTAATTTATGGCTTATTATAATTTTAAATGAGGTAATACATAAGTTATTTTTGAATTCTCAATATTCATTTCTGATGTAATGTATAAATACATATCATTTACATAAATGAAAGCTCTTTGGATCCTACATTTTTTTTTAAGAGGGATTTTTTGTTATACAGTACAGTGCATGCGCTTGCTAGAGAGACAGAGAGAAACACAGAGACAGAAAGCGAGAAATCACCCCTAGAAAGGATGGCCATTCTGCAATTCCTTTTCCTCCATTCTCCTCTCTGGATTTTGGACACACATGCACAAGTACTCAGCACGAGTTTTAAGCCCCGGTCCAGCTACATAAGCATTACATCATCTGCTGGTCCTAGTTCCTAAATGATCTTTAAAAATAAAGAGATTCTGAGACAAAGAAATTTGAGAATTACTGAGGTTGACTATAACTTAGTTTCTTAAAATGTATTATTCAGCAAAGTTCATCATAAACATCTTGATTTCTTTTTTAAGATGTAATTTCCCCAACTCAAGATCTCGTAGATCAGAACTGCCATTTGGGAGCAGTATATCTGAATTTTAAATAAGTTCTGCTAGACAAATCTTATGTGTAATAAAGTTTGATGACTTATACCATAAATTAGAGAAACTATAGTCTTCAATATATATAAATTTAATAATAATCACAGTACATTGTGGGTATGTTTCCTTCGATATCTATTTGCAATTTGGTTCTACTGTACAATGTGTATCCTATTCCTTATAGCACATACCAGCTGAAAATTTGATACTATTTCACTTGACTTTCCCCTCTAAATAACTGGCAAAGTAAATGACAAATGAATACAGAGTGACTGAGAACAGAATTCTTTGATTCCTTGTAGAAAACTCCTTCCAGACTAATGGAGATTTAAAAAGAAATCTTGGTGCATACCATTCAGTCACTTTTTTCTCCCCTTGTTTTAAGGTATCAGAGACGCTCTACCCAATGTCTTGATAAGGCCATTTGATAAATCTGGGCTTTATTTACCTCTAAAAATTTAATAGAAATTTAAAAGTTTTCATCATCTCTCAGGAACAGGGTAAGTATTTGTGAGATAAGGTCAATTAGATGCTTTGAGTTCCCTGGAGGAAAAGGGGCTCTATGCCTATGATTATTAAGAATAACAAAATAATGTACTTTGCAGAGTCCTAATCCTTCTGTAACCATTCTCATTCACTGGGTAAATGACTACATAGAATGAAGAGACTAAGCTAATCCGATACAACTCTGAAACTTCTAGTTAGTGTAACTGGTAGATTTTGAACTTGAGTTTTGTTTTTCATTTTCCTTTTAAGATCGAGGACATGTCTTTTTCAGTAAAACAAGAAAATGGGAAGCATCACCAACACTTCAAATTCTTTCTTCCTTTTTTCTTTTTTTTTTTTTTTTAATTATAGAAGACATGTGTATATGAAGGGGAGAGAGAGAGGAAGAGAGAAAGAAAGAGACCTCCTTGGGAGAATTCCTCCTCTTTGCAATTTTCTTTCCCCAGTCTTCAAACTCTTCAGGACTCTGGGTGTTCAGGTGTAAACCTTGTGCATTCCAGGCCTCCCCGGGATCCAAACCTGTGGCCATGTATGAATTCTAGTTCTGCTGTTCAACACACTAGTGACTGTGCCACTTAGACTGGGCTGCCTCATTATTTTCTCATTTATTGTTTACTTATTCTTTATGCATACATTGATCAATAATGCCAGTATTTCTTCATGGAGGAGTAAAAAACACTTTCAGACAAGGACATGATCTTAAGGCTCAAGTGAATCATCTAGTTATAAAGACCAGGGAAGGGGGCCGTATGGCCAAGAGCCTGACAGGCCCTTTAACTATTAGAGTGTGCTCTAGATTTGAAGGTCAAAGTTCTTATGTATTTTTCCTGCTCCACTCAACTGTATCATCTAAACTTGATAAAAATGACCTTACCATGACAGTCATTTTCTTGAAAATATTAGGAAGTGCTGGAAAGCAACTGAGAATAGTGGGCAGGCAAGCACTTAATGGGTGGACCATCTTAAAGACTTGCGGGGGGGAGGGGGTGTGGGGAGTTGGCTTTGTTGTACCAAATCTGAATCAATTATATCTTTCCCCAGTCTTCAAACTCTTCAGGACTCTGGGTGTTCAGGTGTAAACCTTGTGCATTCCCAGGCCTCCCCGGGATCCAAACCTGTGGCCATCTATGAATTCTAGCTCTGCTGTTCAACACACTAGTGACTGTGCCACTTAGACTGGGCTGCCTCATTATTTTCTCATTTATTGTTTACTTATTCTTTATGCATACATTGATCAATAATGCCAGTATTTCTTCATGGAGGAGTAAAAAACACTTTCAGACAAGGACATGATCTTAAGGCTCAAGTGAATCATCTAGTTATAAAGACCAGGGAAGGGGGCCGTATGGCCAAGAGCCTGACAGGCCCTTTAACTATTAGAGTGTGCTCTAGATTTGAAGGTCAAAGTTCTTATGTATTTTTCCTGCTCCACTCAACTGTATCATCTAAACTTGATAAAAATGACCTTACCATGACAGTCATTTTCTTGAAAATATTAGGAAGTGCTGGAAAGCAACTGAGAATAGTGGGCAGGCAAGCACTTAATGGGTGGACCATCTTAAAGACTTGCGGGGGGGAGGGGGTGTGGGGAGTTGGCTTTGTTGTACCAAATCTGAATCAATTATAAACAAACTCCCTCCTTCCAGGTCCAGGAGCCCAGAAGCCCCTTCACACCAGACTAAAGATGCTAGGAAAAATCAATAAGCTATTGAATTGGGTTCTCTGGGGGAGAACACAGTGTATTTTGTAATTTCAAAATAGCTCTTTTATTAGAGAGCTGAAGAGGGTATAACAGACATTGCATTTCTATGAAATATAAGCCAGGCAACATTCAGATCTGTTTTAAAATTAATAGAGCTTCAATCTTTCTTATTTTGGCAATAGATGGAGTTGTGATGCCTGATAACTGTCTTCATTCTGATTTAGTAAGCATTTATTAAGAACAGTTTTATATTTCTCTAACTATGTCACTAAAGCTTCTCTCTGTCCCCTGAACATTAAATTAACTATCAAAATGTATTACAGAAAAGCTAAATAAATACATCTTTAATTTTCCCAAGAAAAACACATATGTCTGAAAAAAAAATAAAGGTTATGGCATTGAGTATTGGGAGGAGAAAAGATGGTTCATGTGTAGGTTTTGTTATCAAAATCCACAGCATATAGGCTGACAGCTTTTGAAATACATAAACTGTTTCTCTCTCTCCTGTTTCCATAGCAACAGAGTGCACAAAGCCTTAGTTTTTGCACATAGAGAGGAAAGAAATTGGGAATGGGGTCTGGAATTGTCTGGAACAAAAGAAGAATGCAGAAAATGGAAAATTAAGCTTCCATCATTCTCAAGAGCCTTACACTTATTCATGGGTCCTTGATGTTATTTCAAAATATGTATTTGAAAGCATGTTGAGATAGCTTTGAAGAGTTTGTTTAGGACCTGAAAGCTTAGAAAAGCCCTGTCCCCCCACCTCCACAAGATAGAAGGGTCAGTGTAAATAACTCATCACCATCTCTGTCTCAAGATGTTTCATTAGGATGCCCTCCATTAAGGCACTTTCTTGATCAGTTATTGTCTCTTTCTTTACCAGTGTTAAGATCTCTGCATTTTCTGCTTTCTCTGAGTTCACTAATTGAAAAACCAATGCCAGTATTCTAAGCTACACAAGTAATGAGAAGATGTGACATTTTCTTTTCCTTAAAGAAGAATGTGAAAAGTAAGGCATAGAGACCAGCCATGCTGCCAAAACCCAAGGAATTTCTCACTTGGGAGTTCCTGGTTGGGAAATGGTTTAAATAAGGACTGCATCAACCATGAATGAGTGCATCTCACCTGTTTGTCATGTAATCTACATGCATCTGTTCCGTGGTCTCTATAGCCTTCATATAGGTTAACATCATTTCTCTGTGTTTGCCTCAAAGTTCACCTCCTGCAGGGCTAGGTACTTATATGGGAAATTTTAGATAATACAATAACTTTTTCACCAAACATTAGGTTCATATAACATATATGTGTGTATATATATATATATATAATTTGGTGAGGAATATCAGCTTTCTATTTTAAAGCTTATTCATTTCTTCCATCACAGAGAGGATGAGAGAGAAAGGAAGGCACTCCCAAATAGGTTTTCATATCATGATCCACCATAGTCTCAGAGGCCTGCATACATGCCCAGCATGCTCAGAGGTTCTGAGACAAAAACTCACTATATTTTCCTTGTGGGTTCAGTTGTTTTCACTGAGCCACCATCTGGCTCCAGATTTCTTACAAAAAAAAAAAAAAAATCAGATCATTGTTTGTACATCAAAATGGAGGGAAATAAAACTTACTAACTCTATAATAGGAAACCTAGTAGTCATTAAGTGGAAGTGAGCATTACTAACATCTCTTCTTCAGTCGGGTGCATTCAAAGTTGTATACCTCATCCCTCTACTAGTTAGCTGATGGCTATTTCCATAGAGATGAATGCACACCGTATCCTCTCTCACCACCCCCTTAATAACCAAGAATACCAGTTGTTACTTATCCAGTTGGAAACTAGTTCTAGATGTACAGCAAAATCATCTTGACCAGCTATTTGGATTGGTTTTTGCCTGAGTTCTCTTGGAGCTTGAAGCTAATTGCTCGTCTTCCCTGGGGGAAAAATTGTATATAATATTGCAATCAGGAAGTTTAATGAATGCTGCTCTGGATCTTGGCACTTTGTTCATAATCCTCAAAGGAATTTTTCTAAATTCAGGACATGTCCTAAATATATAATGACATGATGAACTGCATTAGCTCAGATGAAGCCATTACTGTCTATTTGTAAGTAATAGCCCTTTTAAAGAAGCATATGAATGAAAACATATTTAACCAATAGACTACAATGACTCCTAAGGGGCTTTTCGGTTTGATTGGGAAAATAAATAAAACATGATTTCTAAAATTGCCAAAACATATATTGGCCTACCAGTGCGCAAGGAAAATTACTGGGTTAAGAAAACTTGTATTCAACAATAAAGGAAAAAGTTAAACCAAACTATGAATTCTCTTTAATCAACAGCTCTTGGAAAAAAAGTTTTGGAAATATTCAGTTTTTATAACCTTGAAGATATATTATCTTCTGATGACTAGTGGGTTTTTGCTAGAGATGAGAGTAACCTGGAGCAGTTTGATCTCAAATGGTGTTTGTTCTTCTCTGGTCCTTTTTGCTGTTTCTGTTGCCATAAATTAACAAGATCTGAAAGAAAACTCATCTCTTTTGCTAATCTCTAACTTTTTAATTCTTGAAGTCATGTTTATCTTTTCTACTAAAAGTAGAACCAAGAAGCTTCTCCATGTGAATTGATGCTGATCCTATAGACCAGCCACACACATGTCCTTATTCTTCAAAATACTTAGAAGGGGTGAAACTCGAAGTTCAGAAGACCAGAGTTTGTAGGATCTTGCTAGGACCACAACGGTGCTCCACTTTCCCCACAGGACCACTATTCTAGGATAGCTACAATCTTCCTGATTCTTATTTGGCTGATACTCCACCTTGTTATGACTGTCTGGTGATAGCTATCTCATTTCTGGCTGTTTGAATATTATCTTTCTTCCTTTCAGTGAATCTGCAGTATTTAACAATCCTCTTTCTTCTTTAGCTCTCAAATCATACCTTCTAAAATCTCATCTGGCTTTTCTTTGCATTCTTTCAAATTGTTCGCTTCTAAGGGCCCACATTATTCTTTTCTTATCATATGCTCCTACCATTCTTTTCTTTTCTTGTACTTTTTTTAATCTCTCTCACAGACTCAGTGAAGTAGCTGGAAATTACAGAAGGTATCATTGCACTGTGGGCTCATTTGCTTGCAGGTAAGCCAGGAAATCTGAAAATTGTCTTAATATTTCTGATTTTCACAATGACTGAGATAGATTAGTCTTCTGTAGGTTCTTAGTATTTTTTTCTCTCTTTCTGTATTCCTATTTCAGTAGTTTCTCCCAAAGCATTTCCTGAACCTCCTAAAAAAATGTAGCGGCTTCTAAAATTTCTCACACCTCTTTCTTAGAAATGTTACTAAGATTCACTAATATGGCCTAATTGCCTTGTGTTTGCTTCTGACTAAATGCTGTTATGTAGGCCTAGATTTAATATGACCCATGAGACATCTTACTCCCCAACCCTAGAAATACAAAACACTGTTATGGAACCAAATAGCATAGTTACATTGTTGAGGCTGGGTAGGAACCAGAAAGTCCTTCCACTTGGTCTAGTCACAGCCTCAGCAGCAGCCTTCCTTGGACATGACAGTGAACCCTAGGTCATTTTAGACAGTGCTTGAGGGACCAGCAGATGGCGTAATGGTTACGTTGCTGGACTCTCACATAGTCGACCATGGTGCGAGTCCTGGTCACGGCAGCTTAAAATGCATACCAGGTGTATATGCATGCCCAAAATCCTGAGAGGAGAATGGAGAAGAGATTGCAGTATGGTCCCCCTGGGGAGTAATTTCTCAGTTTCTGTCTCTCTCTCTTAAACTCTAAAAAGTGAATGAATGAATGAATAAATAATAAATCAGTGCTTGAAAACACTAGTACGAACCATGAAGCGACTATGGAAAATCAGTGCTTGAAAACACTAGTATGAACCATGAAGTGACTAAGGTTTATACACGCCTGGTGTAATTTTTAAGCTGCTGGGTCCAGGGCTCAAACTGTACAGCTGGCCATATGGGATCCTGACGCCTTAACCACCATGCCACTAGCTGGCCCTCTACTTAACCTTTTTTTTTTTTTTTTAAATCTTTTTTAACTGTATTTAATCATTTACTTATTTTTTTTATTTGATCAGAGAGGGACAGAGTGAGAGAGAGAGAGAGAAAGTGAGAGAGAAAACTGACAGGTTCAGGACTCAAACTGCAGTCAGCCATGTGGGAGTCAAGTGCTCTTAATCACCACGCCACCTACTGGCCCCTCTATTTAACTTTTAAAATACTTTCTATTTATTTGTTAAGCTTTCTGAATTTTTTGTTTGTTTGTTTTCATTCCTTTCAAATTATAATTGCTTATTGGGGTATAGTCAGCCCTCCATATTGATAGATCAATTGTACATACAGCATGGATATGCTAAACAAAGGGATAATTCACGTCCCAGGTGGGATGCAGCAGGACAGCACAAGCTTTTACCATACTACTCAGAAGGATACTTAATTAAGACTTATAAATTTGTTTCTCGAATTTTCCATTTAATAATTTCCAACCTCAGTTGACTACAGATAACTGAAACCATAGCAGGTGAAACTGGATAAGGTGGGACTATTGTAGTTACATAATGACCATGTCAAACTATTTGTCAGGTAACTTCAACATTTCTATCTTCTTGGTGGTGATTTGTTTTCTCCCATAAGAATAGATGTATAGATACTTTCTTTTTCTCTTTCTTTCTTTCTTTTTTTCTTCTTTTTTTTTTAGGATTTTGGCTTAGGGTGTATGTGCGCTACCAGGGAGAGAGAGAGACAGACAGAGTGAGAGGGAAAACCAGAAATCCCCTCCAAGGGGGATGGCCATGCTGCAGTCCTTTCTCCTCCATTCTCCTCCTGGGATCTTGGGCATCCATGCACACATGTCTGCCATGGTTTTCAAGCCATTGCCTACTCCCCTCTTTCTTCTGTTTTTATATGAGAGTAATATTGTATAGTATGCTAGATATTTTGAATATTTATGATATTCTGGACCTTATTTAACTTTAATAGAAAGTGTCGATTATTTATTTAAATAGGTAACTGATTCTATTAGGTTCAGAATACAAGTTTCGATCAGCCTCCATGAACTCTGGTTTTTATAGTAATTCAGTTTTCAAAACCTTTGTAGTGCTATTTAGATCTTTCTCACATATGCACCAATATGGGCAGTGATCTTAGTTCTATTATCAAAGTCTTTGGGGAGCTTTAGTAGATCCATACATGCACAGCGTGAGTGAGCCCAGGCGTTCACAAACAACTTTATGGCATAGCTTTTTTAAGGCTCTCCCTTTCTGCTATCTTTCTGTGACTTTCAAGTTCCCTGGGGGCTCCCCTTTCTGGCCCACTAACCAGAAAGCTGGGTCTCTGCTTGTGTTACTCTGGTATTAATTTTTGTGATTGTATTGGAAACCAAAAGATAAAAGAGCAGAGAAAGAGAAAAATAAAGCAGAAAAGGTGTGCTCTGCTCTTTCAGGATCATAGCACTGCGCATTGGTTACCGTGGCCTCTCTTCTGCTTTGCAGGCTTGTTCTGCTGCCACCTCATGATTGCTTAGATGATGAGAATAAGGGAGTAGAGAGAAGAAAAAATAAAACAGAGAATTCCACCTTGTCCCTGAGCATTAAGAGTTTCTTTTCTGAGTCCTTGAGCTTCTTGCAAGCTCCTCCTGGTGCTCTCTCTTTGTGTTGGTGCCCACGTCTAGGTTTCAGAGGGCATTGCATTCAGGCGAGGAGATGCTGGAGGAGAAAAAGTAAATTCACTAGTTTTAATGGTATTTTGATTCTTTTCTTTTATCCCAAGATGCCTACTACTATTTTTTTTTTTTCAGACTTCTCTTAGAGCTACTGCCTTTTATAGACATTTTGTAGTTGCAGTCAGTGAGAATAACAAGGTGGAGAGTGCCATTTCTCCATCTTTTATAGAGTTTAGACTCCATCATTTCCTACACGAGTAATCCCCAAACAGGGTGATTACACATGACTTCTAGGTCCATTGCCTTTTTTGTGGGTTTTAATCACTTCAGCTATGCTGTGAATGGCACACCCCTGAATCTGAGTAATAGATTACACAAGGCATTCCTCTTCTGACCATGTTTTTTTCTCTTTTACATCCTTTCTTCAGTGATCATGTTCACGTTTTTATAGCTTGATTATGCATCTGAATCTCGGATGTATTGGTTCTTGCTCTATCCTCACACATATTTCCAATTACCTGATGAATTGATCTATCTGGATACCTGGCTGTTATCTTCATACGTATCACATGGAAGACACATCTGGTCATTTTCACCATCATTGCTCTACTTGGGTCCATCATTTCTGTGCAAAACATAATCATTTTTTTACTGTTCATCATGCTGAAAATCGGCTTTGACTTCTTTTTCCTCATTTTGTAACTGTAAGCAGTCATCAAGTACCATTCATTCTTACTTTTGATTTTCTTATTCATTTGTTCACTTATATTCTCCTGAGTATTAGTCTAAGCCCTTAACATAGCAGGTTGAGATCATAGCAGTATGACTTCTGATGTCACTACTGTGGCTCACTCTCACCACCACCACCACCAGCATCACTAATTGGACATATATTACAATCCCCTTCTATACACACTGGGTATACATGTGTGTCCTAATCACAATCCTGAAAGAAAGGATCGCTTTCTTGATTCATGGATAAGTGAAACTTGATTCCATTTGTAGTTGTCCAGTAAATCAACTTATGAATCTGCCTGTATAAGTGAAGAGTTAAGGTAAAAAACGAAGTCTGAGTTACATTTGTGTCCTACAGCCATATCATGCTGCAAAATCTGCTTGAAGATCTGGAAAAAACTTCTTTGTAGAAATGTGCTGTCTGTTTCTCTGGCAGTGTATATGTTCACGGTCCTCACAAGCTCAAGCAGGTTTCTTTTCTAATTCTCTCAAAGGCATATGCATATTGATGGTGGACTAAGCCTCAGAAATGACGGAGGACCTTTTTCAGGGGAATACAAATTGTGACGCTTTGGGGGATGGGTTTGAAATTCCGTTCTTTTTTTGTCTCCTCTGCAATTTCTATTGACTTGTTTTCCACAAAACTTTTCAGCACATTAAGATCAGAATAACCTTCATAAATGACTACTTTAATTGGGTGATTTTGCTGCTTAAAGACCTTCAGCAACATTTTGTTCTCTTTAAGATGAAGGTTCAATATCTTGGCCTGAAATTTACACACTTGATGATTTGATTTCAGCAAAACTTTCTGACATTTTTAGCTAAACTGCCCAATGTTTGAATCCAGCTAGAAGAGTCTAATATTCTTGGATTGGGCATGATTATTATTATTTTTATGTGTTGGCCTGGCCCTTGTCTTTTTCCTATCAGAAAGTTTCCCCTCTCTCTCTTTGCTCACTGTTCTTGTTTTTCTCATTCTCCAGGCCACCTTCCACTGGAACCATTCCTTCACTGCCCCACTAAAGTGACCTTGATTTCCATCAGATTCTTTTTGTTTCTCTTGTATTTACTTTGTGGCAGTTGTGTTGTATTATATATTTCCTTTCTAGGTGATTCAACTTAATTTTGCATCCAAATTTATCTTGGAAATCCTATTGTACTCAGAATAGTTCTGGATAGATGCCAATAAATATCATTTTTTAAGATTCTGTTAAACTGAAATACTAAAAAGTGGAATGGGAGCATTGAAAAAGCCTTTAAAATACCACTTGCCTACATAAAAAATGGTAGCTTACCCATATTTCCTCACAGGTTGCTGTAGATGTAATAGAAACATAGGACGAGGCATAATTGTGTGAAGTCATCCACATTAGTTGTGAAAATGGGAACAAGTTCATGCATTCATAATTAAATGGAAATAAAATTATAAGTCTTAAAGGAAATTGCCTAAACTTTGGTTTCCATTTACCCTGAACATTTTTGTCATAGGCATTATGTCCATAAGAATTTTGAGATTATTTCATTGACATCAGAACACTTGGTACAATGTTGAAAATGCAAAATATCCAGACAGTTGAGCTAATACTGTTTTTGTACAATACTAACAGCTAGCTTAAACTATCCCTAATCAGATCTTTCGTGTCTGTGTTTTAAAAACATGCCTGTGAATTGATTGATGTAATTTATTAAGAGCAGTATTTACTATGGGCCAGCCAGTGGCATGGTGGTTAAGGCAACTGGATGCCATATGATCAATTGCATAGTTTGAGTCCTGGTCCTAGTGGTTTGAAAAACACATCAAGCACGTGTGCATCCATGTCCAAATTCTGGAGAGGATAATGGAGGGAAATGATTCTGGGGTGGCCATCCCCAAGGGAGGTGATTTCTCACTTTCCCTCGCTCTGTGAGTGCGCATGCCCTCAAGCAATTTTTTTTAAGTTTACACTGAATATATTATACACTTTAGTGACAAATCACCCCTCTGGGGACATGACCACTCTGCAGTCCCCTTCTCCTCCATTCTCCTCTTGGGATTTTGGGCACGCAAACACACGTGCCCAGTGTGAGTTTTAAGACACCGTGTCCAGGACTTGAACTGTGGCCAACTATGTGGGAGTGCAGTGATGTAAACACTATGTCATCTGCTGGTCTCTACACTAAATATATTTTGTAAAAACTTAAATGCAGGGACCAGCAGTTACCATAATGGCTATGTCACTAAACTTCCATGTAGCTGACCACGGTTCGAGTCCCAAACCCAGTGACTTAAACTCACACGGGGCACGTGTGCGTGCGTGCCCAAGATCCCGAGAGGTGAATGGAGGAGAAGGGATTGAGGCATGGACATCCCCCCCGGGGGGGGGATTTGTCGCTTTCTATCTCTCTGTCTCTCTCTGTCTTTCTGGCGAGTGCACACACCCTATAGCAAAAGCCTCTCCAAAAAAAAAAAAAATTAAATGCATAAAAGCATTTAAAGTAATTAATGAATTAGATTATTTTTTAATATGTTAGATATTTTATATTCTATGCTAGTAATATAGACATATATACACACACACGCACACACACACACATATATATGTATATTTATAAGAGAGAGAGAACCCCAATGGGGTCTTGCCACACTGTGATCCCTCTGCCAGTCAGGATCACAGGCACCCACAGGTGCATCAGTCATGTTCAGCCTGATCTGGAATCTAAACCCAAACCACCCATGTGGCTTCAGTGTTGTGCAGTGCAAGCCACTTGAGCCATTGTGGTTGGGCTAACTCATGTGTGTTTATTTATAGATTTGTGTCTCTTTTATCTCTGTAAATAATGTGATTGTATAGTTATGTGGTTAACCAACTGAAATATATCAATGCCAGCATCACATTCTGTAGTCAGGCACATGGCTCTATTCCCCCTTTTATCACCTGCCACCACAACTGGCTTCTTTATGGATTCTCTATTTTCGTAGTAAAACACTTTATTAAAAATAGTTATATATATATAAATAATTTTCCAAATTTCTGTTTAGGATAAACTATAGAAGCGATGCTACTAGAATAAAAAGCTATCCTCTGGAGGATAGCTGCTTTGTTATCTCTTGATCTGAAAATTTTAAAAATGTCTGAACGAGGTTTTGCCTTCATATTTTTTTATATTGATGCAACGTACTTTAGTTGGCAATGTTCCTCTGCTTGGTCATTTGGGATGTTGCAAACTTTATTATGGTATTTATTCTGTAATATTGGGTATTTAGATGCACAAACTATTTTTACCACACCTCTTTCTATTTCCTTAAAACATATTCCTAGAAATAAAGTTACTGAGCTTAACAACAAACACTTTTTTATAGCTCTTAACACATATTTCTAAAATGCTTTATAGAAACTAGGTACCAATTTACAGTCTCTGCAGCCGTGTATCACACTGCCTGTCTCACAGTACCTTCACCAACACTAAGCATCATAATGATTAAAAGAAAACAAAAATCTTTGCCAATATGAGAGGTTTATTAATGTTATTTAACTTTGCATTTTTAATAACTCAGGTTTGAGTTTTTTCACTTACTGCCCGTACTTCTTAGAATTTGATCATGTGATTTATAATGTTGGTAGACACAGCCCAACTTTTTTTTAGGTTCTCATAGGTTACTGTTATTGGTAATCAGAAGATGATCTTGAAACAATAGATTAATAATGAACATTGATCATACAGCACTTCACAATTTATGAAGTATTTCAAGGCATTCTGCCATTTGACCTTTTAATAATTCTAAAAGCAGCAAAATTAAGATAATTCTCAATTACAAGATTGTAGGCTTGTTCAGGTATTTAGCTGTAAAGCCACATCAGGACACTTGTACATACCTAGAAGCACACAGCTAGGAGCCTTAAATCCAAATCTCATGACTAATACTTTTCTATAATTTCTTGAGTTTACGACAGAACTATGCAACCCTTGGTCTCCAGAGGAGCAGCACTGGTATCACATGGGAACATTTTAGAGCTGCAGTGTCTCTGGCCCAAGAGCTTTCTCTTCACATTGCTATCTGGAAAGCATTGACTTAAGACTAGCCTGAGAGTATATACACAATCAGGCATGCATAGATTTTATACAGAATTTTTATGTAAAACTAACAGAGAAGACATAAATTAAATAGCAAGTCTGGAGATTCTTCAAGTAATTTGTAAGCTACTATTAGATATTTAAAGAAATATTTTTTAAAAAACTCTTAAGCCCAGCTATGCAATAATTCTGTTTCTAGGGCATGAAAGTGAGATCACATGGGAGGTGCAAGTTCAAATCCTGGACAAACCCTAACAGGATGGTACTCTTATATTTCTAGCTAACTGGGAGGCTGGCACGTGAAGGATTGTAACATGGCAAGATCTTGTCAAAAACACTTTTCTCTCTCTCCTTCCCATTCTTTCATAGAAAAACCAAGAAAGAAATCTTAGTTTAAAAAGTTTCCATAATTAGTTCAAGTAACCTTTTCTTCAGAGAAACAAGGACATTAACTAAAAGCTATGCCTGGCCTTTGACATTTTGATGGTTTCAGAAGAAACATTTTTCTGGCCACACATAGTCATCACTGGTTTCTCAAAATGCAAAGGTAGCTTTGACAGGGTTCTGCCGTAAGTGCCACTGACTGCAGCAGGGAACCCAGAACAACGGAATCTATTGCCATCTACATTATCACAGTCAGAAATACAGACTTCTAGCACCTATTGTTGATTAAAAAACAAAAATCAGAGGCAGAGAACATATTGTATCTTATAGATTAAGAAATAAGGTGTTCTATGAGAACCTGCTATGAAGTGTTTTAATGATGCTTAGTATCTCAGCTAACATGCCTGGATCTCTTTGCTTGTAAATAAACAACACTGTGAAGACTAAGTTACATGAACATTCCCAAGTGCAATATTTTACTGTTTTTTCTTACAAAGAAAGTGAACACCTTAGATGACTGTCTTGGTTGGAAGTAATGAAGTCGCCAGTGGGGACAGGGAATACAAATGCAAGTCATGGAGAAAACAAAGATAAATTTTGTTTGAGTTACAATTTTGCCTAGAACCAGACTCAATTATGGGCAATGGGTTCTCATTTGTCATCACTCTGGGCATAATATTTAATTGTGAAGCTTATTACTTTTATATATAGTGATTTTAGAATTCTTACCTTAATGTCCATTTGATGTTCCTTCTAATATAGAAAGGGTAGATTCTCTTATTTCACATAGAATTCTTTAATTTTTATTCCTGAAGAACATTATCTGCTTAAATGTATTCTCTCTGGCATTCAGACAGGAGTACTTGATATTCTTATGTTCTATGCATACAAATCTAACTAACATGTCTCAAGAGGCCAGTGCATAGGAATTTCTTGTCAGCAAAACTATGCCTGGTGCGATTCTGGTAGATTTATGACTATACAGTCCTCTAGTCCAATTTGGTTTATTATTCTGAATCCGTTTTTGTAATAATGATGCTGATAATGCTATAATATATTATTTTAATAAGATAATACATTGATCTTTAATATCTAGGTTATCTATGTGTTATTCAGCCCCAGCATCGACCATGTATTGTGCCCAAACAAGAAAAGAGAAAACTAAAAAGATGTCTCACCAGAAATACTTGTAAATGTCAATTATATACGTGGATAGAAGATGATTAGTTTATTACATATTTTTATTGTTTATATTGAATAGCTGCTTAAACTTAATTTCTGATTTTCATAATTGTGTATTCACTGGCTTTTGACTGGACATTTTGGGTGAATCATCAAAGAGCAAAACAGCAGTGAGACTATCAGAGCTAACATGCAGGATACACCGACTCTGTGTTTAGAAACTTTCTTTTTTTAGATTAAATAAATATTTACTATGTGTGAAGAACTATAGTCATGACATGCACAAAGTGTTCTAATATCTCTTCTAAACTCTTTATAGTAAATATTGCCAGGCAAAGATCCTATGAACAAAAAATGTCTTACTCTGTTCCAAACATCTTAGACTTTATCCCTTCTATGTTGTTAGCCTACAAAGCTAAAATGAATTGGGCTAGAGTATGTATGTGTGAATTCTGTATGTTTTAATTTTTTTATAACACTTGGAATAAAATTGTTAATAAGCAAATGGTTCTACCTGGCTAATAATCTCTCTTTGCAAAGATACTGGCTTTAGGGACCAGTAGTTAGTGTAATGGCTATGTCACTGGACTCCCATGTAGTCGACCGTGGTTTGAGTCCCGGACCTAGTGGCTTAAACTCATGCCAGACGCGTGTGCGTGTGTGCCCAGGATCCCGAGAGGAGAATGGAGGAGAAGGGATTGCGGCGTGACCATCCCCCCTGGGGGGTGATTTCTCGCTTTCTGTCTCTCTGTCTCTGTCTGTCTGGAGAGTGCACGTGCCCTGTAGCAAAAACCTCTACAAAAAAAGAAAAAAAAATACTGGCTTTAAAAAACTACTGGGATTTAACATGCCTTTGATATGATTGAATTTGTAAAATAAAGCATGCTTTTTCATGTACTTTTACTCTAGCAAAAATTATTTTCTACCTATTAAAATTCATGAGCACAGAATTCTGTATTGACAGTGTTTTTAAACTTTTAGAAGTTAAAGAAAAAGTTAGAGAACAAAATGTCACCTTACTGGGACTAGCAGATGGCATCATGATTATATTACTGGACTCCCACGTAGTCGACTATAGTTCAAGTCCTAGACCCAGTCACTTAAAACACATGCACACACACGTGTGTAGGCCCAAGATCCCAAGAGGAGAATGGAGGAGAAGAGACTGTGGCATGGCCTTCTCCCAGGAGGGTGATTTCTCTGTTTCTCTTTGTCTGTCTGGCAAGTGCATGCACCCTATAGCAAGAAATCTCTCTCTAAAAAAAAATAAATAAATAAAATTTAAAAATCCTTAATATTGTTTTCAATCTTTGCATAATGTAGACTTGATCTTTATCAGCAACACAAAAAAACACACAATGAAATAACAAAGAAAAATCAAAATAATCTCCATTTTTAATTATAAATTAAAAGTTATAAATTTATTAACTGTAAGTCTAAATGAGCATTTGGCAACGTACTAGGAAATATTAGGTTTTCAGGAAGTCATAATGTATTTTTCATTTTTTTCTATGTAAAAATGCATATATTTAACAGAGTTGATAACATATCCTTGCCATCCTTATTTTTCATTTCTATCAAAACAGCATTATTGTCATGTAAAAAATAAAAATAGGTCAACTAGTGACAGTTTAGTAAATATAAGTTTTGGGTTCCTTTACCCTTGCCTTTGGGGGTGTTTTCAGGCCTTTTCTTCAGATACATTTTCTCCCATCTTCGCTCTATGCCCTTTTTCCTTGGCCAATCATTATTCTCAATTAACAGATGCCATGGGCAGTCATTATCTATTGAACCCATTTAGAAACTTGGCCACGGACTTTATCAACTCCAACCTTTCAAGGGTACTGAGTTTGCTGGCAGGAAGCATGGCCTTTGAAAAAACAAATGAGATTTGTTCATAAGTATCACATTTCCCATTTCAGCCAACATTCTTCTTTTTTCTGGGAGTTAGCACCTGATTAGAGCTGTTCTTTTTGCTAATTCAGCTCTCTGGGTAATAAATATTTTATCTTATCAATAAACATGAATTTCTGTGATCCAAAGATATTTAGATCCTTAATTAGATAGTACATCTAAATTGGTTAATCAGAGTGTTTTCTGGTAGTTTCTGAGTCAAAGTTACACTTCATCTCTGGTTAGTCTTTGTAATATTCAAGCTGAACAACTTAAAATTCTTAGTTCAAACTACTTACAATCTGTGTTAATCAAAATGCTGTAATTAAATTGGGCATGGACTTATTCTGTAACCTTATCCACTTTGCATTTAAGTTGTCTCTACATGAATGTTTGACACTAGTACAGTCTTTAAATATTAATGCATAGGGGGAAAAAAATAGAAGATGAAAGGAACTGTTGGATCCAAGAGAAAGGAAAAGATAGCAAGGGCCAATTGTAATAATAATAAAAAAAAAATCTTAAGAAAGTTAGAAGAGTATGCAAAGAAAAATAAACTTGTCAAAGCAGTTTGTTATTAGCATAAAGTAGCACAATTTATATACAATCTAAAGCTCTAAGGAATGAGTAGCCATAACAAGCTTTTGTGCAATAAAGATTAAAATCTCTGTGAAGCAGTTTCTTGTGTTTTTTTTTTCCCTTCTGCATTTGAATTTTACTTTCAAATGGTTGCAAAGCTACAAAACAGGTTAAAAATGAAACAAAGCAAAACAAATAGAAAAACACAGTTTCTTCTCCTTTTCATGTATAAGGAAAGCAGTATATATTTGAAAGTCTGATTTCACACCTCTACAATCAGACTCACTACGGTTTCGGTATGAAATAGCGTAGAGTGAAACAACATCACAAAATAACACGTTTGTGTTCCACACACAATGGAATACTCCTTAGCATAATCTGTAAAAGTTTCAAGTGGGTATGTTGCCAAATAAGCTTTTACTATGAAAAAGGCAGAAGAAGTGTGTATGAAACTAAATGTATATAGCTGGTGTCTCTCCGCGCGCCAGATAGAGAAATTATATTTGTTGAGACACTGCACTGTTGAGGTTGGAGAAGAGAGTATGCCCTCAATTTCACTGCACCATACTAGTGTTCATTCAACTGATGAAGTTCTCAACTCAAAGGGCAACATCCACTTTGTTCTAAGTTCCTGCTGGAATGGAAAAGCTGACAAGGGAAAACTTACACAAAGGATATTGTGCTGTTAAAGTTTGTTCAAAGCCACACTTGTCAGATCTCTTTGAAATGAAATTGAAAAGGAAAAACCAATTTTCTTTGAGGACAAAGTTCATCTCATTTGGTGTGCTGCACCTGTCTAATTTTCTTCTCTGAGAAAGAAATCTTGACTAGGAAAATTTGAAAAAATAGTTTATACTAGTACAGGTATGTATCATAATGTTTAATTCAGACTAGTGTTACATTCTGAGAAAATAAATATAAGTGAATTACTGCCTGTTTGAAGCTGTGATAAATACCTAGGTTGGCTGGAATTATTAGGCACCATTATTCTGTCTCTAAAATGTCTCTGAAGGGCAATAGTCAGAACTAACCTGAAATGAGAGCTCTCTAATGTTTTCCTTTGTCAGTGACGTGCAGATGCACAGTGTGATTCTGAGTACATTATCCAACTGAAAACTAAGACAGATCCTTCAAAGATGTTTCAGGTAAATATCATGCATGATTCCAAATTTGGAAAAAAAAAGGCATCTAATTTTAGAGCATGTTTATGTATATTAAAAATAATCAATGGATTTTTTAAAATGCCAACAAACAATGCCTTAGATTAGTTCATATGAACAGAAAACAAAAGAGATTTGTATGTTTGATTTTACAGTGTTCTGTAAATAGGAATGCTGTAAGCGTGCAGGTCAACTTAAAATAAAATAAAAAATGAAAGTGATTATGTCATTTAAACTGGAAAAAAAATATACTTGTGACTCCCGAGACAAAGTCTTATGTTTAAGATGGAAAAATGTTATTTTAATCACCAGAAAAATAATAATGAAAAACAAACCCAAGGGTAATCCTCTCTTTCAGTGCATCTTGTCTCCTAGTTCTGTCTCTTTCAGTCTTTCTCTGCTTCTTTGTTAGCTTTCCTTGTTCTCTTACCTATGTGGTTGGCAACATGTTTATATGTAAACCCCATAGATTGGCAATAAATGTATGACTAAAAATGAGGAAGTGTTTTGAAAATGGGAAGGACAAACAAAATTATCTTATCTGTTAGATCATGAGAAAGAGATGACCTTCATTTATGCT
>NW_006159594.1:4226263-4231289 GCF_000334495.1 Tupaia belangeri chinensis
CCCTACAAGTTTATAACCCCTGGCTTCTTTCTTAGTGAATGTTTTCTATTTGAACTACATAGCCCATTCCATTTTATTTGCTTTGTATTTGAATATGGATCCAGCTGGATTCTTCTTATTTTGTTTTTATTTTGCTTTTTTCTCTATATTGTTTCACATATCCATAGCTTTTATTTAAAATTAATTCCTTTTAAGTATAGCCTTCACCATGACCTTGAAAAACAAAAACTAGCAATTGGAAGTTTTGGACAGAAGCTACCTTTCTTTTAGAATCAAACTCAAACAACCAATGTCCTACTAAATCAAAAGATAATCTTCTTAGGATAGAAATTATGCACCTCAGTGAAAATAAGCTTACTGATTTTCATCCCATTTTTGTTTATTTTTTTATTTCCTTTGTGTTCCATCTGTTATAGATTAAATGTGTTTCAATTTAGAAAAACATCTTCAGAAATTAACTATTCCTATTATAGCTTAAGAGTTGCGTGCTGTTTGTGTTCAATCTTTGTAAGAAACGTAATTTATTATGTGCTTTTGTGTAAATTAGCCCCTCATCACATTTCCTTCAAAGTCCAAGTCTCAGGCAGTGTCTTTGGGAGCAGAGTGTCTTTACCTTGCATGCACTGTGCATTTTCCTCAGTGACTATTTGTATGCCCATAAATATTTGTTGAATGAATTAAGTATGTGATTTTCTTCCTTCTCTTTGAACATATCTCTTTTGTTTCCTTTTTAGTGTCCAGGGCATTATATTCGTAGAAAAGAATGCCATAGGAAAGAGTACTGTTTCCTTTTCCACAATCCATACACTAATTAGATACTCCTCTTTCTAACCCACCTCCCTGAGGGACAGTAAATGAAGCACCTGCTTCTGTGAGATCTAATCCTTTCCTGATTCCGAGAAACTATCTATACCCTACATACTTGCTTAACTAATGCACTTTCTCTTTGAAGTTTTTACATCTTTATGGTAGGCCTTAAAGAATCTCTAACAGAAAATAAACCAGTAGAAGCAGCACTTTATTTCACATTTGTATAATGTCACTACTATGTCTGTTATCCTCTTCTTTGGATAAGGGCTTATAACTTGGTATCAAGGCATTTGCCTTATTTGCTGCATAGAACATACTATCAGTGCATTACTACAGAGCAATTTTTCTACCCAAAGCCTTTGGTACATCTATTTGTTCAACAACTCTTTCTAATTTCTATTGTGGGGCTTCATATAGTGCCATGCGGACCATAAAGAAGAAGAAATGAAATAGTCCCTACGCTAAAAGCAAAGAGGATTTTGCGCTTTTTAGAGTATTTCTACATAAATTATTTCAAATGATTTCCTACAACAAAGAGGATAATTATTACATTTTACAAACAAGAAACCTATACACATTTTACAAATGAGAAACCTGCAATCTAGAAATCTAAGTCACCTTTTCTGTTATGCTAGGGCCTCTATAAAACACCTAGGGTTTTGATGACACCATTGACTAATTCTTCCTTTCTACGTTAGAGAAACCATGCATTTTGCATGGTAAGTTGCCTCTCAGGGCTACACAACAATATTTATTCCAAATGTTTTTTCCTTGTACTTTGAACCTAAACTGAATGGTTCCCAAGATTAGCAGTTTCAAGATCTGCTATCCTTCAAACCACAGTCTGTTATTTCATTGTCAGTAATGACAATTTTCCAGGCTGGGAAGTTTGGACGATAGTGATCATGTGCATGTCTTCCTTCCCCTTCTCCTTCCCATTGTCCTATCTCACTTTAATAACCTTCTGCAATTATCATCTATCTTTTCATCTCCCCTTCCATACGCCTATCCATTTATATTCTGTTGCCAGGTAAATCTTCTAAAGTACAATTATATTCCAGTAATTATGCTTCTTAGAACACTTGGATTGTTTCCCATAGCCTACTGAGTTAAGTCCAAACACCCCATGCTCTCCATAATCTGACCACAACTTAGTTTTCCATTCGTCACTTAACCCACAAAGAAAATATGTAATTTAAAATAAAAATGTATTTATTTCATCCATGAAAGAAAGACAAAAAGAGACAGAAAGAGAGATAGGTGCCCTCCACAGGGTCTTCATGCCATAATCCACCCCTATTCTCAGTCACCCTTGATCATGAGCATGAGGATGGGATGACCCAGAACATAGGTACATGCAGGCACATGCCTGGCATGCTCAGCAAGGTCCTAGGAGGATGTGAACCCAGAACTTTATCCATGTGAGTCCAGCTGCATTACCACTGTGCCACTATCTGGCTTCTGAAAAATGCATAAATTACTGCTTGTTGTACACACACCTCCCCTTCCCTCTTTGTTGTCTTGAATATTTACCTTCTTCCAGATCCTTCTCTATTAACTCTTGTAACGTTATAACCTTTCCCTCATGTTATATTAACATGAATATAACAAACTTTGTTCCTCAGAAAATAGTACAGATTTATAGATAGACAGGGAGCTGAAATTAGATTTAGTGATTATCTGCATAAATACTTTTATTCAGTTCCTAATGTATACTAAGACACAATAAATGGCAACTCGTTTTCTTATTATTGATTTTCAAATATTAGGTTGTTGGGAAAGACACAATGTATTTTTCTATGTTTGTCTATGCAAAAATGCATTGTGATTTTCTGACAACCTAATAGTTATATCTGTATATATTATATATAAACATCCATATATTGTCTGCTTTCTGGGAGGATTTCAATCATGACTGGTTGATTTCTTTTATTTTCATCTTTGCTTCCACAAAGGTCTTGATTAAAAAAAGTAATTTATTGGCAATAATCATTATCCCAAGTCCTATACACCTGCTTCATCATAGCAGAATTATAGACAACATCCATGTTAGTAAAACTGCAAATCACTATTAACCCTTAGTAATAACCTTTGTCAGTTTCAGAATCAGTTGGCTCACTCTATGGATCTTATAAATATAGTTTGTTAGTTAATATTTGGTCAGATGGGGGATCTAAGAAAACCTAAAGTGCAGTTAACATTGCTCAAGAAGTCAACCATTTAGATAGTTCTGAAACTCACAAAAAACAGAATAGAACTAGAAAATGCTATGCTATATTTCTCCAGGGTATCATCCCACATCTGCATTATGTCAGTTCTGGCTGCCCCAACCACAGAGATCATAAAGAGGAAATGAAAATGTTTATAAGGGGGACTGCACCCAAAGTCAACTGAACAAGTCTCATCACAGAAGGTCCTTTGTTGTATTGGAAAGAAATGAAATATCGTGAAAGCTTATGGAGGAGATAAGATAATGTTATCATAACCCTCTCTGTAGAGGAAATACAGGGACATTTTTAGTTATAGTAATTAAACAAACACACACATACATATATATCTGCGTATGTGTGTGTGTATATATACATATACTTTGAAAGAAAAATGTTATTATTAATTTATTCTTAGCTTTAGGATTGATCTAACAGAAAAATAAATGAATGATCATTTACAATAAAGCCTAAGAAATAATATAGGAGTATGTATCACTGTTTTTTAAATGAGGGCAAATATTTTATTTTATAATGTGGTGGAAAAAGACTTTATACATCATAAAAAAGAATCAAATGGAACTGTTGGAGATGAAGGCTATAATACAGGAAGTCAAAATCTCCCTTGAAAGTATTAAAAGCAGACTAGATCATACAGAAAATAGAGTCTCAGATGTAGAATACAACATCACTGGACTAGTAAAATCCACCACAAAGACTAAGAAAACAGCTCAAAAAGATGAAAATAATATACGAGAAATATTAGATACCATTAAATGTGCAAACATCCAGATAGTCGATGTCCTGGAAGGTGAAGACAAGGGCATTGATAATCTATTCTATGAACTTCTGGAAGAAAACTTTCTAAACCTACAGAGGTGTTCAAAGATTTCAACAAAGAAATACAAAGGACCCCACCTAGGATCAACCCAAGAAGATCGTCTCTGAGACACATTATAGCCAGATTGACCAAAACCACAGATAAAGACAAGATACTAAGACTGGCAAGAAAGAAACATCAAGTTACCTACAAAGGATATCCCATCAGGCTAAGAGTGGACCTCTCATTGGAAACAATGCAAACAAAGAAAGAATGGGAAAATATACTCAAAGTGTTGGGTGAAAAACAATTTCAACCAAGAATATCATATCTAGCAAGATTATCCTTCATATGGGAAGAGAAGATAAGAACATTCTCAGATAAACAAAACCTGAAAGAATTTATGGACACCAGACCAGTTCTCCAAGAAGTTCTAAAGGGAATGCTAGGACGTAAATGAGAAACAGATATGGCTTATTAACTGTTGATGATGACATGTATAGTATTCTCAACTGGATTGGTCTGAGAAGTATTTCATGATGGGCAAAGTATTTTTACAAGCAAAATGAGAAATAGCGATTGACTGTTTTAAAAAATAATTAGAATAATAAAAATAATGATTGGGGAAAACATAGAAAAGATATTGAATGTTGAAGTGGGGAGATTAATGTCTCTGTACTGACCATGGCATTCCCTTTTGAAAAAGCAATGTAATACACTGTAAAGTTATATGTAATCCAATGTAATATAAAGAAGATTATGATAATAATAAAAAAATTTAAAAAAAAGAAAACTAAAGTCAGACACACAGAAATAAGAGTTTAAAAACAACTAAGAAAATAGCCAGCTTAATGGCAGAGACTAGTCCAGAGTTGAATGTTATCTTCCAGAATTTAAACAGAAAGATCAGACCACAACAGAAGATAAAGTACATGAGTCTGAACTGGTAAAATAGAATTTTATGACTTTTGCGGCACGGCCAGGGGGCTCACGCCCCCTGCGCAGCTGCGCGCCGGAACGGCTTACGCCCCTGCCCGGCATCCCTGGCCTCGCTGGATGGCCCTGGAGGCCGTAAACAAGGTTGAAGAGCTTGCAACTTGAGAAGATGACGGTTACCAGCCCTGCATTACCTCAGGGGAAAACAAGAACTACTCTGCCATTCTTAAGGAAGCCAGATACCCAAGGACAA
>NW_006159594.1:4231705-4320636 GCF_000334495.1 Tupaia belangeri chinensis
AAAAAAATGGATATTTGATGGCTGCAGTGAGCGGTATGGGCCCAGCTGGGTTCTACTTTATAGTATGCTCTTTTTACTCACTGGGGTTTAGGCCTAAAGTCAGACTTGAGTTCATGTATAGGTATGTGTCAGCTGCGATAACTATTGGATATATTTAAACTAATTAAGTTCACTGACAGATCATTTGGGGAGGGGGGAGGCATGGAGGGCAATCGTGGATGCCAGGGACAATGTGGGAGGAGGATGGGTCATCACAGAGGGAGGGGGATGGGGAATCTAGAATGGTAAAACAAAAGGCAAGGTATGCAGGACACAAGAATTGAGAAATTATTTGCTGAGAACATATATGTTGACGTGCTTGATTGAGCCAATGCACAGTATATTTTGGATGGAAAATTCATTTGTGTGTTGTGATGGGAAAAAAAATATAATAAAAAAAAAGAAAATGAAAACAAAACAAAAAAAAAAAAGAATTTTATGACTTTTGACTAAAACATTATGGACCATCTTCTATGCTTTGTTTTCCAGAGTTAAGGTTTTTTTTTCTTCTCTTGAGCTGCAGACTGGTCCATGCACCTACTATTTGAACAGAATCCTAACCTGCTTCCTGAATTTAAGTCTTAAACAAAGTTCTCTTAACATTTTTAAATTTTGATCTATTAAAACTAAAACTGTTTTTCCTGAAATTTATTTGTTGATGGTAACATGTATGATTAAGCCACTATGCAGTATATTCTGGATGGGAAATCGCATTTTGTGTGCTGTGATGATTTTCAATGAAAGAATGTAAAATAAATAAATGAGTTTTTAAAAATAATAATCAAAATAATAAATAAAGTTAAATAAAATAATTTTGTTAAAAAAGTAAGTTGAATGTAAAAAGTGGAGTTATTTCCATTCTTTTTCCTATTAAATTGGGCTATGTATCTGTTTTTGTTTATTTTTTTGTTTTTGCCAAGCTATTTTTGCTCTTAGAGCTTTGCAGTGCATTTAAAGGCTGGTAGTGTAATTCAAAAAAAAAAAAAAAAAAAAGGACTTAAGTATGTAGTGGGTTTTTTTTCTTTTTAAAATCACAGTTAATAGATCATTGATAATTGATTAAACTTTCCTGTTTGGGGATGCAATTTGATATTTAAAATCCTCTAGAATATTTACAACTATTTATTCATTCTTTTATTCTCAAATATTTATGGATACATCTAATTATGGTGTGACTACTAGACTGGGATGTTTAAATCTAAGAAACACTTATTAAGAGGTTGTTAAGGTGATCCTGGTAAGAAGAGATGGTGGTCAGGTTTTTGATAAGGGAGACAAGTAAGGCAAATTATGTAATAGCTAGAACATATGATTACATCTCAAGCCTAAAGGATTCTCAAATTTAGTGTGCTGTTTTATTAGTTTTCCTAGCATGTATAGGAGTTGGTGCCTCATAAAAATTCATAACTGATAGGAATTTTTTTTGAGAAGTTTTTGCTATAGGCCATGTGTACTCACTGGAGAGACAGAGAGAGACAAAGAAACAGAAAATGAGAAATCACCACCTCAGGGAGGATGACCATTCTGCAATTCCTTCTCCTTCATTTTCCTCTTGGGATTTTGGGCACATATGCACATGCACCCAGTGTGAGTTTTAAGTCACCAGGTCCAGGACTTGAATTGTGGTCAGCTACATGGGAGTCCAACAATGTAACCAGCCATCTGCTGGTTCTGATATGAAATTATTTTCATAGTTTTTTTAAAACTAAAGAGTTATGAAAATGATAGGACACATCAGAATATAAGGGAACTGAAGTCTTCCACAGGATGTCCTGGGACTTTTTGGTATACTCAGAGGTCTGAAATTAGAGATGGAGAGAAACAGACTTAAGACTTATGCAAAAAAAAAAAAAAAAAATCAAAAGGAGATCATACATTTTTAGACATGGGGCAGGGATAGAAAAAGTAAAGTTTAAAAATCCATCAAATTTTTGCTTTGGGTCTCTGAATATATAATTGTGCCATTGGTTGAAATGGAGAACAGAGGAAGAAGAACAGATTTTGGAGTTGATAATGATTTAAAATTCACTTTTGGACATGTTAAGTTTGAAATAGGGCAGGAAAATACATATGTCCTGAAGGCAGTTGGGCTTTTTGAATATGAAGCTCAGGAAGAAGTTTTTGCTGGATTAGAAGTCATCAGCATATGAATGTTGAATGAGATTTCCCAAAGGAAAACTGTGTAACTCAAGAAGAGGAAAGAACCCTCAGTGAAATAAATATTTGATCTTCAGGCAGAGAAAAGGATGCTGTAAAAGGTACAACGAGGGAAGTAGGGAATAAAATGTCACTGAGATCAAGAGAAGAAAGAATTTTTCAAAAGAAAGAGGTCATCAACAGTATTAAATGTTGCTGAGATTTCAAGTAAGTTAAGTTCTGTGAAGTTTCCTTTTGTTTTACTTTTTGAAAAAAAGTCATAGATGACTTTAAAGTAAGTTTCAGTGGAACCATGGGTCTGTTGGCCAGCTTTCTGTATAAAGATGGTGTTTCATTAAAATATAATCTTCATTAATTAAGAAGTTTGGCTGTGAAGGAGAAGATTAAGAACTTGAATGAGAAGAAAGTACTCAATTTCCTTCTTCCTCTGTTTCCAATATATTCTATGTTCTTTTATTTATTAGTTCAGTTATATATGAACTAGATTGATTCATATAGGCAGATGAAAATTGCCTTTTACAGATGGCTGTGGTACTGGCACATTACCTTGGCATACTTCCAGAATTTCAGATTATGTACACATAGACCAAGAACAGAAAAAAATTAAAATTGACACTGTGTGCCTTCTTAGTATTAAAAACAATTAAAACTGATTTATCTTTTCTCTTTTTGCTATGCTATACCCAGCAAATCTAGCCACTGAAATTTGACTCCACGTACTTGCAAGTAACAATAAAATGATTCTCTAATATATTTCCATATTAAGAATCATAAGTAATAATCTTCAAGAAAAAATAATGAAGAACAAAATATCAGCAAAGAAAATTATGAGGTTTTAGTTATAATTTTTCCATTTTTAAAAATATGTGTTAGAAGAAATTTTTGACAATACGGATGTACCATATCACATCTTCATAGAAATTTTCATGAACCTGGATATAGAATTATGAGAAATATGCTACTTCATGAGTTCTATCTCAGCAATATGAAGAAAAACGTAAAATTAAAATTTTAATTTTCATGGCCTATAAGCTACAACTAGAAATAAATGAAGTGCTTTAGAAACTGCCTACTTTCTCATACCACAAATAAAACACTGCTTCTAAAATGTTTTCAGGTCAAAACCACAATGAGATACCATCTAACTTAGTCAAAATGGCAAAGATTAAAAACAAAAAAAACAAAAATTGATAAATGCTGGGGGGATATGGTGAAAGGAGAACTCTCCTACACTGTTGGTAGAAATGTAAATTGTTCCAGCCATTGTGAAGAACAATGTGGAGGTTCCTTAAAGACTTTCAAATAGAACAACCATATGACCCAGTAATTTCACTCCTGGGTATCTAAGGAAAGGATAGGAGACTGCTCAGTAGGAAAAGTGTTTGCACATCTATATTTATTATGGCATTATTCACAATTGTAAGACATGAAACCAACCCAAATGTCCATGAACAGATGAATGGATTAAAAAGTGTGGCACATATACTCCATGTAATACTATTCAGCCATAAAACACAACAAGACTCTGGCAGTTGATAGAAAGAGGACAAATATGAAAGATTTATTGCAGCAAGTCAGGCTATGAACAAGAGACATTGTATGTCTCCACTTAACATATACTGACTGCACTCTACAGTAGATACTGAAAGACTGGAGGACATAAAAGCATTGAAAATAGTTATGATCACTGGGGACAAAATTGAAGGAGAGTGGTAGAGGGGGAGAGTGACGGGAAGAAAATTTGGGAGAAAAAAATAAAGAGGTAAGACATTTGTGGGGCACAGAAATGGTTTATTACCTGCTGATGATGACATGTATAATATTTTCGACTGAACTGTTCTGAGTTGTATTTCATGCTGGGTAAATTCTCTTTACAATCTAAATGATGTACAGTGATCGAATGTATAAATAACAATAAAAGGCAAATATTTGTCTTCTGACTTCATTATGTTCAAGTTCTATAAAAAGAAAAGCTAAGGCCAGCCGGTGGTGTGGTTGTTAAGGCAGCTGGATCCCACATGGGTGAGACTTACTGGTTTAAAAACACACCAACATATGTGCCTGCTTGCCCAAAAGGGGGGCATGGCCATTCCTTCTGGGGAATGCTGTCTCATTTTTCACTCTCTGTATCTGTCTCTCTCTCTGGCAAGCGTATATACCCCATAGCAAAATTTAAAATAAATACATAAAATAAAATTTTAAAAATATAAGCTACTTTTGGATGTCAGTTGTTATAATAATATTTAATACTTCTATAGGCTTCATAACTTATGAAGAACTTAGACATTTGATATTTAGTGTAAGCTTCAGAATGATCCTGAGAATTAGTCAAAACAAGTATAATTATTGTCATTCAACCCAAAAGGAAACTGAAGTTCAGTGTTACTGTGTAGTTTGTCCAACTTCACTAGATTTAGTGGGTGACAGGCTTGGAAATGTTTAGGACCAGTGAAAAAAAATAAACCTTCCTCTTGAGGCATTTATAACTGTTTTGGGAAATCCAGCCATGTGAAACATTAAAAACCACAATAACGCAATATTCAGCCAAGCATGTCCTTTACTTTACAAATATCTGACTTAACAGATGTCACAATCTTGTAAGATCTTTAGTGTTGCTGTAATTAACAACTTTGTTGCTTTGTATACCCTCCACTAACAGGCATTTACGGAAAAAAAAAGGAGAGTTTTGGGCATCATAATCAGATTATTTCAATCTCATTGTTTCTCACACACTATACCATGTAAGAACAAAGTAAAATATGGTCCTCTGATGTCAAATGGAGAATTGAATCAGGACCAATGCATATATATTCCTAAATCCAGAATGTTGGGAAAATCTTAAAGAGATGAAAAAAAAATTAAATAAAATAAACCTCTTCAATTGTTTTCTATCTTTCTCTCTTTTTCGATCTATTAATCTATCATGCCCAAAGTGCTGCTTCTTCTAATCAAGAAACATTTTATCATATTAAAAAAGCTTACATTTATTGATGGTTTAATCCAAACAGTATTCAAAGTGACATGACCACAGTATCTAAAGCTTATTTATGCTAACTGTGTTTTATTAAGGTTTATCTCTTAATTAAATAAGAGATTATAGACTATGGTTGTAGGTGATGTGATGTGTCCATGCACTAGGTTTTGAAATATGGATTAGCAGACAAATCAGTCACAAGTAGTAGCAATACAAATAAGAAATCAAAACACAATTTAGCAAAAATAAGCAACACACAAAGTTTTTTTTGAGCTCTTTCTGCCTTTTTCTTCTGGCTTAGTTGAATTAATAAAATGCTGCCATGTGGACTCTAGTCTCTCTCAAGGATAATGCAGCCAAGTCCAGACTCTCTGAAAATTATTTGAGGCTATGCTACCATTGCTCTGTAACTCAAATCCACGTTTGTTGCCAAACACTTTATTCATTTTTAGAAACTCTTACAAATAGGCATTTCTATTCTCATCTAGATTATTTGTTTCTGGGTTCCATCTTTCTTGAGCTGTCTTCTGTTTTGTAGGAGACCTCTGAATTTTTTTTTTTAGAGTTGGTTTTTTTTTTTTTTCTTTTTTGCTATAGGGCGCATATGCCCACCAGAAAGACAGAGAGACAGAGTGAGAGAAAGCGAGAAATCTCCGCCCAGGAGGGATGGCCATGCCACAATCTCTTCTCCTCCATTCTCCTCTTGGTATCTTGGGCACACACACACACACACACACACACACACACACATGCCTGACGTGAGTTTAAGCCGCCGAGTCTGGGACCTGAACCACGGTCGACTACATGGGAGTTCAGCTACATAGCCATTAAGCTAACTGCTGGTTCCGAGGTCTCTGAATTTTAAGAAGTGGAAACAACAGAGACAGAAAAGTAGAATGGCATGGAACGGGCGATAGCAAAGTTTTTGTTTGTTCATGTATTTGTTTTGTTTTTCCTGGTTCTCTACTACATCACTTTGTGTTGAAGATTGACAAGAGACAAAAAGAGGGCAGCTAGACAAGAATCGACAATGAAAATATAACAATGGTAAAGGTAAATGGAGCTGAATAGAACAGAAGCATTAATACATGTTGTGGTATATCTAATAGAAGGCCATTTTGATATATAGTTGCCATAGGTTGACGATGAGTATATGAAATCATTTATAAAAGGTCTAGACATTGCTTTACTCTAATTAGACATATGCTTTCAAGAATGTCATTTCATGAGATGGGAAGTCCTAGAGTCATATCCAAAATCTGAGCTGTATGCTCTTAGCAATCTTTAAAAGCCATGCACTTGTCTTCATCAATCAACCAAAACTTTTGTAGCTGCTCCTGGGCTTGAGTGTTCCAAAAATGTAAATAAAGAGTTTCAACCACATATTTGGCAACATGTTAAATATTTTAGGAGTTTGTGGGGAAAGTGAGATATAAGAGAAGTACAAGTCATTGTTTTTGCTGTCAAGGGGGAAATAAAACATGATTCAAGCAGTGATGCAAGGACGGTAACTATAACAGAAGAGCTGAAAAAGAATAAAAGGTGTAGAGATTGATCATTGTGTGATGAAGCAGATAGAAATGCCTTTTGGAGGAACTGAGATGTGACTTGGGTCTTAACACATGAATAAGACTTTCTTAAAAATAGGTCATCAGGGAAAGCATTCCAGTTACAAACAAGTGGGCGAATGAATCACGAAGTGTGGGATATGCATACCGTGTAGGAGGTGAGCTAGGAAAACTTTCTGAGTAGATGAAACACCTAGTAATAACCACTTTAATCATGAATTTTTACATGTGAGCACCAATGATACGGCAGCAGCATTAGAGACTTCCTTTTAGACACTCACTAAAACAGTGCAAATAAGGATTATCATCCCTGTTTCATTTGCATGAATTTTTTTTCTTTTTTTTTTTTTTCAAATAACCCAGAGAGGCCAAATAGAGGCAATGTGGATATGTATACAAGTCAGTCTGAGCTCTCAGCCTATTTAGTTCTTTCTTCTATATTACGCTGCCTCTCCTTATTAAACAAAAACAGTTCCCTGAATGATCACCAAATTTCAGTGATCCTAGCCTCTACAATTCAGAACCAATAACATAATAATGCCAAAGTAGAATAAGGCTAAAGATAAATTTCTTCTCTGTTTTTGTTAAATAGACTACAGTATGAAGAGAAAAATCTAGAAACATAGAGTCCTTCTAGTTTTATAGTGGGCCGAGGTAAGTGTAATTTCAAGAACACTCTGTGTCACTAGAAAACACATTAGGGAGGTTAAGAATACCCACTATTAGCAGGGTGCAAACCCAAATCATCCTGAACCACCTCACTCACAGACTCCATAGGACCCTTGATAGGGCCCCACAATTAAATGTCAAGAGATCAGTCACCCTAAACCTCATTAACCTTCAGCATTTCCTATCTTTTACACACAGAAAATGTCTACATTCGTCTTCGTTTTCAGATTTTCTGTTTCCAGACTTCATAAAAGAAGAATTTGCAAATAAGTTTTTATCATCATTAACAATACTATCACTAAAGGGCATATGTGAAGTTTTATGATGGTTTAGCACATTAATATTTTACAATCAGGCTTTAACATGCTTTTATCTTTTTTACACAAGATTAATATCCTGCCTGAATTAGTTTTATTACATGCATTTTCAATTTTCACTAAGCTGATTTTCCTCCACTAGAATTTAAGGTTTTTTTCTTATAACTTTTTTCTGTCTCATTTGTAGGACTTAATACATTTTATCCATCTTAATTTTTTTTTCATAGTAATGCAAGGATTTTCCTGTTGCACTGCCATTTGCAATGCAGTTCCATTAGTTAATAACACCATTTGGTATTAAATCTCACTCTGTACAACATTTCCAGTTTTGTTCTTTCTGAAACCTGTGTAATTGTGACCATGCCCATCAAGGCTAAGAATGTAGGTTTAGTAAATAACTGACTAATTTGAGAAATACAGATGATCAAATCAAGCAATTCAGGATCATATATTACTTTTGGATAGAAGAGTTCTTTTATCATAAAAGAGTCAAAAGTAACAGCATTTCATATTTGGAACCACCTTAAAATACAAAGTAATAAAAGGTATCAAAAATAAATAAAATCTTGAAAATAGTGCCTTTTATTCTGAAAAAAGAAAAAAAATCTTATTGAGTCAATCTAAGATCTCCTCAAACTCCTTTTATTGAATAGCAGAGTGTAAACATAGCTTCTTAATCTGGTACATCAGAATGTGGAACTCAAACTCTAGGAGCTCAATTTGGCCTGCAAATCTACTCTTCTTTGAAACCTGCCTTAGCCCGAGTAGAAACTAAGGCTAATAGACAAGATAGGAAAACATGAGTTAAATAACAATGTAAAGAAATGACATCTAGACAACAAGGAAGTGTGGAAATATGGATGCAAATTTTATATGGAAAAAAAAAAGCCCAGTATATTCATTGTTATCTCTTTCCAACAGCTGCTACAATTTCTCACTACCTTCTTAGGTAACGTCTCCCAAAATATGTCTCTCCACCTAAGCCTTTCATGTTGTGTTCCTAGTTTTACTGGAACACTGCATGGCTGGAGAGACAATTTCATTAATATTCAGGACTATGGTTTAATCATTGAAAACTTTATCACATTTCCCATCTTCCAAGGGAAATTATTAATGTATAAAGTCCCCAGCAACTTGATCCAAAGGAACAAGTCGTCATTAATTTTTGCTGGCCAATGAAGTTACTTTAACAATGAACATGAATAATTTCAGATGACAAATCTGTAGACAAAGAGGTGAATGAGGCTACAGGTAAATTCCAAGGACAGTGTTTCCTATTATAATCTCAAGTACCTTTATTTTCCCTAGAGATTAATTTACTAATTGTTTTTAGGTTAAAGTTAGTTAATACTTCCTTTTCTTTTTTCTAGAGTTGTTCAAGCAAAACAAGAGAAATAGAATTTTAGCTAGCAAAATCTGTAATTCTCAAATTCTCTCTTCCCACTGACTAATCTTAAAACCAAACAAAAACCTTGTTCACATGATTAAGGTTGAATAAAATCTGTGTGCCTGAAACCAGCAGTTGGCATAATGGCTTTGTCGCTGGACTCCCATGTAGTTGACCACGGTTCAAGTCCCAGACCCAGTGGCTTAAACTCATGCTGTGCACGTGTGTGTGCGTGTCCAAGATCTCAAGAAGAGAATGGAAGAGAAGGGATTATGGTGTGGCCATCGGGGGCGATTTCTCACTTTCTGTCTCTCTTTCTCTGTCTTTCTTGCAAGCACATGCATCCTATAGCGAAAAAATCTCTCTAAAAAAAAATCTGTATACTAAAGGGAGTATCTATTATTGTATCTCCTCATGCAAACAAAGCATCACAATCAGAGGCAGAATAATTTGATTGGCTGAAACATAGAAATCAATAATTTTTCTATTCTTTAAGACATAAAACAAAGAACTGTAAATATGTTAGAATAGGACAAATTTTATTACAGAAATTCACTTTCTCATAGAATTATCAGCAAGTATTCTGCAAGACACATAATACCTAGGTTTATGAAGACACACGTAAAAAGAAAGCTTATTTATGGCAAGCCAAATGCTTTTGGAGATGAAATTGACAAGAATCAAGTTCCAAGATTTTCTCCCAAATAGAAAATACAGTTACATAAAAGAGAACCCTTTGTTCTTTTTATAAGCAGGAAGGAGAATTCCCCATGGTGGTTGATATGTGTGTTAGCGGTTTGTTTGCTAGAAAAGCGAACGCCATTTTCAGGAGAGATGGAATAACTACTTGCTGAACTCCATTAGGAGACCTGGATGCCCCTCCTTGCATACTAACTACTTTTCTCACAAACAAAATGGTGGATGAGAGGCATAATTAATATGATGTGGACTGAGAGAAAACACTGTGGGGAGTTTTGAATTGTGGCAAGGCAGATAAGGTAACTCCTAAGTGCCAATTCAATTACTATTAGAATTCATCTGCCACTCTCCACTCCACTTCATATTTAATTATTTCAATAAAGAACTGTGAGTGATTTTTATCATTTCCATTCAATTCCCTAATGCACTTATTTCTTTCCTGGACACATTATTCTACTATAGTCTCAGCTGTCTTAGTGTATAGATTTGGAAAATGAACTGAAAAGACTAGATAGCAGAGGATAGTCATATCAGATGTCTTTTCCCTAGTTTTAAGGAAAAAATGAGTTTTGAAGGTTGTGTTTGTTTCTTTCAAAATATGACTATTGAAATGGGCAAAGCAGCCCAAGCTTTTGTTTCTCAGCTTTGTTTGGAATGCCGTGTGTTTGCTTTTAGAAAGTAAGCCTTTGCTTCTCAGCAGTTTCTCCAAGCTTCGGCTTTGAATACCACATATTAATTCTAGGCACCTTTATTTATTATTATTATCATTATTTGTGTGTGTGTTTGTAAAATGAAAAATAAAAAATTCAGCCACCTTACCTCTGAAAGTCTAAATAGCTCTATGCAAAGATTATCTGCTCATTCTTAAACTCCCTATAAGATAACTGAGTCCATAAGCAATTAATTTCATGTTGATATACCAGGTGTCAGCAGGCAGGAAGTGAGTCTCTACCAGTGAGGTGTTCTCCATCTAAATCCACTGGCATATGGAGAACAAACGAGAGAGGGAGATGCACTTCAAACAGGGTCTGGTCATACCCTGCACCCCTTCCTACAGCCCTGTAGCTTTTCAGGATCTTGTGTACACACACCTGGTTATCCAGACTAGGGTTATGAACCCAGGGTCAACCAGGCAGTACACGACTGGTACTTACTATGCTGTAGGTGCTGTGCCAATTTTCCTTTTATGGGATGTTCTCTGTGCCCATTTCATCCTAAAAAATGTTTTTGGATTGGGAAGAAAAGCACAGAGTGGGTATATTTTCCATGGCCCATGTTTTATTCTATCCAGTCTTCCTTTTTGGACAAGGATATCTATCTATCTATATCTATTTATCTACCTATCTATATTCAGGATATCTCTAAGAGTTTTATGTACTAAGTATTTAAGGACCAAATTTGGTTGGGGCAGAGGCTAGATGGAACAATTGTACTGAAACTTTGCATACAAATATGTTTTTACTTGCTGTGTCTATTTGGGGGGAATCTGGGGATATACATAAAAATTTGATGGAGCTAAAAATTCTCCCAACTCCATTGCTTCATGGCGCTGCCAATACTAGGAATAAAGATGAACATGAAGAAATCTTGGAAGAGACATACAATAGTATTTTGGTGAGTCAATATCGCAACTCTGCTGAGACGTAGTAAAAGATGATTAAACTGTTCTGAGACCCCAGTGACTGATGAATCCTTTTCTATCTTTGCTTGTAAGTCCAGTGGATCTTCTTTTATTTCTTCCTGCTTTAGGAAATCTCATTAAGGATGGAAACATAGAAAGTGTTGTACCTGCCATGGTAACATTCAGTCCTCCCAGGCAAGATGGGTTTCTATAAATAGTGCCATTAAAACCCAAAAATACTATCTTACTAGTCAGGGTCCATTCAGGTCCAGTATGTAGATGCATACTGGAAAGACAGCTTCAGTGTTCTGTAGCTGTCTGTATACAGATGACAATTATAGTTTTCTAAAAATGACTGAATTATCTATTTTAAATGAAAAAGTATGACAATCAACAAACATACTCATAGAAAATAATTTGTGAGATAGATACATCTTTAAATAAAATTTTAAATTCTTAAAAGGAAATAATGATAACCTTTAACAAATGTGACTAAGAAAATAATAGTCCAACCTAAATTCTCTTTTCTGTAATGCATACATCTCTCTTCCTTGTCTTCCTCCATGAGCATTTTTCACTTCTTAGTTTAGGCTCATCAATACCAATCCATAATCTTTGCTAAGGCATTTACTGAAAGTTGAGTTTTAAGGCTTGATTGATTAGATTCCTATGAACAATTTTTTTTTTCATTTAAACTCAGAAAGAACATGGTTAACTCAACTGCCATAAGACTGCCTGCACATTCTCCAGACATTCATTTATCTGTCTCTGTAACTAAACCATGAATATCTTTTTTCTTTGGCGGGGGTTGTGGAGGGAGAGGTTTTTGTTATAGGACGTGTGCACTCGCTGGAAAGACAGAGACAAACAGAGAGACAGAAAGCAAGAAATCACCTCCCAGGGAGGATGGGCATGCTGCAGTCCCTTCTCCTCTATTCTCCTCTCGGGATTTTGGGGACATATGCATATGAGGCCAGCTTGAGTTTAAGCCACTGGGTCCAGGACTCGAACCACGGTCAACTACATGGGATTCCAGCAACATAGCCATTATGCCATCTGCTGGTCCCTATGAATATCTTAAGGACAGGGATCTTTTACTGACTTTATATTATGACTTCTATCACAGTTCTTGGTACATAAGCCTCACTAAGAATTTGTTAAATAGGGGACCAGCAGTTGGTATAATGGCTGTGTCTCTGGACTCTCATGTAGTCAACTGCAGTTCGAATCCCAGACCCAGTGGCCTAAACTCACATGCCCAAGATCCTGCGAGAGGAGAATGGAGAAGGGATTACGGCATGGCCATCCCCCTGGGGGGTGATTTCTTGCTTTCTATCTCTCTGTCTCTCTGTCTTTCTGGTGAGTGCATGATTCCTATAGCAAAAAAAAAAAAAAAAAAAAAGTGCTAAATAAATGAATTCTTAGAAACAATCACAGACTGCCAACTTTTCAATGTGTTTTTCCTAGTAGCTTGCTTCAGGAGTACATAAAAGAACTGCCTCCAGTTTCAATCCAAGATTTCATTCTAAAGAGGCCTTTGGCCTAAGATTTCCCAGCTACTATTGGTTTTTCTCTCTTACCTATCATAAGGCACTTGACAATAATCCATAAAAGAAAACATTACATTCTTGTTCTGGAAGAGAGAAACTTTATCAAAATCAAAAGATCCATTTCTCTCCAGAGAGGCTACACAATTCCCATACAGTGATCAAATGGAAGAGGATTTCCTAAAATATTTTCCAGTAACAAGACACTAAAACTGTCTCAAATGACTGATAAAGGAATGAAAGTTTTAAAATCCTTACCCATACATCAATCCTGCATTTTAGAGAGTCTCATTTTATTGTACAGATTAATCATATGCTCAGAGTAAGTTGGCAAAAGCTATCAAAAGCCAACCTGTGTAACTGGAATGCCAACTTCACAAAATAATCAGGGTCTGGTGGGATGTGTCATAAAGTATGCCAAGATAGGTCATTCTAATGCACTCTTGAAAGAATTATACATATTCATTCACCTCGTTTAGCACCTGAATGACAACAAGCAGGTGAAAGCATCAGAACCAATGCATCAATCCAGACAGTTGCCATTATGAACAAAACATAAAAAAAGTGTAATGATGCTGAAAAATGGTGAGAGTCTTCTACTGGAACCTTGCAAGCACTGGTCTCTATTGATAGGGAAACAGAGTTTGGTGGGAGAGAGAAAGCAATGTCTTAGTGTTATTGCTGTTTATAGTTTGGTGCCAAATCTACATGAAGTGTACATTTCTCGATAGAATTTACAATAACTTTTTAGTTTATTTGTTTTAGAGACATTGTGAGGCTAGAAAAACTGTCAATCTAAACTAAATGCTTTCCTTAAATATCTAAGATCATCTCCAAGCAATGGAGGGCTCTATTAATCACTAATGAACTCCTAAATGCCACTTTCAGCTGAAATAATGATAGGTAAAATTATACTGTGACACTCCAAGTGACAAAAAACAGCCCCCTTACCTAGTTTCATAGTGTGTTATTGATTTGCAAGGTACTGTTTTAAAGGAATAAAATAAATAGCTAATGGGTTTTAGCAGAATCAATGCTATTTCATTGTATATGTATGTGCTTATATGCCTGGGTTGTGTGTATGTATTCTTTTGTATAATTCCTAGCAGAGTTGTCTATAATCCTTTAACCCACTGTCACTAACCTCTACCTCCTCACACATCATATCTCAATGAAGAGAGCCCTCTTTTCTGTAATTAAGACAATATCGCTGATAACTGGAACTATGTAAAACCATAGATAAGCTAAACAAAATGATTTCTCAAAACTCTGGAAAGCACTGGGAACCAGCAGTTGGCGTAATGGCTATGTCGCTGGATTCCCACGTAGTCAACCGCGGTTCGCGTCCCGGACCCAGTGGCTTAAAACTCACACGGGGCGCGTGTGCGTGCGTGCCCAAGATCCTGAGAGGAGAATGGAGGAGAAGGGATTGCACGTGACCATCCCCCCTGGGGGGTGATTTCTTGCTTTCTGTCTCTATGTCTCTCTCTGTCTGTCTGGTGAGCGCACGCGCCCTATAGCAAAAATCTCTCCAAAAAAACAAAACAAAACAAAACAAAAAAATAAACTCTGGAAAGCATTAATATTTTCAGAAGACTCCGAGTATTCTTAATTGCTCTATACAGCACAGCTTTTGGTAATTGGACTCATCGAGAGACAATCCAACTCCCTGACGTAACTTTTGTACTGTAAGAAATACAGTGGAAGAGTTGGTTGCCTCTTTGAACATAGTTTTCAGACAGAAGGCCTGGGTCTTCACAAAGAGTGCTAGTGTGGGTAAATAAAAATGCTCTAGGCTGCTCAGGGAAATATGACTCACGTATTTGATTGTATTTGATTCCTGGGATTCTGGTATTTCTTTCTTTTTTTTTTTTCTTTTGAGAGAGATTTTTGCTATAGGGCGCGTGCGCTCACCAGACAGACAGAGAGAAACAGAGACAGAAAGCAAGAAATCACCCCCCAGGGGGAATGGTCACGCAGCAATCCTTTCTCCTCCATTTTCCTCTCGGGGTCTTGGGCATGCATGCACAGGCGCCCGGCGTGAGTTTTAAGCCACTGGGTCTGGGACACGAACTGTGGTCGACTACGTGGGAGTCCAGCGACATAGCCATTACGATAACTGCTGGTTCCCGGGATTCTGGTATTTCTCAGCAGCCCTTTCAGAAATGGCTTCCTGGACAGCGCTCCCATCCAGTGATCTGGATTTGTTACTTAACTATGCCCTTTCAGACTTCCCTGTTTTGACCCAGCTAAGGTTCAGAACAAGTAGCTTGCCCTGGCCTCACAGAGGCAACACCAAAATTGATTAGATAATCAGAGCGAAGAAGGCAAACAGCAGGCTAAATTGGTGGGCCCAACTTAGAATGATCATTGCTCTTCAAGGAAGAAAGTTCTCAAAGAAAATAAAAGACTATGCTCATAAAATAAGAAAGGTTTTTGTAGATATTTAACTTTAGCCTGTTAGTCTTTAGCTTTTAGGCATTTTTCTACTTTGTAAACTAATTCTTTTCTTTCCCTCTTGTTAATTTGAAGGTATTTAAGGGAACTGCAATAGAAAGTTCTGAAGTTATAACCATGGCCTAGAAACCACCTGGGCTCCTCTCTGTGCTTTTCACCTTTTTGTTTTTCTCCTTTCTTTCCTAATTCTTCTTTTTAAATGTCATCTAATTCTGAAAGCATATGTGTTACAAAACTTCATAGTCTGCTGCCTGACTTAAGACCCTTTATCTCCCTGGGAAAGTAAGTGTTTCATACAAAACCCCTTTTATGAACCACTGCAAAGTGGTGGACTCTAGGAATTTTTCTGTAACCCCTCTCTAAGAGGACAAGTTCAGAGATGAGCACTATGGGAATGAGAAATTTTTTCATAGCACTTACTTCTTCTATCAGTCTCCTATTGAGGTTAGCAGCTCGATCTTTCTGCTGGGCAGACTATAATCATGCAGCAGGTGCAAAACCACGGGAGGCCTTCAACCTGCTCTTCCTTTCCTGTATCCAAATAGAAGTCTCATTAGACTAGGAGTAGCAAGAGAAGTAGAGGGTGGAAAATAAGACAATGCAAGTGAAGACTCGGTCTATGATCCTGAGGCTCTTTTCCATCTTCACTTTCTGCTGCCCTTCTGCCTGCAAACAGTTGTGTCCGATGTCTTTTTCATCTCCTGCTTTTAACTCTAGCCTTAAAAGTACATGACACGTTACTTGCCTCTTGGCAAGTAATCATTAATTCATTCGTTTAATAAACATTTGTTGAGTATCTATTATTAATCTCGTATTATTTTAGATGGTACAGAAATAACAAGGAAAAGTTTTCTACTCTGACTTATATGCTAGTGGTGAAAGAATAATGGGCAAAGATAGATTTGTTGGCTCTTGTTTTACATCCACATGTTGAGTTTTTTTAATTAAAGTAATTGCAATTTTCAATACTGTAATTTTTATTTGATTGTTTTTAATAGATTCCCCCACCTTGTCACTTATATTCTTACACAATTTACCATGGTTATTTAAAAGTCTGCATTTAGCAATTGCAAAATCTGCATAGCATACGTCTCCTGTAAATCTCTTTTTACGTTGCTTTTATTTTTATAATTCAATTTTTTTGTAACTTGGCAATGACTCCTAGTGTGTATCTTATCTTTTGAATAAAGAATAATCGCTATATATGAAAAATTGTAGAAGTACTTTGAGACTCTGAAGAGATTTTCCCTCTATCAAGTATTTATTGAATTTTTTGTTTATGACAATTATTTAGGCTAGGAATAAAACAGATTAGCCCAATCTATAATTAAGCTGTAAAGCTAGATTTCAGTTTTTTCTTTTTATTTTTTTTAATTTGTGTCAGAGGGCACATGAACTTGCTTGAGAGAAAAAGAGAGAGGATGAAAGTGAGGAAGCATACTCCCATAGGGAATGGTCATGCTGCAATCCCTTGTCCTCCATTTCTCCCCACTTTTAGGATTTGGGGCATGCGCATACGCTACTTGGCATGTTTTCAAGCTGCTGGGTCCAGGATTTGAACAGCACTGCTGATCATGTAGGATCCAGCCACCTTAACTACCACACCACTGGTTGGCCCCAAGTTTTCAGTTTTATGAAGACTGGTAAAACTTGCGATTTGCTCTTACTTGTGAGATGTTCCATGGCTCTATCATTCTCACTTCCATAAAATGTGTCCTTTAGACATCTCGACTGAAAGCCTACGGTAACCTTTGACAGTCTCTAACTCTGTATTTGGACTCCCAAGCCTTAGGAGACTAGATCAAAGGTCTGCTTACCTTTTCGATTATTCAGCCACCATTTGCAAATGACAAAACAGCTGGGGGTGGGGGAAAGGGAGAGCAGAACTGAATATTAGACTCATGTCTCTGTTATTCTTCTCTTTTCAGGATTTCTCCAAGACCGTGGACTCTAGTCCTTAACGACTTTATATTTTGATTGTAGACTCTAGTCCTTAATTACTTTGTATTTTGTTTCCAGTGTATTTAAATTTCTCTTTATCTTAATTAATCCATCGTATTCTTATAGGATAGAAAAAAACAAAGGTTGGCTTGTACAAACTAATCCATTTTAACCAGAAATATAAGTTTCTTACTGTAATAATTTCTTCTTTTAATGTACCCAAGGTTCATTTTTATCACCAGAAGGGTCTAATAGCTTTGTCTTATTTTCTGGCCAATCACTATAGCTTTCTCCACAAACACTCATCTTATAAAGGTTATTATGCTAAGGGACAGCTAGATGTAGATGGGTCATCTATCTTCACCGCTGAAATAAAAATGCAGAGTACTTGCACTATTGAATGGCAAGGCAATAACTTTATATAAAAACAACAGTTTATTTTAGCTTCTAGATTCCTACAAATATTTCCAGACTACCAAAATGGAACATTTTGTTTTTAATACTTCAAGTGATTTTATGCCTTTTGAAAAATGACTATAGATAAACAATTTAGTCACTAGAGGGATTTCAAATGCTGAAATATGCTCTTCTTTGTTTTACCTGACAGTAATGTACAAATAAGACTCTAGATTGCTTCGTAGGCCTTTCATAGTGTTCCAGCATCTACATAACCTAGCTGGGTTCACCTTGAGATTGAAGTTCACTTATCCTCTCTGACATAAACATGATTTATCGTTAAACACACACACACACACACACACACACACACACACACTTTTCTGTTTCTGTATCCAAATTTCAAAAAGCCATTATATTTTGTTATCCTCTTTAATGTCTTAAATACTCAAATAGGAAATATTTTGAGCTACAGGGAGTCTTAGTTAAACTGTCAACTAGGATTATATTTGCAGCATAACCCCGTGAAAATGCAACATTATTTCAAGGACTAGAATACTCCATCTTGGATCATTTACTTATCATAGGTAAGTGATAATTATCAGAGCTTTTTGCAGTAGTAGGGCTCAGGAATCTGATTTGCCTTGGCAAATATAATATAAACATAAAATAATATTGAGGGTTCTTACAAGCCTGACAACTACCCCACTAAATATGAGAGTACTGGGCAGGAGACAAGTGGTACAAGGTGTCATAGCGTAAAACAAGTTAATAGCCCCATCGTTCTGACTAAAGCAAAATGTAGTTATGACAAATGAAATCTTACAGGGTTACTGGGGGTTTGTATTTCCCAGCACTTATGAGTATGGAAAGAAACTACTCCTCGATGAACAGGTCCTACATCAGGTTGGAGACTCAATATGGAGGGATGGATCAAGCCATAACCTCCTTCCAAACTCTGTAAGTATCAACATACAGTGCTCAGTAAAGTACCAGGTTAAATGTTGGGTTGAGGACTGGGGGAAAGATGAGAACATTATAGTCTACCAGTGAGACCAGACCAAATAAATCAAAAAGCAAACAAAATTCAAGCAGCCACTGTAACCTTAGATGATCTTTCAAAATGTCAGGTATGGACATATTGAAAAAGAAGTAGGCATTTCAAAAATATATTGTAGGGAACCAGCAGTTAGCGTAATGGCTATGTCGCTGGACTCCCACGTAGTCAACTGCAAGTCACGTCCTGGACCCGGTGGCTTAAACTCACACCGGGCATGTGTGCGTGCATGCCCAAGAACCCGAGAGGAGAATGGGGGAGAAGGGATTGCGGTGTGGCCATCCCCCCTGGGGTGTGATTTCTCACTTTCTGTTTCTCTGTCTCTCTCTATCTGTCTGGCAAGTGCACGTGCCCTATAGCGAAAACCTGTCCAAAAAAAAAAATCTCTCTAAATGGGACCAGCAGATGGCATAAAGGTTATATCACTGGACTCTCATGTAACCGACCACAGTTGCAGTCCCAGAAACAGAGGCTTAAAACTCATGCCAAGTGCGTGTGCATATATGCCCAAAATCCAAAGAGGGGATTTGAGGAAGGGATTCGTGTGGCCATCCCCTCTAGGTGTGATTTCTTACTTTCTGTCTCTCTATCTCTTTTTCTCTCTCTGGTAAACACACATGTCCTATAGCAAAAATCTCTCTAAGAAAACCTCAAAAAACAAACAAAAAAAACCTCTCCAAGTTTGTTTAGTTAAAATTCAAATCTAAACTTCTACTGTTACCTTGTAGTCATTTTGGTAATATCCACTACTGCTCAGCTTTTCACACATCCACCTCTTAAAAAGACAATGACATTGCCACTCTTGTATCTACTCCCAGAATTCAATGACAGTTCATTTATTCAATGCCCACTACTTTTATGTATTAATAATTTCCAGAAGCTTCTAAAAGGAGGTGTGCATGTTTGACAGAGACTTAGGGTATGAATAGAGAGATGACTTCAAAGTAACTGGAATAATCTCTCCTTTGACTCAAACATCCCTCCTAATGGAACAGTGGGAATTTCTAAGTGATGGAAATACTGTAGCTTAAAGAGAATAATACGTATTCTGACTAGAATTTATAATGTTTTTATTCAACCAAATATTTATACAATTTAAATATAAAATGGATAAATACATAACCAATTTTAAAGTGAAATGTAAATTCATACTGTATACTAAAATAAGGTCTTCCTAATATAAATTATTTGCATATAAAATAAGTATTCCTAAAACAACAACTTATTTACTGTATACAATGAAGGAATTTAATCAGTCATTAAAATAGAAAAGAAATTAATATCATTTGATTTTTTTAAAGTATGAGATTGAAAGCAAAGTGGGTCAAAATGTCACAACTCAATTATAGGCGTGTATCTGTGCACACTTTTCTAGGTGCAGAAAATTCTTTTCAGGAATTTACCCTCCTTGCTAGCACGGTAAAAAGACAATTATTCCTACAGTTCAGTTTGGAAATTTTTTTTTCTGTAAAGGGCCATGAGTATTTATGGGGTTGTTGGGAAAGTCATGACATGTTTTTGCACAGGAAAACAGAAAAATATCTCCTGACTTTCCTGATGACCTACTATTTTCAGCCTTGCAGGAACATTACTTAAGTCAACATGTAAGTGAATGGGTGAGGCTCTGCTTTAATCAAACTTTATGACACTACAGCTTACCAGTCAGATTTTTCTTGTTGGCCATAGCTGCCCAGCCTCAGCTGTAGTTTCAATATTTTCTTTTTAGTCCATCTTTAAATGATGCTCCCTCATATTTTATAAATCAGGTGGGATAGTTTTTGAAAAGTCTTTTAAACTCAGAGTGGATAGCTCTTTTGTAAAACAAAAACAAAAAAACAAAAAAATTTATTTTTCTTAATATTATCTTATATCGATGAAATTTCTATTGCAGAATCACTTGCAATAGAAATTTTGTATTGGTTTCCATACTTGTTTTGAAAACCTTGATATCCAAGAAAGAGTTATCCTTCCAATAAAATTTTTTTGTTATACAACCATACTGGAACAGATATACCTAAGCTTGCAATCTACATAAAATTGTGCTCTTTTACATAATTGTAATGAGTCATTGAATTTGATTGTAAGATGTTAATAACTGCGTTTTCAGATTTAACTTAAATACCTCAATAGTCTTTCATGGCAGAAAGACTGAGCTTAACAACTCCAATCTATGGTCTTACACCATGTGTCAAACGATATCAAAAAAGCCTTCATACTCCTGCTTGGTTTCTGTAAACAAACTGTAACCTCCTTTAGGTAAGACTGCTTTTTTTCTTTTTGCCAGGTTATACCCAATCACAGCAGCTAGACTTCAGTTAATCACAGGCAATCCGCCTTTTAAACTGTGTTAACACAGACGAACTTTGGAATGCAACCAACCCGAATTATTTTACTACCTCATTCCTTCACTTTCATTTTTGTATATTACTTTCCCAATTCCTGCACGTGTCACTTTCCCTTTCTGGAAGTTATGATACAAGCTGACCATGAGGCTACCTGGAGTTGCTTGGTCAGGAAAACTGTCTCATTAGAATCGTGTTAAGATTTGCTCAAACTCCACTAAGTTAGATTGTCTATTTTATTTTCTTCTTCTTTTAACGCCTGGCATGGAATTACTACTGGGAAGAAGCTGCCTGGACTGGAACTATCATTCCTAGTTTTCTTGACAATACAATGGATAGGAATATGTGACCAGTGCTTTGGCTTTGTGCCCATTCCAGGTGAGACTATTTAAGAAGCAAGTGTTCTTTCTCTGCCTTTTCTCCTCTAATCAGCAGGCGAATATCAACCCCTTGATTGATATTAGAAATCACCCCTATTGTCAACTGGATTTTATTTCATTAAGAAATAAACTCTTATTGGGTTCAGATACTAAGATTTAGACTTTAATTGTTAGAGAAGGTAGCACTACCTAAATGTATAAAATATTGAATGAACAACAAGGGTTGGCAGGTAGCAGGAGACAGGGGTTAGGGGTGCTGGACTCCCACATGGCCAATCTCGGTTCGAGTCCCAGACCTGGTGGCTTGCTTTCTCACTTTCCTTCTTTCTTTCTCTCTGTCCCTCTCTGGTCAAATTTAATAAATAAAAAAATAAAGTTAAATAAAATAGTTAAAAAAATAGAACAACAAAAAATTCTGATATTTAACAATGTGTTAGAAATATTTTCTTATTTAAAAGTAATACATCATATTTGAAATACTAAAATTCTAGAAATGAATGTTGCAATCACAAGATTTTACAATGAACATTGTTCACCCCTATAATTTACCTCTTTCCAATAACTGATGTAATAAAGAATAGATTTTTGCATAGGCAAAAAAAATGCGAGGAGGGAGTTTAATATAAATTAAACTCTGAAAGAAAGCATAAATATAACGTGTTGTATTTAAACATCCTTAGTGTTATAAATTTAAACACAACCTAATACAATATATCATCCTTTAATTAATGTAGAATGGTTTAGAGAAAATGGTGTCCATATATACAGAAAAGCCAAATAAAGCACCGTAACTTCCTAGTATGTAACTCTTTTACAGTGACAGAATTAGGGGCTTGTCAGATACAGTGGACCTACCTAGTTACACACTGACAGATGTAACATTTGTGACTCCTTTGTTCCTATACTATCCACTAGGATAACCAGTAAGGCCTAGTTTGAAAGTTTAGTCCATTTATTTAACACAGAAGCTCAACACCTGTGCTCTGAATGCTGGAATGACATGTCCATCAGTTTTTAAACTTACAAATTAGTATTTATAGCAAAAAAAAAGTCCTGGTTATAGGGACCAGCAGTTAGCTTAATGGCTATGTGGCTGAAATCCCATAGTCTACTGCAGTTCGAGTCCCATACCCGGTGGCTTAAACTCACACCAAGCACAGGTGCATGCATGCCCAAGATCTCAAGAGGAGAATGGAGGAGAAGGGATTGTGGTGTGGCCATCCCCCCCTGGGGGAAGGGGTGATTTTTTGCTTTCTGTCTGGCGAGTGCATGCACCCTATAGCAAAAACCTCTCTCCCCAAAAAAGAATGTTCTGGTTATAATATATGAAAACTCTGAGGGGGTATCTCAGCAAAAGAATATGAAATGTTTCTCTTTAAATAAAATGTTTTCTGTCATGACTGTGATGCCAATGGATGCTCCACGGAGCATTGGTAACCCTAGAATTTTTCCTGGGCTGAAGCCTAACAACTGACTGGCTTTACCTCACTCTTCTTTCTTTAAGTTTCTAGGAGTCATTTTGCAAGGTAGGCTCACAGTGTCACAAAAATAGAAAACTGAAATCAAGAAATAGATAGGAATTGCTTTTAATGTAGAGAGTGGGCAAACATAAGAAGTTAAGTAAAAGCCGTATGGACTAGGTAAAATAGAAAAAAAAACGCTAAGAATTGACTTTTGGAAAACAATGAATGGAGATACTCCCTTTCTCTGTTAAATTCTCTTAGGTTTTTGTTAACATTATTTATTAAGCCATTAAAACTACATGCAAATAGGGTGGGGTCATATTCTCCACCTATTATTTAAGAACTTTTATTTTAATTAATTAATTTGCCTTAGGGCGAATGCGATCACCAGGGAGAGAAAGATAGAGACAGAGACTGTGAAAGGCAAAAGTGAGAAATCATCCCCTGGTGGGATGGCCACACTGCAATCCCTTTTCCCCCATTTCCTTCCTAGGATCTTGGGCACACATGCACACGCACCTGGAGTGAGTTTCAAGCCACCAGGTCCAGGACTCAAACCGTGATCGGCCATGTGGGAATCCAACAACATAAGCACTACTCCATCTGCTGGCTACAAGAACTATTTTTTAAATTATTCCAATATTAAGAATTCTGGAGACTTCCAAAGTGGTTAAAATCAGTAGAGTCTGGGGTCAACAGGTGGCATAGTATTTATATTGTTGGACTCCTATATGACACATCGTGGTTTGAGTCCCAGACCTGGTGGCTTGAAAATCATGTCAAGCACATTTGCACGTGTGCCCAAGATCCCAGAAGGAAAATGGAAGAGAAGAGATTGTGGTGTGGCTATTCCCCCTGGAGGGTGTGTTCTCACTTTCCCTCTTGCTGTCTCTGTCTCTGTTTCTCTCTCTTTCTGGCAAGCACATGTGCCCTATGGCAAAAACAAAAACAAAAACAAAAACAAAAACAAACAAAAAAACAAAAAAACTCTTAAAAATAGAAAGAACTGTTAACCTGGGTACTAAGGAATATATCCAGTTTGTAAGCGATTTTTGTTTGTTTGTTTGTTTGATTGTTTGTTTGTTTTTTTCCTTAGGCATGGATGTTCTCAGAGAAGCATTTGGTAGAAATTAACAAAGGACTAATTTGAGTGGGGAAGAATGCAGGTGAGGAAAGTCATTAAAATGGCATCAAAATGATAAGGCAGTGACAACAGAAATGAAAAGGAGTGACTATCAGGAACATTTGACAGAAAAGAAAGGGTAAGATTTTATTTAAAACAAGATTGATTCTATGTGAAGATGAATATCCAGTGGAGGTGTTCCGTAGGCGTAAAATCCAGGATCAAGGTTTGCCAAAGATGTTAGGTTTGAAAATAGAGTAATTTGAAAGGCGACCTAGTAAATGCATCCAAGATGGCCTAGTGTCCCCTCCCTCAGCTTTACTGTACTTTAGACATGTTTCTTCGGGTTTACATACTGGATAGCCCTTTTCTTAGAACAATTACTTTTGAAAACTTGCATTTGTAAATTTTCTCCCTGTCTCTTTGAGAGAGCAATTTTCTCTTAGCCTCTTTCCTATTTTACAACTCAAGAATGTCTTTCTCGAGAATTGGGGAATCATCCTTTTGAATATAATCATCAGTAAAGATAGCATCTGGGTAGGCCCATGAGCAGTGTTGAGTGCTGGTGTTGGGAGCTAGGTCCCACATAGCTGAGCAGAGCCAACCCCAGTGGCTTGGTGGGCACTCTGTGGCGCATGTGCCAGTGTGCCCCAGGATCCTGGCAGGAGGCAGAGGCAGAGGGGCTGGGATTGCATCATGGTTGTGTCCTGTTAGGGAGTGCTTTCTCTCTGGCAGGCACAAGTGCCCATGTGCCTAAAAACAAAGGTTAGTCACTTTAGTCACGTATCTTCCAGTCTCTGAGAGAGGGTAGGAGTCTAAAGTCAATAAGTGCTGAGTAGCAAACACAAATATCCTAAACACGTTGACCAAACTCCCTCCTAACTTATTCTAGTATTTTTCCACTGGCTCACCCCAGGGCTTTCCATTCTCCCACTTTCTGTTTCTTTGAAGTTAATTCAATCTCTCTCTCCTATTGCAATAGCCTTAAAGTCTTTCTTGTTTTTTTACCTTATGTAGTGCAATGTTTCTTTGACACACCCATTAGAGTCATAAAGGTATTTGAAATATCTAGGTAAGACAGTGACGAAAGGGACAATTAAGTAACTTGGGATAATAACTTTTTATTTAGAGGACTGAAGAAGGAAATATAGAGATAGAAAGAATCGTCAGATTATATTACATAGAATTTAAAGATCAAGGGAGCTCCAGGGGTGATGCCAACAATATAAGTTCTGCATAGGGGAAAATACAACTATTGGAACAACTGTAAAACAAAATTATTGGTCAAAATGCGTAGGAGATACATACTGATATTTGTTCTAATATGTTTAGTAGGCATGTGCTATGTACTATGGAATTTTCAAATCTTGGGTCTCAGTAGTGAGTAAAACAAACAAGGTTCCAGCTCTCATGTAACTTACATTAAGTTAAAGGAGAAGAAAAATTATGTAAAATAATAATAATAATACTAATAAATGAAATAAATCTTGGAAATGTTAGGTGCTATTAAGGAATTTGAAGAAAATGTTTGAATATAAAGTGACTAAAATATGGATGAAGAGGAGGGGGGAAGAAAAATTTTTCTGAGGACAGGGTAGTTTTGCTGAGATCTGACTGACCATAGGAGCCGGGAACAAAAAGCAGGCAAGTGATGACGAAGGCCTTATTGTAGGAACAAGCTGGGGGGGCTCAAAGATGATAAGCCTGGCCGAGGGCGGTGAGCAAAGCTGAGAATGACATGTGACATGAGATGAGGTTGGCCGCCTCCATCAAACTGTAGGCCAGAGTTAGGCGTTTAAATGTTATTTTCAGTGTGACAAGAAACTGCTGCAGAGGTTTAGATACAAGAGTGATATTATCAGGTTTGTGTTTTTAAAAGATAACTGACAGCTTTGTGGAAAATGAATTTTAGAGATGTATGTGGGGAAGCAGAGAGACCTATATCCCTCGGGGTTGAAAACATGGTGGCTGGGACCTGGATTAATTAAGAAAATAGTTTCAATTTAAAAAGAAAAGTAGGGTGGGAGTCAGGTTAGTGTGGGAGGAAGGGAAGACAGGTGGCCTGAGAGCAGGGGCAGCAGACACTCTCTTTGCTTATGTTCTCTGGATCTGGGATTTGGAGGCTGGGACAGAAGGGTAGGAAAATCCTTCTTTAAATAAAGAAATATTGAGATTTGCAGAAGACAAGAATGGTTATGAAGAAGAAAGTGCACTCTTGACAGAAGGAAGGACTTAATATTTGAAAGGAAATAGAGCATGATTACAGAAGGCACTTTCACTCATATTTGGGATATAAACCTTTTTTTTTTTGGAGAGTTTTGTTTTTGTTTTTGTTTTTGTTTTTTTTTTTTTTTTGCTATAGGGCACATGCATCGCCAGACAGAGAGAGACAGAGAGACAGAAAGCGATAAATGTCCCCCCAGGAGGATGGCCACACTACAATCCCTTCTCCTCCATTCTCCTCTTGGGATCTTGGGCATGCACGCACACACGGCCGGTGTGAGTTTAAGCCACCGGGTCTGGGACTCGAACCGCGGTTGACTACGTGGGACTACATCCAGCGACATAGCCATTACGCTATCTGCTGGTCCTGGATGTAAACCTTTTCATAGTTTAATAAACAATTCCACTTTGTTGGAAATGTTTGAATAGAAAGTGAGTAAGTAGATACTGTAGATTGGGATGAAGGGGAGGGAGGAACAAAAGCTTTTCTGGCATAGGATAATTTTGCTGAGATCTGACTGACCAGAGGAGCCAGGAACAGAAAGCAGGCAACTGATGACAAAGGCTCTATTGAAGGAACAAGCTGCTGGGGTTCAAAGATGACAAACAGGAGCAAGCTGGGGGAGTTCAAAGATGACAAGAACTCCACTTTTTTTCCTTTCTCTTAGAAGAGCACGCAGGATGATTAAAGAGCACGCAGGATGAAACCCAAAACCTGGAAAATGTTGATTTGGACCACTAGGACTCAGTTGTTATTTGGAACTTGTAGATCAATGCCAATGATATGTTGTATCAGCTGCTGTGGGACCTCTCTGTGTCTCAAAGAACTGAGGAGGAAAGTAAGAGTGCAAGAAGACTTGAGCAAAAGCAAACAAAACAAAATGGATAACAATAATAAATATTTGTTCTAAGAAAATCCCTTCTAAAGAAGATCACTTTAGGGACCAGCAGTTAGCGTAATGGCTATGTCATTGGACTCCCATGTAGTTGACCGTGGTTCGAGTCCTGGACCCGGTGGCTTCAACTCATGCCAGGCACGTGTGCGTGTGTGCCCAAGATCCCGAGAGGGGAATGGAAGAGAAGGGATTGCAGCGTGGCCACCCCCCCCCCCGGAGGTGATTTCTCGCTTTCTGTCTCTGTCTCTGTCTGTCTGGCGAGTGCACGCACCCTATAGCAAAATCCTCTCCAAAAATGTAAATAAATAAATAAAAGAAGATTGCTTTATAGAAATAGGGCTAAGAATGTGGTACGCTGGTAGAAACCAGTAAAATTCAGAAAACGCTTCCAAAGGTGGAATTCATGCTGAACAATAATTTAGAGCATGTGACCCAATGCTTACTATGTCCTTTGAGCTCTTTAGCTGTGCTGTGTGAATATATGAGATCGTGAATACATTGGTTGGGGAGTAGGGACAGACATTTTTTATAATCTATCAATAAAAACTTCCCAAAGTGAGAGAAACTCTTGAAACTGTTAACAGTCACTGCACACCACAAGGTAGAAAGGTGTTTTTACCTTGGCACCTCACAAAGACAAGGAAACTTGGGCCTTGATGGTATATATTTTTTTTCTAGAGAATTTTCTCTTAGATAGAAATTAATCTCTTGAGATTCTTTCTTGCCACACTAATGAGTACTTTCTCAGAACTAGACTAAGAGGTAAAATATTTTGGTGGCTGTATATGAGCATATTGTCATTCATTTTGAAAATGTGTCATGATAATAATTCCTTATTAGATATACCTTTTGTTTCAAAATCACAGAGATCCACCAACTTTTTTCAGTGGTAAGAATTAGTATTCTACAGACAAGAAGTAGAAGGATGTTTAGCATAGCTGAGAAACTGGGCTATAATAGTACCAATATCTTTTACAGATTATTTTTAAGATTATTTGAGGTCAGTAGTTTCCACTGGAAACAGGAAACTGAAACCCTGTCATCCTGACTCTTAAACTAAGCTCACAGACTGGACCCTTTGGAAGACAGCGTGTGTGCGTTGAGGGAGATGGAGGGCAATGTTTTCAGATATTCCAAGCACAGTCTGCTTCTTGTTTTCTTCTTCTTCTTCTCCTGCTTTTTTTTTTTTTTTTTTTGCTCACAACTTCTAGATGATTATTTTTTTCCACAATAAGCATATAAAAGGTGAATTTTTATGGCCTGGTTATTGGCGTGCATTTCATTCATGGTCTGCTTTGCTGTACTACCATTAAGAGTTGAAAGTGTATATGTCATCTCTAATTGGAACTCCCAGGCAGAAATGATGCCATCAGGGAACTTAAAATATGTGGCCATATGAATCACCCTGCAGACCAACCATATTGCTATAAAGCAAATAATTTACATTTAAATAACTTATCTGCATTCACCTAATTTAAAAGTAATCTTTATTCTTTCTCAACTAATCCCCAAACTTATGGACTAGTTTGATCATATTTGTGCAATAAAATTGAAATTTTCAGATATGGTAGGTAATCAATTTTAGTCACCTCATCTGCGTTTCCAATCTCATTACAGATTGCAATTTTCAGTGCAGATTACATGATGACCCATCAGTGGCTTTGTTGTTTCTGAATTACCGATTCCTTGCCTACTGCCAGATAAGAACAAAGCCTATGCATCAGCCTGACAGCTTGCAAACAGAAAATGGGCTTGTAGGATTGGATTTAAATCCCAGGTGTAGGGGATAATTACCACATCACTCATGCAGTAACTGAAAAATGGTATTTCAACAAGAAAAATTACATTCCTTTTATAGTGCCAACAGAAATCATTATTTGAGGCTTCACACTGATTCACTGTATCATTACATGTGCACTGTACTCATTAAATGTAATGTTTGTTGCAACATAAAAAAGTTATTGTTTTAGGTACTTTGGTGGAGCAGGTAGCTTAAATTTAAGGTTTGGGGAACCTTGGTGGTGTAGAGGTCGTTTGGACTCTAATATATACTGTGTGAGAGAAATGACAACCCAGACGCAGAGCTTTCCAACCGGCTCCTATTACAGGAGGCGTGGATGGATAGTACAAAGAAAATGGAGTATAAATCTTTTGTTTCAAAAACCCTAGCCATTTAACCCTACAGTCTGTCCAAAGGAAGAGGACAAATAATGATTCAAATCTCGACAGAGCGGTGCAGCATAGTGCATCTTTAACCATTAGCTTTGAAATCATTGAAGCCCAACGTATATATTCTAAAGAATGGAAGGACAGAGACCATATTCCTTTGAAAAATCATTAAAGAAAACAGTAGCAAACGTTGGAAATGCTCTCCTCACCCCTGCCATTTGGTACATCACCCACAAGGCTGTGCGACCAGCGCAATAATGAAAGGGGGATTCAGCAGAGTCGTGAGTAGGTGCAGGGGGCTGCGTGTCAGTTGCTAAGAGCAGCAAACCACACTGCATTCATCAGAGCCCTCATTATGTTTATGGTCAACTGGCTTTCTCGTTATGATGATTAGAGTAATGTTAATGAAGACAATGCTTCCAAAGTAGCTGTACACTTGCCTGGACTTCAAGAGGAGGCATTGGCTATTTGATGAAAAATGATAGATAGTCGGTAGATACATAGATATAGATAGACGGTAAGTACTTTTATGTGTCAGCTCATATAATCTATTCCGGAATGCCTAAATTAATATGTGAAGCTTGCTCCCTTCCCATGTGTGGAAAAAGGTAGCTTTCATGAAAAAGCTTAAAGTAGAGCTGTGAAGAGCTGAAGTATTTCTTTATAATCTTCTATGCCTCTCACCTCTGTAGTCTTCTTTCTTAACAGCCTCTTCAGAATGGCTGAGGCTTACCAATGCTGATGTAGGGCTGAAAGTGTGGAAAGCATGCAAGACTTTTCTTATTTCTCCGTAAGCTGAAGAAGGTACTTACAACTTATTTTTCTAAGAGCTCATTTCTATCTTACTAACACTAAGAGAAAATTCACCCAACAAATTTTAGAATGGTATATGCAGACAAGTATCTGTTCTCAAAGTGCTTATGTTCTAGTTAGAAACGAAAGACATGGAAATGAAAAATAAGTTGATGGGAGTTAAGTTGCAGGGGTTGAAAATGGAACAGACTCATAGATCCTATAGAAAAGGCAGTACTCCTGGTTAAAGGAAGCTGTGTGCAGGAAAGGTACTGAAAGAACAAGTTCTTCTTCTTTTTTTTTTTTTGGAGAGATTTTCGCTATAGGGTGCGTGCGCTCGCCAGACAGAGAGAGACAGAGAGACAGAAAGCGAGAAATCACCCAGGGGGGATGGCCATGCTGCAATCCCTTCTCCTCCATTCTCCGCTTGGGATCTTGGGCACACACACATGCGCTTGGCGTGAGTTTAAGCCACCGGGTCCAGGACTCGAACCGTGGTCGACTATGTGGGAGTCCAGCGACATAGCCAATATGCTAACTGCTGGTCCCCTGAAAAAACAGTTCTTAAAGACACCAGTGAGAAGACCGAGAGACCCCCAACAGCAAAATATTCCTTAGTGATAAGACCAAAAAATGATGTACTATTTCCCTAGATACAAGACTTTCAAAGATGAAAACTGACATAATGCTGATCGGTATCAGTCACTCGATTACATGAATCTGAACCTTAATAAAAATAAACATCTATGTGCACTTTTGATCTAAGGTATAATGAGGGTGGCTACTGAAATTTAATTCTTAACACCATTTTTATGAGGCTATTATTGCCCCATTCCAAGTAGGCAGAATTGAGACCTAGACGATTTTTTTTAGAGAGGTTTTGCTATAGGACATGTGCGCTCGCCAGAGAGAGACAGAGAGAAAGAAAGCGAGAAATCACCCCCCAGGGAGGATGGCCATGCTGCAATTCCTTCTCCTCCATTCTCCTCTCACGATCTTGGGCATGCACGCACACGCGCCCAGCGTGAGTTTAAGCCACCAGTTCTGGGACTCGAACCGTGGTCAACTACATGGGAGTTGGGTGACATAGCTATTATGCCAGCTGCTGGTCCTGAGACCTAGAAGATTTAAGTAATCTGCCCAAGAGTTGGAGACTATATTTGAACCAAGACTGTGTTTCTAAAGAACCTGTACTTTCAACAGTTATAAAGCTTTCACAGTAAATAAGAAACCTAAAAGTTTTTAGAAGTCCTTTTTGTTCTCACACACAAAGCTAACCTGCTACTTAACTCCTGTCATTTACCACCTAAAAATCATCACAGCTACTGAGTATATGCATTGTGTTGATGGCCATTTAAAAACTATGACTTCTGGATCCAATTAATAGTCATAACAACACACATCTCAGGTGTGGGTCAAATCTTACATTTCCTTTGAAGAGCATGCTCTGAGCTCCAGTTATACCACTATTTAAATTCTGTGTTGTTGGTGGCATTTCGTTCAGTTTCTTGAAATGCAAAGCATAACCTATTCCACCCACTCAGAAACTCAGCAAACGTAAAGTAATAATTCTCTTTGCAAAGATGCCTTAGAGATATTTCTCCCCCAGGCTTATCAGGAAGAACAATGTGGGTTTGGTTCTGGATCAGGTGGTCATATTAGAAAATACATTAAAATGCAAGCTGACAAACGAGACCAAATGCGAAATTACCGTTCTGTTCTGCTTCGGACAGTGCCGTGGAGAATGCGATTTCCCTGTATTTGCGCCATCAGGGTCCTACATGGCATGGTTTAATCGGGGGTCAACATGTGATTGAACTGGAGATTGTAAGCTGTGTTTGAAATTAAAACTGACCAGATTTGAATGTTATTTCTCACCTACATAGTCCTTGTAGTACATAGGCCAAATTTTCCACATGGTATTCCCTGCACCTTCCCATCACCTCATCTCTGGTCACACTTTCTCTCCAACTCCTAATTTAGTAAGAAACTGAGCAGCCACATTCATCTAAGAATCCCTGTGCAAGAAAGCTGATCAAATGCCTCCCCTATGTGAATAAATTGGCTGTGCCCAGAGTAAGGAAATCTGCTGTGTATTCTTAAAAGGAATGCGATCAGAGCGTGTGTGATTTACAAACTATTCAGTATTTTCATTGAGACATGAAAATAAATGGATTTGGTCTGTACTACAGTTCAGCTCTTTCTCCTGGGGCTGAAGGGTTTGCTCATTTGGCCCTGTGGCATGCCCTTGTGAGAGCGGTGAGAAAGCAGCTGCTTACATTACCTGAGAGAACTCTCTTTTAAAGCCTCTCTTGCTCTAAAGAGCTTTGCTGCTTAATTTTGTTTTTCCTGAACATGTTAGATGTTGCCCGTTGGTGCTGCCTCCTGCTGCCTCATTGTTCACTGCTGGGTTGTGCGACATCTCCATGCTTGAGAAAGGTGGTGTACAAATTGCATGGAGGATATCTCATTGTGTGGGATTCTGGGCCGAGCTGGGAGGATCTCAGAGCATTAGCAACCAGCCTGCTGCTTGCTAGCCTAGGAGGTGGGGTAGGAGGCAAGGATGTAGTACGTTCCATCTCCATGCGCAAATGAGTGAAATGACTAGCCTGAAGTCACTCAGGAAAGGCAAAGCATGCACAGAGCTGAGGCAAAAGCAAGCACACAGGCAGAAAAGCAATCACATGTTTGCCTTCTACATTACACCACTGTGCCTCTTCTTTGTTAACTTGGCAAAACGTCTGTGTCGGTCACAATGGGCAGGAGATTTGCCTCACTTTCCTGTTTCGGATCCTATGGCTAATAAATGCTTTCATGATGTTTTTAAACTTGTTCCCGTGAAACACAATTGTGGCAAAAGGGAGAAGGAAGTTTGCATCCACTGAGTAAGTCGAAAAGGTAGCAATAGAGACAGGGATGTTAACTGTGTATCCTGGATTTGCAAGGAGCAAAGACCAAAGACAGCTTTGAACCATTCACATTGGATTCAATGTGAGAAATTGTTAAAAATGAAACACAAATCCTGTTGCCATTTTCAGCATCCTAGGGCAGATATATTCGTGGCTTAATTCGAAGCATGACGTTCAAGTTTGCATAGAATCTTTAAGTTGGATACTTCATAAACCCTGAAACTGCAGATGAACTAAGACCAATGGGCTATTTCTGAGTTTTCTCTGAGTGTTTCTTTAAACTCAAAGTTTCAGTAGAATTGCTGCAGGGCTGACTCACTCACTTAATTAATATTTATTAATCACCTTCCAGCAATAAAACTCTGTGCTGGGTGCTTGGAGGACAATGCATAATACTCGATTCTGCTTTCAATCATTTGATAATCTAGTAGAGGTTAAAGCTTTGCACACTGACTATCGTATCAAATAGAAAGAAACAGACGTTGAAAGACGGTGTTTTTAAATAGGAGTGACTAAAGAAAGATTCTTATAGAAGGTGTCTTTGGGTAAGGTCTTAATGAAAGGGTAGAATTTCGAAGAGCAGACATGAGGAAAAGAATTATAGGTGGATGGAAAAGCAAAGCAAAGATGTGTAGCTAGGCTAGAATGTAGGCTATACATTCAGGGGCAGTGGATGAAGAATACCAAATGCCAGCTTGTGTTTCATCCGTGGTAGTGGGAATAGAGGACACCAAATAATGTAGCTCAGTAAGTGCCATATGCAAAAATAATATTTTAGGAATATACTCACAATGTTTTAATGTGTTGTATGGCAAATGATAGAAATATTTGAGTCTTACTGATTTATAAGAATGTAAGTTTATTTAACTCATGGCTGTGAAGGTCCAAGGTCCAGGGTCCATGTCTGATGAGAGTCTTCTCGCGGGTAGATAATATGGCACGGGGAATCACTGCAAGACAGAGCAAGCACAGGGTATGCGTCTGTGTTTGTGTCGGTCTCCTTGTAAACCCACAAGCATCCAATCAAGAGAAACCTACCCTGATGCCTGATCGCTCCCCATGGTATCTTCTTTCTCTACCATAATCCAATTAAATCTCCACCCTCTCAGTACTCTTACAATGATTCCCTAGATTTCAGTACTGTACATTTGGGAGGTACATTCAAACTGTAGTATACACCTAGAACTAGAGGCAAGTTCAGCAATAGTTGGGAGGCTATTGACCATTCAGGTGAAAATAAGGGCTCAAATGAGACTGGGCATAATGGCAGAGGAAAAGAAGAGACAAAGGTGAGAGGTGTAGAAGACTTGCTGGACCCTGACAGAATGCACAAACAAGGGACAGAGCTCTGAATCTGAGTAGATGGTTGTATCTAACAGAAAGAAGGAAAAGGATGAACTCAAAAGGAAGACAGAAAAAGAACAAAAAGAGAGAATCCAAACAGGCATTGGCTGTATCACAGGTCCAAAGAAAAGAGAGATTTTTCAAATGGGATCTTGAGGTCAATAATATTAAATATTATAAGGTCATCGATAAGAATGATAAATAGCTATTGGGATTAGAAATTGGGAAGTCATTGTTCACTGCCAAGAGAAGAGTTTTAGATTACACAAATGTTCAGGGTTAAGAAATAGTGGAAAATAGACTCAAAGCTCTATCTTTTAAGATATTTTATAGCACAACTTGATGAGGATGTGGGGAAATAAGCACTAATATGCAGATGATGATAATACAAATAGGACAGACCTTCAGGAAAGTATGTTAGTGGTGAGAACTTGAAATGGTTACCTTTTTGATTCTGCAATTTTATGTTCTTGAATTTATTTTAAGGAAATGTTTATTGCTGATCATTTAAAAAAAAATATAAAGATGTATATTATAGGCTTTTGTATAATAATGAAAAGTTTGAGGTAACCAAGACAAATGTTGGCATACTCACCATATACTGTAGAACTGGATAACCATATGAAAATACGTCATATTAAAAAGAGAACTGTATGTAGAAATGGATGTGTAATCTATTGTCTATTATTTATTTATTAAATAAATTATAAAACAGAAAGATTTTATTTTTAAATGTAACTATACATACCACACACATATCACACACACACTCATATATACTATTCAATGTACACACTTACACATGTGCACATATACACATATATAAAGGAACTTCAAAAAGTTTGTGGAAATGGAATTAATGGAATGGAATTTGTGAAAACATTTTTAAATCCTTGCATAGCTTTTTCATAATATGTATTTTCCATGAACTTTTTTTTCTTTTCTTTTCTTTTTAAGAGTGATTTTTTTTATCTAGGATACATACACTTGCCAGAGAGACAGAGAGCAATAGAGAGACAGAAAGCAAGAGGTCACCCTTCAGGAGAATGACTATGTGGCAATCCCTTCTCCTTCATTCTCTTCTAGGATATTTGGGCATGCCCACACATGCTCCCTGTGTGAGTTTTAAACCACCAGGTCTGAGAATCAAACCACAGTCAACTATGTGGTAGTCCAGTGAAGTAACCATTTTGCCATCTGCTGGTCCCTCCATGAACTTTTCCAAGACCCTCATATAAGCACACATTCATGATAGATAGACAGTTGTTTCTTGTCTGCTTGCTCTGTTTAGATCTGCTTTATGTCTTCTCTTTCTTGCTCTCTGCCTTCTGATTGCTGGCATATTGGAACCTATCCAGGCTTGCTTAAGCTAAGGTAGGACTAGGACAATGAGAGGTGAAGTCAGGAGACTGGAAGCAGGGAGTGAGTGTCTGTAATGTCTTTCCCCAACTCATCCCTGTTTAGTTACTTGGTCTCTTTATCTACTCCCCAGGGGAGGTCTTCCCTACCAGATTCCCTCTTTCTGGGTTCCAGCTAATTACTATTTCCATTCATTCTTTTTTTTTTTTTTTAATTTTTTTGAGAGGTTTTGGCAATAGGGAGTGTGTGCTCGCCAGACAGAGAGAGACAGAGTGACAGAAAGCGAGAAATCACCCCCCAGGGCGGATGGCCACGCTGCAATCCCTTCTCCTCCATTCTCCTCTCGGGATCTTGGGCACGCACGCACACGTGCCCAGTGTGAGTTTTAAGCCACCGGGTCCAGCACGTGAACTGCAGTTGACTACATGGGAGTCCAGTGATATAGCCATTACGTTAACTGCTGGTCCCTCCATTCATTCTTTCAGGATGGTAGCAGCACTTTATGATTTTGTTCTTTTATTGAATTCTCCTTGATGCATCCCAACTTGAGTCTGCTGAATTTGAGTGCATCTCTGAATGATATGTGATATTAATCTTCAAACAGACTGTTTCTTGTAACTTGAAAAATTTCAGATTTGCCTAGAAAACTTAACTTCACTTAGTCTGATTCATGCTGCTCAAAGTTTATATATCATTTTAGATGCCCCGTCTTTTAAAAAAAAAACCCAGATTTATAAATGTAAATTTAAATTTGAAAATTAAGATGCATTCAGAATAAGAAAAAATGGACATAGTATACATTTTAAAAGCTATTATATATCACAAAGTTTCTGAAATTAGAAAAAAAAAAGCATGTGTTTATTCTGACACAGTTTTGTAATATACGTTTCCAACATTTTTTGGTCTACATATTCTCTGTCTCTTTATAGGACAAAAATCATGTAATCTTATTTTCTGTAGATCATGTGAAGATAAGCTGATACTTTCTCTTGCATAAGTAAAAACGTTTAATTAATAATTTATAAAAGTTCATTCATATGCCATTACTGATAAGATCATATCAGTTTTTAGAAATGTTAAGTTGGGCAAAAGCTGTCTCTAATATCATTAATATGCATAAGTTCTAAAATCTTAAAGCATCATTAAATATATTCATGGCAGGAGAGAACTTCACTCATCTTGGCCACTCATCTGTAAGATCAAAACTTCCTTGGTTAATAATTTTTACATCTGACTAGAACTTTTCATAGATTAAACTTCTGGTTTGGCACATTTTAAATCTCATTTCTCCATCTCTATGTACATTTTCGTAGTGTCAGATGCCGCCGAAAATATAGAGATGCGACCTCTAGGCCTGTATCTGTGCATCCCATCTCTGAGTGAGTTATGTGGGAGGAGGACTCGACTCCTGAAACTTACATCTACCTTGAGATGGCTAGCTGTAACTTACCTGCACACGAAAATGTGTCCCTCACACAAACTGTCTCCAGGTTCTTGAATCACACCCCAAAATAACCTGTGGTCTCTCCAAGGCCACCTGAGCCAGGGGGAAGTTAGATTTTTGGAGTAGAAAAAGAAAATGATCTTAAATAGAAGTGGCTAAAATATCTTACTTTTGTAAATAATGCACAAATATATGATAATAGAAACACATTTTAAGGGCCCTAAAGTCAAATTTATCAGTAAATCCACTTCTGGGTTTATTCAGTTCACCTCATCTTAGATGCTCCCTTTGTGTCTCTCAGTCTCTGCATCTACCACTCTATATTGCACACAATACAGACAGAATAAATCCCCCATCTTTATTTCGGTATTCTCATAGTTCTTTGACGATTCTCCTTTATAAATACTCTCATGGTAATATATTGGCTTTAAAACACCTTCTCTATTGTCAGTAAGATCTCGATTCTGTCCTAGTCATAAAAGTATAGATCCCGACAATGGATGAATTTTTCACCTACTGTTAGGTGTTCCATGTGTTCTTTTAAGTTAATTAATTAACCATTTAATTAATTATAAGATTTGATATGGTAAATAACAATGAGAAAAGTTAATAGAAGAATTATGATATTGGATATAGAATGGAAGACAGTTAAAGAAGATAAATCTTAAAAATAGAAATGATGCGATGGAGAGGAGGAAATGAGTAAACTCATAAAAGACGCTATCATTCTTCTTAGTAAAGAAAGGAGAGTAAGGTGTCAGATAACAGAGGGCGTATAATTGACATTTAAAGTGGAAGAGAAACAAACAAAGAAATATGTAATTAAGTAAAAAAGGGAAAAACAATATACGGTAATAGACAACCCAATGTTGTATTGTAACTAGTTCCAAATACATAATGTTATTTTCTAATTTTGCCTTTTGTAAAAATCCATTTTGACAATCCAGTCACTATTGCTAGAGATTATTAGAATGTTTCAATGGAGAATTTAATCTCCTATGCTATTACCAATAGAATCAAAGTTCCCCATCAAATTTCTTGACAGCATTATGTGAGCCAAACAAAATATATCTGCAGATTCAATCCTGCCCACAGGCAACTAGTATGTAACCTTTACTTTAAAGCCATTCCATATCTCTAAAGTTTATAAAGAAGGACTGTTCTTTGCCCATCACCTTCTCCAATGAACTCCATTGCAAATCTGTAAGTGGAGTCAAGAAAGGCTGAAGAATTGTATTTACTAGAATTTGCTGGAATAATGCAATTGCTAGAAGTTTATTAATTGTGTTAATTTGCGTATGTCAGAGTGATATATTCATTATTCTAAAACTAATGTAATTATTTCTTAATAATGGTGACATGTGTCAATAGACAGGTTACCAAATTAAAAACTGATGATTAAAAAAAATCGTTAAGAATGCAATTGACTGATCAGATTTTCACAGAACTTCTGATCAATGAACTTGGAAAGAATGGGTATGACTGATATGGAAAGTTCACATTTCCTCACTTCACAGCCTGTGATGAATATAGAGCTCTGTCTCCTTGCAGATAGGGTTGTCTCTCTGATTACAAATTCCTTGACTAATAGAAACCACCATCTGCTGGAGGAATGCATCATGCCTTAGCCTGTGGGGAAAAAATTTGATTTCATTGTTACACTTATTAGAGAACTAACTCCATTAACAGCATTATCAACAGCAACTAAGTGCTAAGTGTGTACAGACAACTCCACGAGGCTTTATAAAACAGTCATGAACCAATATCATCAAACTAATCCCTCCTAAGCAATTTTATTTTATTTGCCAGAGGGCACGTATACCCACTAGAGAGAGAGACAGAGAGACAGAAAAATAGAAAGGGTTAAAACACTTCCCAATGAAGCATGGTCATGCCACAATTCCTTCTCCATTTTTCCATCTTGGCAGAATTTGGGGCATCTATGTACACACACCCAGTGTGTTTGTCAAGTCACTAAGGCCAGGATTTTAACTGCACACATGGGATCTGACTCTCTTAAACACTAGATTCTGGGGCAAGCCCTAAAACTATTTTTTAAAAGTTTAATTTGTTTGTTCCACAATCATGAGAGAGACAGAAAGAGAGAGACAGAAAGATAAAGACCCCCAACAGGGTCTTGTTGCCATGATCCTCTCCAGTTTTTGCAAGCTCAGAATCATAGACAGATGTGTGTGTGCCCTGCCTACTCAGAGAGGTCTTGGGATTTAAATCCTGTCCTTACTCACATAGGTCAACCCCACAGAGCATTGGGTTTTATTACCGAACCACCATCCAGCCCCCAACAAATGTTTAATACAGCATTCAAAAGAAATACATGTTCCATCATTAACAACAACTAGTTTCTTCAGCCTGATTCTACAGAGTCACCAGCACATGCTTCGAATAGAAGAGATTTCATATAGTAAGGGCCATAAAATGCTTCCTTTCCACAGGGTGTTAAGTTTAAGGCCAGCAGGTGGCATGGAACTTAGAGCTCTTGATCCTACATGGCTGATTGAGCAGTTCTAGTCCCAGACCTGGTGGCTTAAAAATCACGATGGGCACATGTGTGTTCATGCCCAGAATCCTGAGAGAAGAAGGGATTGCACTGTAGCCATCCCTCTGGGAAGTGATTTCTCACCTTTCCTCTCTATATCCTCTATCTCTCTAGATCTCTCTTGGAGAGCACATGTGCCCTATACCCAAAAAACAAAACAAAACAAAAACCAAAAAATCCCATGTTCAAATAGTGTAAGATATCCCTCTCTCAACTCTTTTTTAAGAGAAAAGAACTGGATTGCTATCTGTGAGATGGTGACCCTTGTTCAGCTTTCATCTAACAATACTAAAAAAATTTACAATGAAGATATTTCTACATTCTCAAGGGAAACTGTTCCTATGTCTAAGTCACCTTTTCTCAACTTGTTTCACCAAGTGTTTAACCTGAGTCTCCTATTGTTTCCGTTTAATCCCATTTATCCTACTTTATTCCCCAGAGGCCACCCTGACTAAAGGTATTGCTACCTCTGGGAATGAAATTGCAGTTCTGGAGAGCCAGGTTTATCAGGGGTATTCATGCAGAAAAGTAGATAAAAGGAAATTCCTCTGGAACTCATTTTGATTGTAATTCAAAACAAAGTGTAAAAGACATTATACATTCAGTGTTTATCAGAAATAATGTAAATAAATAAAAACTTTAAACGTTTCATTGGGAGCAAATATTAAAACAAAATAGAAGATACATACTCTGTATCAATACATTTTACAATGAACCCTTGCAATGTTACACTGATTCTTTTTTTTTTTTTTTTTTAATTTTTAAGAGGGTGTGAGTGCTCACCAAAAAACAGAGGCAGAGAGAGAGAGAGAGAGGGAAAGTGAATCCTCCCTCCCATAAAGAATAGTCATGTCACAATCTCTATTTTACCTTTCAGGATTTTGGGCCCAAAACAGGTACCATGTTTTTCAAGATGTCAGGTCTGCAACCCTAATCATGAAGCTGGCTATGTGGTATCTAGCTGCCTTAACCACCATAGCAAAGGCTGACTCTAGAACTGATTCTTTAATAAATAATGTTTAAGATCAGGGGAATTGTAATAACCATGATGGATTCATTGAGAATAATTTAAGTGCCATGAAGTAATTTTTTCTTCTTTCTCTCTCTCTTTCCATTTTTTAGGTTTTTCCATAGTGCATGTGAAATCGTTGGAGGGAGAGAGACAGAAAGACACTGAGGAGGAAAGTAAGAAATCACCCCCTGTATGAGATCGTCATGTCACAATTCCTTCTCCTCTTAGAAGGAGAATCTTAGGCACACAAGCACATGTGCCTGGTGTGGTTTTCAAGCCATCAGGTCTGGGACTTGAACCACAGCCAGTCATGTGGGAGTCCAGCACCTTAACCACCATGCCAACTGCTGGCATAAAACTCATTTCTTACTGCATAGGGTTTTTAGAATGATAACGTAGAGAAATCAAGGACTATTCCAAGGTCTCTGGGCTCAATCCTCCTGGGTGGAATGGTGAAGACTAAAGGAAGAAGAGGTGAGGAAGGATAAGAATAAATTAAATTTGGTGTATTATGATATATCCGTATGAAGGTACTAGTTAGATAGTAGGGAACAAAGATGTGGAGGTGAGGAAAGAAGTTTGGTTTGGAGAAACACAGTTGAAAAAGATGGATAGAGAGGCAGGAAGGAAATAAATACATAGGGGAAAAATTGGATCATGAGTATCACAGTCAAAAGAGAACTGTTTCAAGAAGAGGATAGTGAACTGTCTTGAGTGTTGCTAAGGAAAGGAAAGTGCAATTGGGTTTGAAAATGTGGTATTTTTCTAAAGACATGCTATAGAAATATATCCTTAATGCAATTTTTCTTTTTCTTATTTGTGACTTTCATTTCTTAGTTGCTACCTTCAATAAGGACAGATGTAGTTCTGTTAAAATGAATATCCAAGGCTTTATTTTTACTTATTTATTCATTTATTTGGGGAGACTATCAAAAGCTTGCCTGAGAAAAATTCACACCTTAATTACTTGAGTAATCACCAAAGATGCTATTATCTAAAAATCAGTACTGCCATTTCTCACTACTAGTTGGGATGCAGACCCAACACTCCCAATACTGATGAAACACTATTGGGGTGTCCAGCACTGGATACCTGCTTGCTGCATGGATGATTTTGTGACTAGAGAGGCTCTATCCCTGTGTTTTATTTAGTTGGGATATGCCACAATAAAGCAGTTTGTACCCTAATGTGTTCAGAAGGTAGTGAGATAGCCCTGTCATTTCACATGAACTCAGTCCTCTCTTCAGACAGCACTCCTATCTTCAGGAGAGCTGGATTAGTATGAATTCTAGTATCTTTTCCATTGCCATAGTGTCAAATATTATGCCTCTATACAGCACCTATACTTCTTACCTTCTGGGAAGTTCCACCTCAAGGGCTTCTTATTATCCTTCCAGCAATGCGATTTCCTTTACTATCCTACAAGTCCATCAGACATATGTGAATATGGTAAAAGCTCAATGGAAGACAGGAATTATATTTCCCCTGACTGCATCATCCCCTTCTCCCAGAATTTCTCAGTTCTTTTCGAATTAGCAATTAGAAATAGGGAAGGCTGAGCCTGCACTTCACCAACACAAGAGCTCTACCTTCCCATCTAAGACACTTTGTTACCTACATTTACATCACCTCCATGGAGTTTGAAGGGATTCTAACAAAACCAATTTAAAATAAAAATGAGAAGTTAAATAACCTGTCTGAAGGCACATAGCACATCAATGAACAAGTGAGACTTTAATCTAGACACAATTGACTTCAAGCCTATATTTTTTATCACCTTTATTGAGGTATACTTATCATAAAATACACTGCACATATTGAATGTGTAGATTTCAATACATTTTTATACACTATACATGTATGAAGCTATCACCCAAATCAAAAAAGTAAGCATACATATGACCAACAAGGTTTCCTTACCCCTGACCCCTTACTTCTCTCTGACCTCCTTTTTCCCATCCCAGATAATCACGCATGTTTTTTTCACTATTGATTTGTGTTTTCTAGAACCTTTAAAATATGAATGCTTATAATATGCACTCTTATTTTTACTCTTTTTTACCTACATAATTATTGTGAGACTTATTTATTTGTGTCATTTTGTCTATTCTTATTTATTGCACAATAGTACCCCATTCCCTAAACTTTCACCTTTTTACTCAAAGATACCCTTTACAGCTTCTCTTTGGCATAAGGAGACTATCAGCACCATTACTTTTGCACTTTGGGACCTTTATTAAGTAAAATGATGGCTACTTAAACAGAAGCACTGAAATACCACAGCAATAATCTGACAACTGGGATGACTCCTCAGTGACTAATGGGCTGGTATCACACACAACATGGAGATACTGTGGACAAAGGGATGATTCACATCCTGGCAGGATGGACTGGAATGGCGTGAAATTCCATCATTACTCACAATGGCATGGAATTTAAGCCTTATGAAATGTTTATTTCCAGGACTTTCCATTTAATATTTTCAGACCACAGTTATCCACTGGAAACTGAAACCATACAGTGAAACTGTGGATAAAGGAGAACTATTATTTTGTGAATAAAATAATTCTATTAGATATATGACTTGCAACTACTTTCTACCAATCTGTGTCCTATGTTTTTCATTTTTTAAACTATTAAAGAGTAGAAATTGTTAATGTTTATAAGGTTTAATTTATCAATATTTTGTTTCATGGATTTGTGTTTATGTGTGTGTGTGTGTGTGTGTGTCTAACCAATAAAACTAGACTAACCTGAGGTCACAAAGACTTTTTTTCCCATGTAGCCTAAATTTTTTTAGGTTTTGATACTATATTTAGGTATATGATCCATTTGGAACAATTTTTGTTTGATTCAAAGCATGAATTGCATGATTTATTAAAAAGACAATGCCTAGTCCTACAAATTTACCTTAGTTGTCTATATATGTGTGGGTCTATATTGGACTTTCTATTCTGTTCCTTTGATCTAGTTGCCTATATTTAAGCCAGCTCTAAACCGACTTGATAACTAACTTTATACTAATCTTTTTATATGTCTTGAATTCAGGTATTGCTAACTTCTCAACTCTTTACTCTTCAGAGCTGCTTGGGCTACTTAAGCTCTTTTACATTTTTATAGGACTTCTAGAATCAATATATTTCCTCAGGAAAGCCTCCTAGAATATTGATTGTATTATACAGGTCAATTTAAGGAAAACTGACATCTTCACAATATTGAAACTTGAAACTCACTAACATAGTTGTCGTTATTATCTTATTATTTTTTTTTTTGAGAGATTTTTGCTACAGGGCATGTGCACTCATCAGAGAGACAGAGTGAGGCAGAGAGACAGAAAGCAAGAAATCACTCCCTGAGGGGATGGCCACAATCCCCTATCCTCTCAGGATTTTGGGCATGCACATGTGCCCAGCATGAGTTTTAAGCCGCTGGGTCTGGGACTCGAAATGTGGTTGACTATGTGGGATTTCATTGATGTAACCATTGCACTATCTGCTGGTCCCACATAGTTACCTTTTAATTTAGATTTTCTTCTGTTTTTCCAAGCAATGTTTCAAAATTTTAGTTAACAAATTTGACATACTCATGCTTTTGGATATTAGAAATGGTATTTTAAAAGTTTAGCTTTTTTTGAGAGAGAAAGAGTTTTTGTTGCAGAGTGTATACACTCACCAAAGAGACAGAGAGATTTTGTTATAGGGCTCATGTGCTTGCCAGAAAGACAGACAGAGAGAGAGAGAGACAGAAATTGAGAAATCACCTCCCAGGGGATGACAATGATGAAATTCCTTCTCCATTCTCCTCTCAGGATTTTGGGTATTCACACATGTCTGGCCTGAGAGTCAAGCCACTGGGCTGACTTGGGGTCACAGATGTCAAAGCTGGGTCCACTTTTCTCCTCACCCGATGCCCACAATGCTGCTTGCAAAGTAATTAAGTGGCAAGCAGTATACGTCATTTGTGCCTGGACTTCAGCTTTATCAAAGTCTTCTGATGCTAGGAAGAAAAGAGATTGTCCCACATTCCCCATGAGTGCTATTGGGGCAGAAACTTTGTATTAAATGTTCCCAAAATGCATACAGTTTTTTTTAGGCTATTCATTAATTTCTTCCATGAGAGCCAGAGAGAGAGAAAGAGAGAGAAAAAGTGAGAGAGAGGGCCATCCCCAGCAGGGTCTTTATGCTACCATCTATTCCCAGACTCAGCCTGTCCAGATCACAGGAACATGTGCACATCCAGTATGTAGAGAAAGGTCCCAGAATGTGAACCAAGGACCTTTGTGTGTGGGTATTGTTGCATTACCACTGCACCATAGTCTGGCCCTGTGCAGACGTTTGAGAGTAAGAAGCTTATCACCCTAATAAAATCTTGTGGCAAAATTAGTTTATCCTGTTTTTATCACTTCCCAGTGTTAGGGGAGGTAAACAGATAGATATGAGTGGAAAGAGGAGGATCTATAGGCTTGTGGCACCACCCAGGGGAAACTCCCCAAACTACCCGTTTTGCTGTTTGGTGGTTGGGAGCATCCTGCTTCTCAAGATAGGTGAGAGCACAGAGAAGCTTATCTAACTAGGTGCATGCTTAGTACTGAGCTTGGTTGCCTTCAAGTAAAGGTTAGCTCATGAACTTATTATTTGCATTGACTCATGAACAATTGTTACATAGTAAGAACCAACTGAGCTTGTACTGAAGTGAAAGGGGAGGGGCTGGAATAAAAAAACACATCATGCAGAGATCTGAACGCAGGTATCCACCCTTGGAACCAGCTCGTTCCACCTCTCAGGAGCATACTTTTATTTTCTCCTGCTTTGTACTTTCATTTTACCCTGCCATAAGATTGTGTTGCTCTGCTATGCATATCTCTTGGCCTAATTCTTTTCTCCAATAAGACATTAATGGAAGTATCCATCTCTGTTCATCCTTCCTAAACATGATGCCTGGATAGCAGGCAGCATCAGCACTGAGAAGGAAAGTTGGAGCTGCATAGAAAGGTGGGCAGACCAGGACTTCAGCATCTTTGAGCCTTTCCAGTTTTCAGCTTGGGAACTCCTTTAATGTGAAATCATCTTGTTGTTGAAACCGATTTAGTAAGTGTTCTACCTTAGCTTTGAGTTTTCTACCTAAAGGGGGATGGATGAAGGAAGATTCCCTGGGTGTTTTAGGAGGGCTTTGGGCCCCTGGGGACTATCAGGCAGTCTTGGAATTTTAAAATGCAGAGTGACCAAGCCAGCGGAAGGATGCTTCCAGTGAAATCAGTGTGTCTTGATGGCAAGTGGTTTCTCATTGCTCCATTGATTTCCAGGAGGTCTTGATCCTTTTCAGGTTAACTCAGGATCCGGTGCCACCAATGGCACTCTGAAGGGCCTCCTGACCCTGGAGTGTGTTCTCCCACAGGCATTCTCCATTTACTGGGATTTTGTGTTTTCTGACGGCATAATTTCTACTTGTTAATGGAAGAGAAATGTGACACTAAAACAAAACAAAACAAAACATCTGTGGGCCAGCACCATGGAAAAGTGGTTAAAAGAGTTGGATTTCATATAGCTTCCCGCAGTTTGAGTCCCAGTCCTGGCAACTTGAAACACATGCAAGGTGTAGTGTCTGTGTGCTCAAAACCTTAGTGGGAAGAAGAAACAGAAGAAAAAAGATTGTGGTGTAACCATGCCCCATTGGGGGGTGCTTTCTCTCTGGTGAGCCTATGCACCCATTGACAAAACAAAACAAAACAAAACAAAACAAAACAAAACCAATTATAATCTTAGTGTTCAGAATTTAACATTATCTTGATATACCTACCTATCGATAGATAGAATATGTTTCTGATTCACATTTACCCTGTGAAAAAATTCAATTTTCAGATGTAATTGATGGCACAGTGGTAAAGCAATGCTCTGAGATGCTGGATCCACACCAGAGGGCTCGTGTATGTAGGCCTCCCTGTGCAGTCTTGTGGCATCTATGCCTGGGATTCCGGCTGGCTGAAGCTGGAGGTGGATGGCAGCATGAGGACTCTGTTGGGGTGCACCTGTCTGTCTCTCTATCTATCCTGCTCTTTCCTGGAAGAAATAAATAAGCTTTTTTAAAAACACAAAAATTAAGAATTCAATGGGCATTTTCTTCATCTATTCCCCAACTTGATCTGCCTCATTTAGAATGTCTGCTGCCTCAGGCTCTCTCCATGTATCAATCCCTACCACTCCATAAATGATTCCATATACTGGTCTACTTTTGACTTCTTCTAGAATGCCCACACCTTTTCATCACTTCTTTACCACCTGCCAAATGCTTGCTCATCCTTTCATATCTTCTCCTCTGTGAAGCCTTTGCTCAAATCTCCAAAGAGTTGTTGTTCCTCTCTTTGCAGTCCCACAGCACTAGTTTTAAACCAGCATCCCTAACACAACACTTACCAGGGTATATTTGTAACCAATCTGTTTACAGTCTAATTCTTTCATGGGAACATAAGCTTTTGGGGTCCAGGAACATGCTCGTGATTTCCAAAGGGCACAATGAATGCTTTATGTGTGAAAACAAAACAAAACAAAACCCTGTAAGCTATGCAGTTTCCTCCAGGGAATAACTATATGAGCATTTTGGAATCCAAAGGGCAGATCAGTTCCCCTGCTTTGCTCTCTATGTGTTTAAGACTAGAAAAAGCCCCCATGGAGTCAGAAGGAAGGGTTCCACTCAGCACACACCTAATTACAGTCCTCCCTCGATTCTCTCTTATAAATGACAACCATCAGATGCCAAGTTGTGGCAGAATGACATCTGGCTCTTTGGCAGATACCCCCGGCAACAGCGTTAATGACTTCGGAGATGGCTCTGGATGTGTAATGCTGTTAAGTTTGTTGTCTGGATTACATTATCCTCTTCGACATCTTTTTACCTTGTCCTCTAACTCACTTCTGATTCTGATTCTGTGAAACCTGGACACATTTATCCAAATTTGCCCAACGCCCTTCATGGCCTTGACATGCCAGTCCTTTAATATGTTTTCATCAGCCCTTGTACATTTTTCACAGAGAGTGTGAATATACTTCTCAGCCAGTTTGTGTTCTCATAGGCAACTCAAAGGGGAAGGTTTTTTTGTTGTCTGGGAAAAAGTTCTTTAGTACTCAACGAAATTATATTTCCTAAGATGACCACATCTGGGGCTCCTTTTGAAATCATGCTATATAAAGAAAAAATGCCTCAGTGACTACATATGCTTTGAATTTGAAACCAATATGCAACGCTTCATTAGCTCCCAGGATGGACTATAAAAAGGCAGGGGTTGCAACCATAACAGTCTTGCCTCTGACTGAGAAAAATATATACATTTTAATTTTTTCCTCAGCATTAAAAACAAAGCTTTTATCTGAAATTTCATCCAGTTTTCAGAAATGATGCATTTAATTTTAGACCTGAGTTCTGTTTTTCTTTATTTTCCCTCTACCATAAAGAAATTGGAGACAAAATTGGGAAAACAGGATAGCATGAGGACTAAAATTCCTGTTGCTTTCTCTTCTGTACTAGTTAGTTATTGTGATATCAAAAAGATCAAAGTTGATCAAATAGGATATATATATGAATATATATAAAACATTAGGGGAAATATTAGGGCCCAAATGGTAAATAATTATAGCAAGTAAAGATAATAAATAATCATAGTGCAAATAAGCCTCTGGAATCAACAGGCTGGTATGTTAACTTCATTCTATGGATATTTCAAATATTCATTTGCTTACAAAGTAACTGCAATATGCACAATGGAAAAAATTTCATTATCTAGTATTCTGACTTATTGGGGAAATATTTATGTGTAGAACCAATGCATTTATCATACTTAATTGGAAATTAATGAAACAAAATTTACACAGCCTGTGTTTTTACTTTTGTTTTTAACTTAAGCACTCCATCTTAAGATGTATTCTACCCTTTAAAATGCTGATGGAAATCATAGATATAGTACTATGAAATGTCAAATGTCCAACAAAAAGGGGAAAGGTAATTTTTTTTTTTGAGAGCTTTTAGCTATAAAGCATGTGCGTTCACCAGAAAGACAGAGAAAGACAGAGAGACAGAGAGAAATGATCCCCCATGGGGGATGGCCATGCCACAATCCCTTCTCCTCCATTCTCCTCTCGGGATCTTGGGCACGCACACACATGCACCCGGCGTGAGTTTAAGCCACTGGGTCCAGGACTCAAACTGCGGTTGACTACATGGGAGTCCAGCAACATAGCCATTACACCAACTGCTGGTACCGGGAAAGGTAATTTTTAAAACAATATATAGTGTTTCTCAATGATGCCATGATGCCCTGTAATTCTTTAAAATTCTGGAGTGATTTGTAGGAAATAGGAATGGCTGCAGTTCAAAACTTTGAGCTTCAAATAGCATATGTTTTGTTTGTTTTCAAAGAAAAGAAAAAAAAAACAATAGACATTAGAACATAATTGTTCTGAAAGTGACAAAACAGTTTTTGTTCATTAACTAGTTCTATGAGGAATAATGGGATCTTTCCAAAAGTTGTCATGTGTTTGGCCAAAGTCTCCTGTGCCTTGGTTAACAAAACTTCAGTCCCCATAAATATATGAATGCCTCCGTGAAAGGTGCGAACAGATGCTTTATCTCCACATTGTGTGCATAAATGTAGGTTCTGAGATGTAAATTGATCAAACTGTAGAAACAAATCATTTAAGATTTGTGCAGTGATTAATAACAGAAGCCAGTAATCAAATCTCCCTGCCACCAGCACATCTGTTACAGAGAGCTTCTAGTTTGCCCTATTATGCAAATGTGCAATAAAACAAATACATTACTTAATTTAGCAGCTGCTTCAAAAACATTATTTTAGGTGATTTCTTTATGTTTTGTGTACATTTGCCATTGATGGTGGTTAATGTGAACTAATTCAATTGTTTATTAGATGAGGGCTTCATATAAAAAAATGGTCCCCAGGAAAGCCAGCTTCAGGAAATTCACTGTGACCCTGGTTTGGGAGAACCAAACACTGCAGCAAATCCAGGGTAAGTCGTGGCTGTCAGAGTCTCATATAAACAGCAGGGTTTAAATTGAAGCTCACTTGGTTTCCATGTTTTTGAAGATGGAGGGAAATTCCATGAGCAGTGTTAAAACTTGCTAGGTTTGATGTTTTTTTTGTTTGTTTGTTTTTATTTGTTTTAAATGAAGTTGTATGATGTTGGAAAAAAATGGACACAAAAATAAATTATTATTATTATTTTTTTAATTTCCCAGAGGGCACGTGCACTTGCCAAAGAGAGACACACATACATTATATAGATAGATAGATATATAGATAGGTAGATAGATAGATAGATGATAGATAGATAGATAGATAGATAGATAGATAGATAGAAGATGACAGATAGAGGTAAGGGGAAAGGAGAAAGCAAGATAGATAGATAGATGATAGATAGATGACAGATAGAGGTAAGGGGAAAGGAGAAAGCACTCCTTATGGGGAACGGTCATGCCGCAATTCTTTCTCTTTCATTTCTTCCTCCTTTTGAAGTCTGGCAGGCATGTGCATACCTCCAGCATGTTTCTCAAGCTGCCTGGTCTTGGACTTGAATTGCACAGCCAGCAGTGAGATTCAGCTGCTTTAATCACCACTCCAAAAGCTGCCCCCTCAAAAGAAATTCTAATGGGAACATTGGTCTACCTGTTCTGATACTTTTCTTGTTAAAGTTTGTGTCTCATGGAATCCATTCGAAGCAGTTGGAAAGCTGGAATATTTTAAAAAGTACGAATTTGTCTCTCATGAGTTTGAAGGTTATGTGAAAACCCATAGGCAGATGAATTAGGTTCTTAATAAATATCCAGAAGGGCATCTTTTGAGTAGAGGAGATAGTGACCAAACTCGTATTTGCTAGACCAGTAAAGGAAAAGAAAAGGGAATGAAAGGATCAGCACAGTTGCCCATCATGTCTTCAGCCACTGAATAGTAGGCAGAAAAGAGTATTCTTGATTTTTTTAGCAATAGAGGTAAGTAAAATCATAGCTGGAGGTTAAAACGTGTGTGTTGCCACAGAGTTTGGGGTTACTTGCTGCCTGCCATCACCCATAGGACAGCATATATTTAAAACACAGTACATATGCCCAACTCATGTTCAGGGTCTCTCAGTTATACATGTCCTCAAATTTCCTATAGGTCCATAAAGTAATTTCTAAAGGACCTTTTAGTTAGTCGTTTATAAGTTCACATTCACCAATCACTAAAGACTGTATCTCCAAAGTGAGGAACACATGCGTCCTTACATATTTAATAATAAAATACCTATGAGAAACAACATGTATGGAACACTTACATTTTCATGGCACTATATTTCATGGCCTAGCATGTAATGTCTCTCGTGATCATTGTACTTTACTCACTAGGATAGTAGGATTCAGAGTGAAATGCCCAAGGCTATGGGGTACTGGGACTGAAATGAAGCAGTGATTTCAAAGCTCATGCTCATAAACTAATCTTATTTCCTAAACTATTTCAATAGGAGACCTGAGAAAACAGAGTAGTTGTAGACATCTAAGCATCATAGAAGTAAGAGGAAGAAATTCAAGGTGATTACATAAATAATTATCTCATGCAAAATAAGTGAGACCATTATGAATTGAGAATTCAGACATTAACATTAAGAAAGAAAAGGCACATATTTGGGCCACTCATCTGAGGACAGGCCTTTTGGACAATGTGAATTAGTTAATTGACTATTAGGGTTCTACAGAGAAACAGAACAGAATGTGTACATATGTCAAAAATAATTTATCATAAGACATTGACTTATGAGATTATAGAGACTGGCAAGTCCAGAATCTGTGCTGTGGGCCTGCAGGTTGGACACCCATAGAGACTGGTGTACAGATGAAATCTGAAGGTAGTCTGCTTGAGAATTTCTTTCTCTCTTGGGGAAGGTGAGGGGTTTATGTCCTGTTGAAGCCTCCAACCAAATGAAATAGTCCCATTCATGATTGTCTTATGGAAGGCAATCATCTCTATTCAAAGATCATCATTTTGAAAGTTAATATTATCCAAATTCATACTTTGGGCACAAGCAAAATAAGGTAAGTAAAATAGTTTTTGAACTAATGCAATATATGGTATTTTAGAAAACACAATCTTCACAGAAAAAAACTAGGACTCTGGCCATCTCCTTATTTTAAAGTTCTGCATTGTTTATGTTTTGAATTAGGTAGAGGGTGGAGAGGGACAAAAATATCTACATAGTCACAATATTTCAGTGCTTGGGACCTCTAAAGGCCCTGCCCTCTGGTCATTGCTGGAAATTTCAAACCGTATTATATAGCATTTCTCCCTTCCAACCTTTTAGAAATTATAATGAAAGAGAACTGAATTTATTTGGCAAATATAAGGTCTGACAACAATCTCTGACTTTCTATAGAGACTGTGAGGGCAGCACAACATAATGGGCAAGAGCAAGGCACTGAAGACAGAAAAGCTAATTTTCTTACCTCGTTCAACACTTTGTACCGGTGTGACTTTTGGCACGTTATATAAGTCTCTAAGCCATAATTTCCATATCTATAAACTAAAGTTAATTGAGCCTATTTTTCTAACCCTATCATGAGACTTAAAAGAGTTAAGACATTTGGAACTCTGGGCACAGTGTTTAATGTGTGATAACTCAATAAACATTGTACTTATAATAACCATGGAGAAAGAAAAAGAGAGTAAGAGGCGAGGTAGTAGGACTAAACCCATCCAAGCTTTCTATACATTATAAGGTGAATATTCTTTGTGAGCAGGCCACTGACATAATAACTTGGTCATGGAAGAACCGGCATAGCATCTATGCCCTCTATCCTTAGTGACTGAATTCTACATTATAGCAAATGTCATAGCAAGCATACTCAGAGCCCACATCCAAAGTAAATTTGGAATGTAAACAGTTTGGAAAGTTTCCTTTTTATAATTTTGCTTCTGAAATTATTTGGCTATAAACTAATGTCTTATTTATTGACTTTGAATTTTAGGAATGATCTTACATGGATGGAAATTATTTCACAGTAAGAACATTTAAATTCTTCTAAGGGAGTGGATTTGTTTTTGTTTTTGTTTTTGTTTTGTTTGTTTGTTTGTTTGTTTTTGAGAGGTTTTTACTACAGGGTGTGTGTGCTTGCCAGAGAGACAAAGAGAGACAGAGAGACAGAAAGCCAGAAATAACCCTCCCTCCAGGGGGGATGGCCACGCTGCAATCCTTTCTCCTCCATTCTCCTCTCGGGATCATGGGCACACACGCACACACACCTTGCTGAGTTTAAGCCACCGGGTCTGGGACTCGAACCGCAGTTGACTACATGGGAGTCCACCGACATAGCCATTATGCTAACTGCTGGTCCTAGGAAGTGGATGTTTTATGGAATTGCGATATCATGGTTCTCAATATTGTGCATTGTAGAAAGTTTTAAAATTTTCAGTTTTTGTGACATATATTGGAGTCAGTAAAGTTTCTTTACAGGTTATAAATATTCTTGAAGATTCTTGAAAAGTTCACAGATATTATTCCTATAGTGCATAATAATTAAACTATCTTGAAGGAGTTTTAGGTACTTTAGAAAGATAAAGACGGAGAGGGTGAGAGGAAGAATAAGAGAGAGAGAAGGAAAGAGAGACAGAAAACCATGTTTACATCATTAGTTTAAAAGGTCTTGATAATTGTTTTATTCTAACAATAAGACATATCAAACATACAGAAAAGTATTAAAAAACAACAAAATATATTTTATTGCTTATCGTCCCCCACCTTCATTCGAAGTTAATTTTTTTTCCTGAGTGTATTCATGAACTAATTTTAGTTTGGGCTCACAGTTGAATGTGAGGCCGGCCATATGTAAATTTCTAGTCTACTAGATAATTTTCCTCAGCACTTTAGAGATACCATCTCATTGTTTTCTGACCCTATTGCAGTTGAAAATTTTGCTGTCAATTGCCAGTAATTTGCCTAATACCTTCTCAGGTCTGCTCTCTGTCTTTAGTATCCTATAGTTGGTTTACAGTGTTCCTAGAACAATTTCTAGTGTTTACTGCTGGAAGATATTTATTTATTTTAGTTAGTGCCACAGATTGAATTGTGTCCTGCTTCTGTTTCATGCATTGAAGACCTCACTTCTGTCTGATGTGATGGTAGTTGGAAATAGGGCCTTTGAGAGATAATTAATTTAGTTGAGATAATAAATATGGGTCTTCAGATTTTGTTATGCATTTATAAAAAGAGATAGCAAAGAGCTTGCTTTCTGCAGTTCCTTATCACTGAGGGTACAGGAAGAAGATGGTTTCTGAGAACTAGGAAGTGAGCCCTCACCAGAACCCAATCATGCTAGCATTCTGATCTTAGACTCCCAGTCTCTGGAACTGTGAGAAAATAAGCTTCTGTTATTTGAATCACCTAGTTGGTGGTATTTTTCTTAGCTTGATGAGACTAAAACTGTAAGCCATCTTTTTGAAATATTGAATCTCCAATCTTTTATTTGCTCAATGAATATAGATGAGTATTAAGAGAAAAGAAAAGAAAAAAAAAAAGGTCTTGCTGTTTTTACCTTTAGATCAATGAACAGGCCCCCCCTAGTAATAATGCTGTATCTCACTTTCCCTGGATTCAGGTAACTCACAGTATCTGAGCAAGTAACAGGAGAAAGAAAAAAAATACCTTCCAATTCATGCGGAACAAATTGTTCTATTCATATTAATCCCAAATTGACTACAAGGTAAAGAATCAAATTCAGAAGATTAGCCAAGAACAGACTGATTTTACTTTGTTGAGACAAAACAATTAAAAAATAAAACAGCTTTTATATGAATCCAGAAACCAATCTATAGATGGCTGATAAAGTGAAAACTTTTATCTCTATTGTATTGAAAATGAACTATTTTCAGGGGGTATGTTTAATTAATATAAAGGCAGGGCTATAGTGATTACTCTAGATATAGGTTATTACCAAGAGTCTTCTGGCTATTTTATAGGATCTTTGACTTTTATGTGGCTATAGTTAGAAATAAGAAATTTACTGCAGTCGAATATGTGATACCTACCTTAAAATAAAGATGGATGGTATCAGTATAACCCTGAAGCCTCTTGAGGAACTGTAAATAATCTGGGCTTTACTAAATGTGCAAACAAAACAAAACAAAATAAAAACAAACCAAGGCACAGGAATCATTGTATTTTACAGTAGTTGTATTCTAGCCCAAGTGATCAAAAGGCTTTAAAAGCACCTTTTCCTTACGTTTCAGTGGCTGGTTTAATAAAATTACTTGGTAATTTGGCAGTTGTAAATTGTGGCCTCTTGTCTTAGGCTGGGTCACAGATGTCCCCCTCTCTCCCATTTTAAACATTGATGGGTTCAACAGAGTAAACACTGACTTCATAAATAAGCAGACAATCAGAGCAGTAGGCTGCAGTCACTTTCATAGTGGAAAGTAAGCAGAACGATTTAATAGAGGATATGGGAAGGGGAAGGAGGGGCAATTCGGATTATAGTCATGCAGATGATGGAATGAATGCCCTATTCAAGTGTGTCAGACATACTCATGTAAAAGAAGCTTGTGGGTCACCAGAGACTACAGAAATGGCATGCTGAGTTGATCCCATAATTAAGAGAGAAGACATCAGTTGGGAGCAGCTGAGACCAAATGTGCTGCTCTACCATGCACTATAATTACTGCTCTCATGATTCTTTCTCCAGTAGGCATTTCCCAGCAATGATCTGGAATACCTTCTTTCAGTACCGACAGTTAAATAGTGAAGCACAGGGCAGTTAGAGAATCAACTTATGTTTCTGCTATGGCAAGACCGTGGCCATCAGTCTAACTTCGCAAAGCTCGAAAAGCAGGGTTTATCACAGGGTAGCATCAAAAATTCTAATTTTGAAAGTAGCCATTACTTTAAGGACTTCACATACCAGATGACTTTTTGCGAGTCATTTTCTAAATTAGGAGTCAGTAATTAAAGAAGAGAAAGGTTAAATTCTCATCGCTATTATTACACACACACACACAGACACACACACAGACACACACACAAACACACACACACACATCCATGGAACAATTGACATAATGGTTTTTCCCTTTCCTTTTAAAGTCTTGTTTCTCATTATCTCTCCAGATATTTATGTGGAAGGCTAGGTTAGATGTCATTTTTCTTGCTCACGGTGTCCTAATTTTATTTGGACAGAGTATGCTCATCACTAGGCTATGAAATGGCCTAAACCAATTGAGACAGTTCTGACACTTTTGAAACTGCTAGGAGTGGTCATGTAACAGTTCTGTTCCATAGAACCTGGGTTGGGGGTGGGAGTACGAGTAAGGAAAGTCTCTCATGTAAGTTTCTGGAGAAATGTTAGCTTTCTAGGTAAAAGAAAATAGATACTAAAACTGGCATCACCCTGCCTCTGTCCTACATAACTCTTTATAGAATGCAGCAAGACACCTGGGATTGCTACAGATCTTTGTAATCTTGGGAAAAAAAAAAGAATGGAAGCGACACAGACTCTGACATCACTGAACTACTGACTAAAGCAGGCATGAACTAAATTCTGGTCTTTGTACTTCAGAGGAGAAAGAAACTACTGTTTGTTTAAACTACAATTAGTAAAATTTTGTTACTTGCAACCAAATCTATTTTTAATTCATACTATATAGCATTGCCATTTAACGAAGCCTACTATCTAGCTACCATTAGCACGCATGCATTATTTTACTTTTATAACAATTCCACAATAAAGACAACAGATCATTTAAAGTTCCATGTTAATATATGGAGAAGTGGGGCCAGCAGGTGGTGTGTGGATAGATGCTAGACTCCCACATGGCTGACTGTAGTTTGAATCCCAGATCTGGTGGCAGCTTGCTTTCTTACTTCCTCTCTCTTGCTCTTACTCTCTCTCTCTGGTCAAATTAAAATAAATAAATAAATAAGGTTAAGTAAAATAATTCTTTAAAAAGAAAACATATGGAGAAGCTGATGCAATGAAAGTCACTAACTGACTGTGTTACCTCATTATTATGTAGTAGAGCCAGGCTTAAAGCTATGCTGTATATAATTTCTTTCTCATTCATATATCCATTCATTCACTCATTCATTTGACAGCATTCTTAGGATGTATATAAAGCAGAAACATCTGTGCGCTGGGAGTATGAATATTAATAATTAGACAGTTTGTTCTCTCAGAGACCTGACAGTCTAGTGAGTTCATAGTCTTTGAACTCTCAGTTCAGCAATCTTTTAATTTTATCAGTCTACCTTCTTGCTGATAACCATAGGCATGTGAGTTTTTTTTCTGTAATCCAAATGCAGGTGATTTCAAGGACATTCGTCTAATAAAAAGATGTATCTTTCATCTGTTACTAGGACACTAATGGAAATTTCTAGCCTAATTTCAAAGCCAGAATTTTCTGAACAGTTCATTTTTCCTTTTTACCAAAGCAAACCTACAGAGTTTTCTAAAATTTCACATATATGACTGTTGCATTGAGATTATGTGAGGTAGTCATATGTCCACAGCTGGAAAACCAAGTGCACACATCAGAGGGTATGACCGAAAAGGACCAAACATGTCGGTACAGGAATATAGAGGTTTCCAAATCTGAAAAATGCTAAGATTAAATGCTAATATAAAGAGAAGGACAAAATACTGTACCAAATTTAAAGAGGTCTTAAAGAACAATAAGGATATGCCCATGAAAGTGCCTATAATATGCAGAGAAAAAAAAAGAACAAAAACAGAAAACAATTTTTTCAAGAGCCAGAGAACTGATTAATGATTGTAATGGGTAATTTTGGGTGCCAACTTGACTGAATTAAAGGATGCCTGGAAGGCTGGTCAAACATTGTTTTCAAAGTCCGTGAGTGTTGCTAGACAAGAGTGGCTTGTGAGGAGTAGGCTGAGAGAGCTGCCTTCATTCTGGGCAGGCACCATCCAATCAGATGAGAGCACTGGAGAGAGAAACAGAAAGTGGAGTCATCTGTATCTTCTCATCCTCCCACACTCTTGACCCTTCCTTTCAGAGCTGCTGTATTCTACTTCTGCATATCTGTCTGCCTCTTTCCTGTTCCTTCACTTGGCCCTTAGCTGTGTTGTTCCTGCTGTCTCTTGGCCCCTGCATTCTTCAAGTCAGACAGACTCTAAGTTCTTTAACTTTTGGACTCTGGACTCGTAACAGCAGTTGCCCAAGGGTGCGTGAACCTGTGGCCTGTGAGCTCCCTAGGGCTCCAGGCAGGTCTTGTACTGGAACTGCACCAGCTTTCTGGCTTCAGCTGTTTGTCCAGTTTGCAAACAGCCTAATGTGGAACTTCTCTGCTTTGTGAAAGTGTATGATCATTTCTATAATAAATCCCTTATTTTACATTATGTGCATCATTGGTTCTGTTTCCATGGAGAATTCTAACCAACAAAATGACAAAAAAAAATTCTTAGTAATCAATTGTCCAAGCAATTGACTAAAAATAATTCCTTCAAAATTATTTACATGCTTAGAAATATGCTAAGTGCCAGAGGGGAAGGCAGGACATAAGAAGATCATAAAACACCACCTTTTTGGTCAATTAAGTTAGAGTTCAATTGGGAATACAGATGGAGCAAGAAATGAGACTAACAGTATGAGAAAAATACACAATATTCCAGTGATATGAAATATAATGACAAGAGATAGGATTAAAAAGGTGTTTCAAAATTGAAAAGTTGTGATGTTCAAGTTAGAAACCGCTCAGGACTAGAATCTGAATTTGCTCCTAGATGTAGCTCTACAAATGTACAGCCTATCTGAACAAAAGTTTATATTAATTTCTGCTTTAAGATTACGAAAAGCTAATATAACAAAGCAAATTATAGGAGACATTTTGAACTGTTTGCCATTAGGTACATGTTATATTTTATCCTTTTCACTGGAAGTGAAATAGTGGGAGAATGCTTTATGAATAAAAATTTTAAAAATAAAAAGAATTTATTTAGTGCAGAAAGTAAGAGTAATGTTTCCTAAGAGAGAGAATCTGAGCAAAGATGAAGGATTTGGGCAGAATTCTTAAGCACTAATTGTAACTCTGCCACTTATAAACTCATGGAACCCCTTTTTCTCCAAAAAAAAAAAAAAAAAAAAAAAAACTCCTTTCAGTGTCTCCCAGAAGACATGAATACGAAATAAAATCACAAATGTAAATTATCCAGCAAACACAATTCTACAAATATCCTAGAATGGCTTGAGCAGAGACATGAGTTTGAGGTTAGGTAAAATCATGGATGATATAAAACCAGACAACTATTTCCTTGCTATGTTCTTTCCCTGCCATAAAGTGATACTCATTTGGGAATCTGTGCTGCCCAGCCTGGTAAGCCATGATCCAAAGAACACAACTATTAAGAGTGGAAAAGAGGTCCATAAACTGTAGTATGCCTTCTTTGATGCTGCTACTTAGGTGGTGGAGGCCACCTGGGAAGCCTGGGTTGTATTCCAGTCTTGTAGTCCTAGCTACTCATGAGACTGAGGCAGGAGGATTATGACATAGAAGAATCTGTCTCAAACACCATGTGTGCACTTACACACACACACACACACACACACACACACACACAGTGGAAAGAAAAAGTCCCCTAACAACTAAGGTGAAATTGATAGTCCAGTTTTTCAAATTAGGCAGATTACATAAGACTGAGGAAAAGAGAGATAAACACAGATGCTGAACTTTCCTCACTGTCTAATTACAGCTGTAAAATGGGATCTACCAACCCAGGTGCAGGCAGTAAGTGTATTGTTTGCAGAAAATTGAAAATAAATAATAAAACCAACTAAAGATAGTCTGCTTTTTTTGTTATCACCATGTGCCAGCCATTCTAAACAATATCAGTGATGAAATAGTCTTTTGTAAAAAACTTTCTTAGTCTGACTTCTAAACAATCACTGAGGTTACTGTTGAGTTTTAATTATACATAATGTGACCTTCAAATTAACACAGTTTATTACTTATTTTTTAATAAACACTATATTCTTCATAAAAGGTCATTTAGAAACTCCCATTTATATAGTAACCCTGACCTATGCAGACCCAGGCTCATGAGTTTAGTTCAAAAGAAATTCACAGTCTGTCTGGTGACCTGCTGGTTACATAGCTCAATCTCATGTGGCTGACTGTATGGTTAGAATTCTGGACCTGGCAGCTTGAGAAACATGCTGGACACACGTGCATGCATGCCCAAACTCCTAAAGGAGGCAGAGATACAGGAGAAGGGATTGTGGTGTGACCATGCCCCATGGGGGATGCTTTCTCACTTTTCCTCACTTTCTCCTCTTTCTCTCTATATCTCAACTGCAAAAGCACATGCTCTCAGATAAATTTTTTAAAAAGAAGATGTTTATAATGGTTCATCATCCTCTAAGTTTGCATCTTCAAATGCTGTGCTTCTATGCATTTCTGAGCTTTAACACAAGATAGACAGTGAGTGCACATGATTCTAAAGATGAAAAAAGAGCATGAGTTATTTGGTTTTATCATTATAGATCACTAAAGTTTGTATATGTGTTTAAAGTTGCAGGAATAAAATAATGTTCTGGGAAGTGCAAATTTTGGATTATACATAAAACATATTCAATTTAAATATTTTTAAGTTGAAATTTTTTTCTCAGATTACTAATTCCTTCTAAAAATAAATAATAAATCAAGAAATTAGTGATTATCACTGGTTATTACATGATCATTGGTGACAATAATGTCATGTAGAATGTAACTGCAATAACATTGATTCACTTTGATGGTTCGATGTGATCATTGGTGACAATAATGTCATATAGAATGTAAGGGCAATAACATTGATTCACTTTGATGGTTCGACGTCTAGATATGGGGCCAGCAGGTGGCGTTGTAGTTAAGGCACTGAACTCTCACATGGTCGACCACATTAGTGTCCCAGACATGACAGCTTGCTTTTTCATGCTCCCTCTCTTTCTCTCTTTGGTCAAATTGCAAAATAATAATAAATAAATGAATGAAATGAAATAATTAAAAAAAAAATGTCTAGGTACATGAGTGAAGAGAGACTGAACAATCCCCAGGCACTTATTGAAGAATGGTTAGTGCTCTGGATGTTCCTGCTACTGACAGTGCTATTGAACAATCAGTATATTTTAATTCATCACCAACTCTACAGTAGGACATGCCTTAAGCATGTTTTCTGATATTTTGTGCTAAGCGTTCCCTCCATCCCCTTAGAACAAAAATCTATGACATTGGAAAGCCATTTCAATACTGCATTTACACCATGAGCAGAAAATAGTGTAGCATTGAGAGACTGCTTTTGAGAGGTGATATAGAACTTATTCATTTTGTTTGTTAGCTATAATTGTTAAATTTTACTGAGAAACTTGGACGTGGGTGTGTTCTCTGAACACTGTTCTCACTCATTTTTGTGGACAAGAATCACCTGCAATGTGTGTTTAAAAATGTACACTCTCAGAGCCTCTCTGAGCCTCTCCCAAGGATCCTGATTTAGAAAATCTAGGGTAGTGTCTGTAATAGGTGTTTTAAATGAGCACAGTAAGAATGCCAATTAGGTTATTCTTGTATCCAACTTCAATAATCTTGAAAAACTGAAGGTCTCAGAAGAATAAAATGCTTTTTATAATTTTTCCTATTGTCTGTTTTATTTTTTTCCTTGCTTGTTTGTTTGTTTGCTTTAGAGAGGTTTTTACTATAGGGTACATGCACTTGCCGGAAAATAGAGAGAGCCAGAAAGTGACAAATCACCCCCTACCCCCAGGGGGATAGCCATGCCACAACCCTTCTCCTCCCATGGTCAACCACATGAGAGGCTAGCAACATAACCATTATACCATTTGTTGGTCTCTCTGTTAAGATTTTGAAATCAGCATTTTGCATAAAGAATAAATGAACACATAAATAAGTAAATAAATAATATTCACCATCTACACCCTTTGCCAAAAAGCATGGTAGACAGGAAGAATTGCTACTGAGAGATCTAATCAGGGGAAAGCACGTGTTACAGTGAAATGGTCTGAGAGTAAAGTGCCTTGCCATATTTAAAGGGAAGAGAGAAAATTTATTTTGAATTCATAACTATAGTAAGATTCTGGCCTTGAATTTCACTTCTTATAGATTTCAAACAAGTGAAAATGTAAACAAAAAGATCATTTTTTTCTTAAAAATATTCCCATATTTTACACTTAGCAGTAATCATTTTGATATTGGGCCAACAGTTTCACTCAGAAACACCTCAGGAATACTCACTAGGTGATATGATAAACGTGGAGAGAGATACTTACTTTTAATATTTAATTATTATTATTATTTATATTTATTATTTAAGGAGCTTTTAGTCTAGTTTTAGTTTAGTTGCAGACATGGATGCCTAAGGGAGCAGAAGCCCGCCCGGATAAGTACTTTACCGGTGCCAGCCAGCCCAGAAAGTCAGCACCATGGGTTGCTAGAGTTGCCTTTTGTTGGCTCAGGTCTCTCTGTTGTCCAATGTGATGTGGTGGGGTCAGGCACGGTACTTATGTTTGCATGTGTGCATGTATGATTGTGCATGTTGGTGAGATGTACTGGCATATGTCTCTATGGCTCTCAAATAAAATTTAGCTAAGTCCCTAAAAGGAAGTATTCTCAAGCCATCCTGAAGAAGAGGACATGTCAGAAGGGTGTGGTAGGAGAGAAAGTTTACTTCTTATGTAGCTATAGGTCTTAGTACACTCCAAGAGCTGCTTCTCACTGTTACTCACCTGGAACTCGGGGAATATAATGACCTGGCTCAACTGTCAGACAGATTTGTGGACCATTTCTATTAGATCTTCTTTTCCTCCTTGTCACTTCTTGTTTTGTCATAATAGCTGGATGATGCTGTTGTTACTGCCACGGGCCTCCCTCAGCTATAGTCAGGCATCAGGCAAGCAGGGAGACCATCTTGTTCTTATATTAAATATAAGCCCCAAGGGTGATGTACATGGCACGCTGTGTTCTTTAGAGTTGTTTCAAATAATAAAAAAAAATAATGTCTGTGTGTTGGTTAGTGGTTTTAAGACATTTCATTTCCGAAAACAGAGATTATAACAAGAGACACAAAGAAAGTTGCCCCCAAAAGCAAAGAATCCTTTTTTTTTTTCTACCTTTAATGAAATGGAGCCCATTCTCCTCCTGAGGGAGCCACTTCCTGTTCAGCTGTTGTGGAACCCTCAGGGGACTTTTTCTCCTGATAATTTCTCACAGCCTAATAGGCCTCTCTCGGCCCAGTGTACTTTTCTAGGGGCTGATGTTTTCCCTCCTTCCAGGCTTATCTCCCTCCCCATTTGTCTCTCCCAATTCCAGTGGGCAGAAAATAGTATTTGCTGGGAATATCGAGGGTTACAGGATGAGCTGACTTAGGGAAAGGGAGGCCTTTGTGATGTACTTGCTGTTTCTCAGAAATTTCCTACTGGTTTCACACTGGCAGTCCCTATCAAGTTACCAAGTGAGAGGGTACTTCAATACTGAATTGAAGGATCTGCTATTTCCAAGCCATGGTTTCTAAAGAGATTTTGAAATTGATATTTTCTTTCTGTAAATTATTTGATATATAGCATTTAAATTCTAAATAAACAAACATCCCCAAAAAACAGTGACAATATGCCCCTTCCTTATGCATTGGAATAGCTTAGTGACAAAATGCCCTTTCCCTGTGTATTGTAGCCTAGTGACAAAGTGCCCCTTCTTTGTGTGGTGCGGCCTGCCCCACTGCCCCCTTTTCATCCAGTGAGATGTGCAGAAGAGAGCCAGAAATTGCCTATAATCGTACTGTGCCTTTCTACTGTACATGCAATATGTGCTGTCATTATTTCAGTTTTTGAAGCTCTCATGGCAGCATTGCCAGTGAAGATAATAGGGCCTATTATTTTCAATGAGCTCCATCAGGAGGTTTCAATGGGCCTGCTATCACTCGAACAAAGACACATTGGGAAGCAACGCTGCTTTCTTGTCATCAAAATGGCTGTTAGGTTGTGTGAAGCTAAAGAAGACACCTTTCCTTTTCAGCCCTGTTGGATCTGAAAGGACCAAGAAAGGCAGTTTAGAAAGAAACAAGTCTGACTTGTCGCCGAGTACCCCTTGCCCTGGCTAGATGTATATAGGAGCAGCTTTCGCTGTGCAGAATCGGTAAGATCAGTAAAGTGAAACCTGCTTTATCATTGATTTCCTATTTATAGCCAAAAATGTATTCACATGGAAAATAATCTTCTGTTAGAAACAAGGAAAACAAAATGCAAACAAAAAATAAATAAATAGGGACTGGCAGGTGGCATGGTGGTTAAGGTGCTGGACTCCCGCGTGGTTGACTGCAATTCAAGTCCTGGATCTGGTGACTTGCTTTCTCACTCTCCCTCTCTCCTGCTCTCTCTCTCTCTGTTTCTATCTAGTCAAATTGAATAATAATAAATAAAATGAAACAGTTCTAAAACAAGTAAATAAACAAATAAACAAAAGCCAAAATACTCTGCCAGCAGTGAAGCAGTTTAGAGGGTGGTTACCTTTAAGGCAGATTTAGAGCTGCTTCACCATTGGCTCAGCTTTCCCCTCTAGTCCAGTCCCTTCTATTGTTCTCTAAACTTGTTTTCCCTTATCTTTATATCCTTAGCAACTAAAGCTCAATCCCAAATCTTTTGTCTGCATATTTACAGGGTATTAATACTAACCTTTTGTGAAACCATAATAACATGATTACCAGTCTACTCCTTCCTAATAGTGGGCAATTTCAGGATTGGTAAAATGTATTTTTGTGTGTTTGATAAATAGATGTCTGGAAAAGAAGTCCGTGTGTAATAATGGCTTTATCAGAACTTGTTAAGTAAAAAATAACAGTAAAATAAACCATCTCAATTTTGACTGCTCATGTGCCTGTCTAGTATTTTAATATTTCCTTAACAACACATAAAAAGTTGTTATGCCTAGTCACAGAAAAGGACATCCTTGAGGTCCACAGAGGTGAAATAACCTGTTGAAAGTTACTTTTCTATCAAGTGCCAGAACAGGCATTAGAGCCCTACAGTCTCATTCTAGGGTCCATAAAACATGGAGGACTCTATGTTTAATAGGGCTGTTGTAGAGGTGTTTGAAGCGCTAGCCAATTTTACTTTTGCTTACTTATATCCCTCCCTTCCTCTCTACTTGTCTTTTCTTCTCCCTAAATATCTCCATTCAAGCAGCTAAATAGATTCCTGGTTCATTTCCTCAAGTTTATCAGGGTAGAAAGCAGAAAGAACCTGACAATCTGTCTCTAGTGTTTTCAAGTGCCTAAATTTTATTTAATGCATAACTTTAAATGCCTTTGTGCCAAAAATATAAGATACAATGCATTCGAGAAGCAAAGAATAGAAAGTAAGATTTTTTTTTAAGAAAATAAAGAGATTAATCTGCAGGCTTCATGCAGGAATGAAAGGAGTTTTAGCAAAGTACTTCCAATAAGTACATTTTTGTTGTGTTAAAAAGGTCTATGGGTGTCACATCATAATTTGTAGACCATCTGACTTTACTCCAGAGAAGTCCATTCAAAATTTACTGCCATGGCTTCAACTAGGCTACCTTCCTATTAGCTGTAAGGGGAGCAGTGACTTTCATTGGAAGTGCTCCTGCACCCAGTGAAATCTTAATGGATGAAGTGCCATTCTGTTCCTACAGACTTTGCCTGAATCTGTCCAATTTACCTCTACCCTGCAACATCCCAGATCACCTATAATCCCGAGAGAAGGAGAAATGATAGAGGGATTAGGCGGTGGTAAATAGAATCTTTCTTTGTCTCCTGAGTGGCAAAAATGGTTGGATAGAGTTCTATTTTACAAGTTTCATCATCTAATGCATTTAAAGTAACTAAGATTTTGCTTTGGTTATAGGCAGAAAAAAATGCTGTGGCTAGTCTCACCATTCAATTGTCTTCTCAGTTAGTATATGATTATATAACTATGAGGGGAGTTGACTCATAAAAATGGTTATCAATGAGGGATGATTGGAAAGGTTTGGAATAAGCATAGTAGCATAGTTGAAGAACAACGTTTTCACAATGCCACTTAACATTAGGTTGAGGTATGGGAGCTGGAGAATACATATAGGAATAAGTATTTTTTTATTCAAGTTTTAGCCGTAAGGTAGGTGTACTCGCCAGACAGAAACAGAGACAGTAAGAGGGAAAGTGAGAAATCACCACCCTCCTCAGGGAAGATACCATGTCACAGTCCTTTTTTCTTCTTTCTCTTCCTGATATTTTGGGCATGCACATGCCCCATTGTGATTTCAAGCTGCTAGATCTGGGACTTGAACAGCAGTTGGCCACATGGGAGTCTAGTGCCATCATCACTATGTCACCTGTTGGACCTGGGAATGAATATTTTATTGATCTGTGTTGGTGTCTAGTATGCACAGTAAAAACCAAATAAAGTTATGGTTTTTATTTTCTTATTTATTATCTTATTGCAAGAAAAGGAGGGGCTTGAGAAGACAATGTCTGAAATAGTCTAGGAAAAATAATTTTCACAATGCATAAATGCATCCCAATTACTTTCCACCTTTAGCTAGTTTTATGCTCATTGGTGTTCTAGTCACCTCTGCACCTCTAGTAATTCTCATCTAAGTGCCTACATTTTTAAGTACTTACTTTTAGGTAAAAACATAATATAGTCCCCAAGCCCTCATCACATCAAACAGTCACATTACTTCCAATATATCCATTTTTAGAGATAATATGTAAATATGTAACAACTTCTTGGGTTGGAAGTCATTGACTTGTTTATAAGCCAGTGAAATGTCTTAGCCTTGTATTCTGTGTGGTAATGGGTGGTTTAAGCTACTGTTATACCACTGGAATCTAAATTTCTCTAGCAAAGACCGTATCATCAATCTTTTATAAGTACAAGTTAAACACAATGCCTGGAGTATAGTGTGTGCCTCATAAATGATTCTTGATGAATGTAAAATACTCTCAATAAGCTGAGAGTAAGCTAGAGAATAGTGAATAGGAGTGAGAGTCTCACTCATTTCCATGTAGGGTTGGTGTATTATTTTGTTGTGTTGGGAGAAAATACTTGTTTAGTTAACAAATATCTGTACTATTCTTTTTCACTAGTGCTTTTTACAACCCAACAGAATTCTAATTATTTTACCAATATTATTATTTAATTCTCAACTATGATCATTATTACTGCTGTCTTCCCTGTTTCACAGATGAGGAAGCTAAGATACAGAGAGGATAATAATCTTCCTAAGGCACTCTATGAGTTTATCAATAAAAACTCCTTAAATTTTTATTTTCTATAAGATTGTCATTATGCCATGTCATATTTACATAGATGATTTAGGTTTATGAGAAATGATGTGTGAATTTGTTAATAAATTGTGGCTGATATGAAGTCTAAATATATTTGTCTAAGGTCGAGGCTTCATTTTCCAATAAATTCCACTGCTATAAAATAGCTTGGCTAGAGGTAGGGTAGGGAGGGTTCTGTAGTCAGGTGTCTTAGACTCCACATTTAAGACGAATGTTTATGAACCATGAAACATGATTATGAACCGTGAGCCATGATTTATTCTATAGAAGTCTAAATCAACAGCTAACTTAGATCTGGTTCTTCACCAATCACTCTTACTTATTAGCAACATGAGCTATTTTAAAATATTTTCTGGGCTTTATCCAGATGCCTGCTTACTAATTCAGCCTGTCAAAATATCAGATTATGTGGATAAGTGGAAACCTTGCTAATAATATGCTAAAAGGTAAAAATACAATAATTAAAGTTTAAATTATATATGAATATTAGTTGATAGCAAGTTCAAAAATGCCAAGATTATTGTAAGACTCTAAATAAAAAAGGTAGTGCCATTTAATAATAAAATTCATAGATATAAAGCATCTGGTAGGGATGGTTATGCATCCATATTTGAAGTGTAGGTTTCACTATAAATAATGTATTTTAATTAAAAATATTTTTGAGAGACTTTTTGCTATAGGGCACTTGTGCACACTGAAGACACAAAGAGAGACAGAGAGAAAGAAATTGAGAAATCACCCCCCAGAGGAGAGGCAATCTCTTCTCCTCAAATCCTCTTGAGATTTTGGGCATGCGCGCACATAAACCTATTGTGAATTTCAAGTTCCCAGGTCCATTACTTGAACCACAGTCATCCATGTAGGAGACTAGCACTTTAACCATCATGCCACTTACTGGCCCCAATTTAAAACATTTTTAAACTTTTTAAAAAAAAATTCATAATTAAGGGACCAGCAATTGGCGCAATAGCTATGTCGTTGGACTCCCATGTAGTCGACCGCGGTTTGAGTCGCGGACCTGATAGCTTAAACTCACGCCCGGAATATGTGTGTGTATGCCTAAGATCCTGAGAGTAGAATGGAGGAGAAGGGATTGCGGCGTGGCCACCCCCTTGGGGATGATTTCTTGCTTTCTGTCACTCTGCCTCTGTCTTTCTTATGAGCGCACCCGCCCTATAGCAAAAACCTCTAAAAGAGAAAAAAAATCATAATTAAAAGCCAGTGTGGTTGCATGCAGAAAGAGAGAAAGAGAAAGAGAAAGACAGGCTACTCTGGCCATAATCCCGTTCTCCCAGTCATCCTGTCTTTCAAGACTGTGGGCATACAGGTGTACCCAGCATGTTTCAGGTCAACCTGGCCAGGGACCCCAACCCACAGTTGACCATGTGGCTTCCAGGACTATACTTCAGTACTGTACTGAATGCACCACTGAGGCTGAGCTAGCACCTAACATTAAAGGAGGAAAATGATAGAGTTGAATTACTCACAGAAGTACTCTAAGACAGACAAAGATAACTCTAAATTGAAATAATTAAAGGGATGGGATATGTTTGATTTGAATAACTAAAGATCTAGAAACTTAATACAATGTCTTCAAGTATTTGAAATAATCACTAAGATGCGAAATAAATATTTTCACTTCAGATTAATGCCCTTCTCTTTCTGAAATACACCTTCATCTCTCTATTACCACTGCCTCTGACACAAAATGCCTCCTTATTGCAATAATTTTCTAATTAGTGTCTCTGCATCTCATCTCATATTTCTCCCACATAAACCCTTCACAACACACCAGAATTATCTTTCCAAAACACAAATCTTACTGTGACAGTTCCTAGTTTAAAACTTATTTATGGTTCTTCAGTGCAAAGTATCTGACTATAATACACATTCAAATCATGCTACTCTCTCCTATCCCGATCCTCTCTCTTACTTTAAACCTATGTTTTGGTTTCTTAGGACTGATCATTCTAAAATGCTCTGTGCTTTTAAGCATTGTGTCCCTGTAAGCAAACTATTTTTTTCTCTCTGTCTGCAATTCTCCGCCCCAACTGGGACCAGCTATCATGTGTCACCTCCTGTGATGCCTTTCCCAGCCCTCAGTTAGGATTTAAAGCCTCCTTGTCAGCATACCCCCAAGACCTTGTATATAATTTGTAGACAAAATAGTGGTGCAGTGGTAATGCAACTTGACCCACATGGGAAAGTATTAGGTTCATACCCTGGAGCTTCCCCATATACCCTGGCCGTGTGTGTGCATATGCCCATAACCCAGGCTAGCTAAACCTGGAGTGGATTGCAGTATGGGATTCTGGTGAGGGCACCTCTCACTCTCTCTCTCAACAAATAAATAAATATATATATTTTTAAAAAGGCTACAAATCACCACCTCAAACTTATAAAAATAAAATAGATAAAAACTCCATTTTTATTGAGTTGATGAAGAGGATAACATATTTAAAGGCACAACATATTGGTAAGTACTGATTTAGTATGACAATAAAAACAAAATTATGATATTAATAATAATAACTACCATTTCTAAGCATCTACAGGTACCGTAGGAACTATGCTTATACCCTCTTGAGTGCCATAACTCTCCACACTAGGTTATTTATAAATCTGAGACTCAGAGAGACAAAGTGGCTTACTCAAGGTCACACAACTAATTAATAGTGGAACTGGGATTTGAAAACAAGTGTCTCTGACTCTAAAATCCATGCCCAAGCTATACACCAAATAGTCTCTAACATTCCCAGGGATAAGACACATCCAGTTGATTTTGTGACTTCCCTGGGAGTTTGTTTCTAGGTGCAGAAAGTGTTTCTTTCTCAGAAATATTTTCAATAGTAATTAAACTCTTCTGAAGACTAGGCTCTACACAGATAGGACACTTAAGGAGATGTGGCCCAGAAGAGGGGCTAATAAGCCATCCCGTACTGATTTCTACCAACACCTTCGTAGATTCTGGATACCTACATTATTAAAACCACTGCACTTATAAAGGAAAAGAGTCTCCAGACATCCTGTACCTCCATCGGCCTTCTCACCAGATTGATGCTCCAATGCCTTCCTGTAGAAAAATCTAGGAGCTGCTATTAATTTCACATCTCATATTTCCCTAAGGATATATTCATTGAGCAAACAGACTCATCAGGAAGGCTGTAGGAATATAAAAAATATTAATTTTAGGGTCCTTTGCTTTATGTTCTTTATGTACATTCTGAATCACTCTTGCCCTACACAGACAGCTTTTTTTTTTTCTGGATCTACTATGGACTTATTTATGTTATTAAGATCATAGGCTAGTGTTCGTATTCATGGACATTTAAAAGCCTAAAAAACATTCTAAAGTTGCTTACTGAAATATTGCTTACTATTTGCCTCTCTCCCTGTCATGGGATATATGCTAGGAGAAGTTTATTGCATTTATCTTCCTTCTCTGATCATATCTTGCCATCTGTGGTGCATCCGGGAAGACCAGAGTGACCTGCATCTATAATGACTGTGCTTTAATATTCTGCATGCTACTATAGATATCAATAGATTTGGGAGGGAACTGAAGCCTAGGGAAATATATGGGCAAATTCAGCTCAGTTACCTTCCTTTAGAAGACTTGCCTGAAGTAGAACATCCTAAAGTTTGCAAGTTCGTACGTGACATCTTTTAAAATAGCTCTAGATGTGCGGCCAGCTCTGTTCAAAAATTGGAACGTCAAAGGTGACTCAGCCTAGCTGAAGCAAGAAAAGTTTAATTCAGAACATAATTTGCTTTCCTTTATTTGCACACTGCAGTTCTGGGGAATAAAAGCCATTATGGAATCAAAGGACAATTTGCTTTGTTGTTGTTGTTGTTGTTCTGTGCTGAATTTTTAAAGGCTTTTTTAAGAGAACATAAACAGATGAATGATACCAGGATTCAGTGCAGCTTAAAACTAAGTACCTTGAGTTCCTTCCCATGATAAACAGAAACCAATCTTGGCTTTCTGCCCCCAAGCACACTGCTGCGTGTACTCAGTGAGACAGATTCTCTTCCTAGTAAGGAGGAAGGAAGTCCAGGCAGGCATTGGCGATGATTCTCAGTGAGATGGGGATTTAAAAGATATTCAATTATGAATGCTTCAATTTTCTCCCTCCTCTGGCCCCTGGAAGCTAAGTCTCTCACTGCCTTTTAGTTCTGTCTCTCCAAACTTTTAAGGACAATTTTGAGCCTGTGTGAGAAGTCCTTGGGTTTTTCTATGCATGTTGTGAGGTGGGGAAAATATCTTTGGGATAGTGAAAATGGAAAACCTACATCTACATTAAAAAGAAAAAAGAGAAAATAGAATAGGAAAACTGGCAAAGATTCAAGAGTCATATGAAATGTGCTTCTGTAGGATTTTTTGCAGGAAGTAGATTATAAAGTGTGGACCCAGAGGTTTTGGGGACAGTGGCAGAGAATGAGGATATTGATATGAATTATGCATTAAATCCCTTGGACTTTCTTCAAGAAATGTCAGTAAAAGGTGGTATTTCTTTTAATTACTTTTTGATTGTTGAGCTATTTCTCTGAATATGACACTGCACTGGGAATAGACAATGTCAGATCTCAGCTTATAATAGAAATTAAAGAAGAAACTAAGTTTAAGGCCAGGAGAGAAAAAGTGAGTCTCTACAGTCCTTGAATCAAAGATGTTACACGTGACCTTAAGGACCCTATGAAGACTTAACCATGGAATTTCCAGAGAGGATGTTGCTCTGGGGCACGGTGAGGACCTTTGGAAAATTCTCTGTGCTAAACATTTATCTCCACAATATCACTCAGTACTTCACTATTGGCCATGAGTTAGCAGGATTCATCACTACCATTAAGAGATGCTCCACTGTAGTCAGGAGCAGTCGTAAGAACAATTGATGATGCGCCAGGTATCTGCTAAGGGCCCAGCACTGGGTTGAAGATAAAAACAATGCATGGTTCTTTACAGCAGCAACAACCCAGGAAATTGAAAATCAGCTAGGGAGTCATGATTATACACAAGGTTCAAGTAGGAAGAGAAAGAAATCAGGGGAGAGCCAGAGAGACAGGAAAGGCACATTCAGTGGGCAGCTTAAGAGGCACTTCTTGCCTCCCCACCCCAATACTGGTATGGAACATGTCCCAGAGCAGAGGTAGCAGTCACTTGGGGATCATCATCACTATGGGTTGGGATTATAGACCTGTCAGAAGGGGAGACTGATTGCCCACTCCTGACCAGGGCCCCACAGTTTTACTCTGCACTGGACACTGCAATCTATAGCTGACTTTTTTTTTTTTTGGAGAGATTTCACTACAGGGCATGTGCGCTCACCAGAAAGACAGAGAGAGACATAGAGACAGAAAGCGAGAAATCACCCACCCAGAGGGGATGGTCACACCGCAATCCCTTCTTCTCCATTCTCCTCTCGGGATCTTGGGCATGCACGCACACGGGCCCAGTGTGAGTTTTAAGCCACCGGGTCCGGGACGCGAACTGCAGTCGACTACGTGGGAGTCCAGCGACATAGCCATTATGCTAACTGCTGGCTCCTATAGCTGACTTTTAAGATGGACAATGTTCATATAAAAGAAAGGGAGAAAGAAAGATAACTGCAGACAGTGAGAATGGAGGGGACTTGCATGTAAAGAAGAGGAATCACTTCTCTCTGTATTTACAAAGATTCATAAGTGCTCTCTCAGCTACAGACAGGAGAGAGGAAAAATACGTTCTGTTGAATATTTTCTGTTGAATTACACTTTTGATGGACTCATCAGAACCTATTTGTGATTATTTTTCCCTTTTTTGTGATTCTACTAAAGACACTGGATAGTGAAAATAGTGAATTTTCCATTCTACATTTCTTTCAGGGATACTCTTGTGACACAGTTCTAACCAATGAATTGTCAGAAGTTTATGTTGTCTCCCAAGTCAAAAGACAAAATTTCACTAGTAATACTTAATTTCCCCCTTTCTTCTTGCCAAGAATGCTGATATCAGGTGAAAATTTTATCTTCAATTCATGAGATACAAAACAGAAAAGAACTAAGGAATCCATAATGAAGACTGAGAGACGAAAACAGCTTTAATTCCTGATGGCATCACTGTGCCATTATGGTAGTTCTGAATGTCTAGCACTTTAACTTCCTACTTTTTTTTTTTTTTTTTTTTTTGAGAGGTTTTTGCTATAGGGCACATGCGCTCACCAGACAGACAGAGAGAGACATAGAGACAGAAAGCGAGAAATCCCCCCCCCCCCCAGAGGGGATGGTCACACCACAATCCCTTCTCCTCCATTCTCCTCTCCGGATCTTGGGCACGCACGCACACGTGCCCAATGTGAGTTTTAAGCCACCGGGTCCGGGACGCGAACCGCAGTCGACTACGTGGGAGTCCAGTGACATAGCCATTACACTAAGAGCTGGTTCCCGCTAACTTCCTACTTTATGAGACACACACACACACACACACACACACACACACACTTGTTCAAGTCATGGTAATTTGCTCTTCTTTACTACCAAATGAGTTCATAAATTCCCAGTCATAATGGTAAAGATTAAAAAAAGTGATTAAGTGCTGGTGGGAATGTGGTGAAAGGGGAAATCTGCATTGTTGATGAGAATATAAATTGGTCCAACCACTGTGGAGAACAATATGGAGGTTCCTCAAAGAACTTAAAATAGAACTACCATGTGGTCCAGCAATTTCACTCCTGGGTATGTACCCAAAGGACAGGAGAATACTTAGTCAGAAAAGCACTTGCACATCTGCATGTACTATGGCATTATTCGTGATTGCTAAGACATGGAACCAACCCAAGTGTCCATGAAGTGGCACATATACTCCATGGAATACTATTCATCCATAAAAAAAAAATAAGATACTGGCATTTTATAGACAGTGGATGAATATGGAAGATCTACTGTTGAGTGCAGCAAGTCAGGCTATGAAACAGAGACATTGTATGTCTCCACTTAACATATACTGACTGCACTCTATGGTAGAGATTGAAACACTGGAGGACATAAAGGTATTGAAAATTGTTATGGACACTGGGGACAAAGTAGAAGGAGAGTGGGAGAGGGAGAGAGTGTAGGAAGGGACATTTGGGGAAAAATTAGAGAAGTAGGACATTTTTGGGATACAGATATGATTTATTAACTGTTAATGATGACATGTATAGTATTCTAAACTGGGCTGCTCTGAGGTGTATATCCTGCTGGGTAAAGTCTCTTTACAATTTAAATAATGTATAGTGATTTAATGTATAAATATTAATAATTAATAAATAAAATAATAAATAAGATTAAATAATTCTTGTAAAAAATGAGTTCACAAATAACAGGAACTTAATAGCAATCCTATTTATTCCTCTGCTCATATCAGTGAGTTATCTTTCCAAACCTAGATCTGCATGTCCTCATGAATCCTTCCATAACTTCAGACGTCTCCTTGAATGTAAAGCAAAACCTCTCCTTCCACAGGTGATGTGTAACTCTCAAAGAATCATGCAGATTATCAGATGTTTTCAAGGGTATGTTCCACAATGTATAAAATTACAAAATTGTCTTGCTAAATCAGCACTAGACCTTTTAAGTTAAGCTTGTAGTCTAGGTAAATAGCAAAAATACTCCTAAAATATTTTGTATTTCCACAGTAAACATGATGATAAACCATGAGATAAATGCTTCAATTTATGACTGAATCTATGTAAGTTTAAAACAGTTGGTTCACAAATAACAAAATTATTCAAACTACTTCTCTATATCAATGCAAGTACAAAATCAATTTAATTATTTTCTAAAGTTTTACTTCATGTATATAATTAGCAATATAGTTTTCAATATAACTGTCAAATCAATTTATATTCTAGTATTTTGACCATATTAAATGTTCTGGCAATATTCCAAAGTTATTACTTTAATCTGTATTCTTTATCTATTTCTGATATTTTAAAAAGCTATTACTGTATTACAAGATGTGGTATTCATGATTTTGATTTTAGTCCATCAGATCTGTCTCTGTTAGGAAGCATTCACCTCATTGGGATGCAAATCAAGTGTCTTGAGGTCCTACTTATGTCTCATTGTTTATTTACCGAGTTTTGCAGGTCAGAAATTGCAAGATTGATTTGAAAGCTCACAGATGCGATAAAGGACACCAGCTCTTTCCATTTCTCTGTTCCTTATTCTTTTTGTGTTTGCCTTCATCCTCGTGTTTGTTATCTCAAGGTCACAGAAAGGCTGTCACAGCTCTATGTGTGTCACCTTTGCCACCTAGTACCCAAGAAGAAAAAGAAGTATAGAAGGTGAAAACAAATATTCTCTCTATAAAACTATCTCTCATTAGGGAAGTTATTTTCCATATGCCCTTAGTAAACTTCCCTTTTAGGAAATCATACCAGAATAATCTCCAGAAAGGATAAGAGAGAAAATAAATTGTAATTATTGGCCTAGACTAATCATGACACACCCCTTAATGTGCCACCGTATAGATTCTGTTAGCAAAGAAAATATGTCCATGGAAAAGCCATGGAACCAGCAATGAACTCCTCATTCCCTGACCATTGGACTACTATTCATTATTTTCCATCATATTATTATTATTATTATTATTTTTTGCTATAGGGCATATGCACTTGCCAGAAGGACAGAGAGACAGAGAGCAAGAAGCCACAATCCCTTCTTCTCCATTATCCTCTCAGGATTTTAGACACATACACATACGCCCCCAGTGCAAATTTAAGCCACAGGGTCTGGGACTCGAACTGCAGTCGACTACATGGGAGTCCAGCAACACTGCCATTATGCCAACTGCTGGTCCCTTCCATCTTATATCTACAGTAAAAGTTAAATGTCAATAACAAATTGCTATGTACACCTGTAATTTATACTTTCCTTTTCTCTTTTCACCTAAATTCTAGCAACTTTAAAAGATTTTAGATGATTATCAAAATGCAAATATATTAAGCAGTATGTTTTTACTAATTTCCTTGTTAAATAAAATTTTACTTAATAGCTGCTATGTGCCAAGCTTTTTCTAGGTACTTAATACTTAACTGGGTTAAAAATAGAGACCTGCTCCCAAGGTATTTGTGTCAGTAACAGGCAATAAACAAAAAAATATTAACTAGTATTAAGCCCCTCTCTGTGGGAGGATTGCACTTCCTACATTTCTGACCCCTGGCTTGGTCATACTATTTGTTTTAGCTAATGAAACATCAGTAGAAGTACTGGGTGCTACTAGGAAGTAGATGCTTCTCTTTTTTTCCTCTATCAGGAAAAACACAATTTAGCTTGGGGTATTCCTAATAAATAAGATACTGAGCAGACCCTTAGTCAGTCCATGGAAATGAAATGCTATTTCTGCAGGTGATTGATTGAGACAATTTGTTCCCATAGCATGATAAACTAATCATACTTTAATATTTAAGTTAAGTACTTTAAAGAAAAGAAAAAAATTAGAGCAGAATGTAGAGGACAGTAGAAAAGTAGGGGTTGTGTTCAGGTAGTAGCATTCAATAGGATTACAGTAGACCTCCTGAAGAGATGAAAATTGAATTTTCCTTCTGGAAAAATGTGTGGAAATTTCACTAAGAGGACATTTGACAAAGGAACATTCCAAGTAGAAGGACCAGCTAAATGGAAGGCTCTCAGATGAGAAGATGCTTAGAGTATTTGGGGAATATCAAGGAGGCTTCCATAGCTGTAGCAAGTCAGAAAGGGCAGAGTAAAAGGAAATGCGTTCAGAGGGGTAATGGGCCAGATGCAGTGGGGCTTTGGAGTGCAAAGTAATGACTTTGGCTGTTACTCTGAGCTAAATGGGAAGCCATTGCAGGGTTCCCGGCAGAAGAATGAAGGGTGCTAACTTCAGGTTTAAAATCTGTTGTGTTGAAAATAGACTGGTGAGGGACTAAAGTAGAATAGGGTGAACAGTTAAGAGGCTATTACAAGAATATAGGCTAGATATGATGATCACTTATAATGAGGAGCTAGCCTGGGAAGTCATATGGATGGTAAGATGCTAGATAAATTCTAGAAGTAGAGAAAACAATATTTACTGATAGAGTGGGAGTGAGGTAAAGAGAAATAAAAAACTGTGTGCCTTTCTGAAAAAAAAAAAAGAAAAGAAATGTCTCCTTTATAAATAGTAACACTCATGCTCTGTAGTGGGTAGAAAAAGAATTCAGCACTGTCATTCATGCTGACTACTTGGTGTACCAGACGGTTATGCACAGTGGGCCTGTAAGATACAAAATGTCACCAGATCACCAGTTGAAAGTGTCTATAATCAATGGATTGTGAGATCTAGGTGGAAATTATAAATCGACTAGACTTGCACAGATTAGAATGTGAACATTCTTTCTACAGTGGCTCTATTATGGATTGCATTATATTATGTGGCATAAATGTAAAACTATTTGTGTTATTTTGTAAGGCTTTTGTGACAGTTTGTGATAAGCTTTTTTGGACTCAGAAAAGAAATGTCTCCTTTATAAATAGTAACACTCATGCTCTGTAGTGGGTAGAAAAAGAATTCAGCACTGTCATTCATGCTGACTACTTGGTGTACCAGACGGTTATGCACAGTGGGCCTGTAAGATACAAAATGTCACCAGATCACCAGTTGAAAGTGTCTATAATCAATGGATTGTGAGATCTAGGTGGAAATTATAAATCGACTAGACTTGCACAGATTAGAATGTGAACATTCTTTCTACAGTGGCTCTATTATGGATTGCATTATATTATGTGGCATAAATGTAAAACTATTTGTGTTATTTTGTAAGGCTTTTGTGACAGTTTGTGATAAGCTTTTTTGGACTCACAAAACTATAAGCACTAAATTCACGTTTAATAGCAAAAAATATATTGAATTTTTAATTTTCAAGAAAGTTGATGATAAATACAAAACTTGCACAAACTCTTGTTACATTTACCTTCTGGGGAGTCTTGATACTGAAGTTCACATGAAAACCAAAAGACAAAGATATGATGGAGCATCAGTCTCTACTTCAAGTTAGCTGTCATTTAAAAAAGATTGTAATAAAAAATGATTCGAGAAGCTAGACAGTATGGCTACGACCCACATGGGTAGGTCCCAGCTTTGTGTCCTAAGGCCTCCCTGCACATGCTCACCATCATATTCATCAGTGATCAGGGCTGGCACAGGCTGAGGGGCCGATTGTGCCATGAAGACCCTGTTGGGAATGCTTGCCTTTCTCTCTTTCTCTCTGCTCTTGCTCTCTCATGAAATAAGTAAATAAATAAGTTTTAAAAAATTATTTAAAACTTGCACCTGCTATGTGGGGGTTTATAAATAAAATGAGCAATGACTTTTTCCTTAACTCAATGTTTATTACATTAAATTACTTTTATGTATTTTCAATTCCAAGTTTTATTGTGGTTCAACAGTTCAGGAACTTTGTGAATAATGAAGTGATGCTGGTATAACATGAGTATCATTAGATTCTTCAGATAGGAAATCAGTTAACTTGGTTATGTTTTGATTGTCTTATTCACCCAATTCAAAGTGAAGCTTTAAAATTTTCGTGACTTTAAGGGCAAAATTTCTAACATAATTTTTAATGCCATTCTGTTTAGTACAACAATGAAGATGATTTTTTTGCAGTGAACATGTGAATGCAAATTTTGAGGGCTATATTATCACAGTAAAAACAACAAAGTTCTTACAAATTAAGATCCTTGTGAAGTAGAAGTAAATTTTGAATTAATTATAAAATATTGTAACTAAAAACTGAGTCCAAATTTGTGGTGATATTCTGAAAATCAAAATGGAAGTTGTCAAATTTTAAAATAATTATCATATATACACAGAAAATTTGAGTTATGAAACTGTTTAATTTTTTAAATAATCAAAATATTTCAGCAAGGAAATGTATATCATATTTCATCCTTGAAGAACTACTAAGGGTCCTGTAATAGTAATAAACTTTTTGTAAAAAGTTAACTAAATTTTAGTTGATATTTGTTCAAAACCATTTGGGAATTTTTAATTGTATTCAATGGTTGGAAAACCAAAACAGTACAATACAAACCAAAAACAAAAACAAAACACTCCAGCTTCTAAATATTTTACAAGTTAATTATTGTAAATTGAGATGGAAAACAGAAAGACACTCGGTTTTCTCTATATAAGAACAATGGGATAATGGAACAAATTAAGTGATGATATGTCAAATGATGCCAAGAATTAATTTTGAAACTTGACACCTTCAACTGCAATATCCAAACTGTGGAGTTTTTCATGACACTACTACTTTTAATTGGATATCTGCATATTTCTGCACCTGTAGAATAAAGTTACAAAGTCCTATGATTTAGAGCATCTAAATTTGATGAAACATTCAAAAGACTCAGATGTAAAGAAAATTATTTAACAATTTTTTTGTAGAAATATTTATCAAAGAAAGGTCCTGTTGATGGTGTTAAAAAACTTTTGAAACATTAGAGAGGAACTATGTATATAATTTAATGAAAGAAAGAAAACTGAGATATGATCAGTTCAGCAGAATTTTCTCTGAGCTTCTTAGGTACTTGCACTTATATAGTATTTTTCTCATTTAGAAATAGAGTTTACAGAGAATAATCCATTGAATATACCAGCAATTCAAAATTTTTTTTAATATTTATTTACATGTAAGAATATATGTTAATTATATATTGGAAAGAATTGGTTTTGATAATCATTTTGAATGAATTTTTTTACATCTAAAATAAAGTTAACTTGTCAACTCAAATAATACCTATTTCAAAAATTATGTACTTTTTATTATTTTTTACTTCCCTTGTCTCTTCCACGTGTCTCAGGTTGGATGATAAATTATATGGCCACTCTAATCAAAGATGAGATTAAGGATTTACCAGAGTAACTAGAGGGATGGATTAATTGGGTAGTGAAGGTGATGGATGCAGTTTTCCAAGGTAGGAAGAATGAATAGTTTAGTTTTGGATGTTTGTTTCAGATGCCTATGTAGAGATGCTAAGCAGTCATTCAGATGTACAAGTCTAGGCCTAATAAAGATATATGGACAGAAGATAAAATTCTGGGAGTTATTGTCATAGATGTTCTTTATTTCTTTTCCTTTGGATTATGAAGTACAGACATAGATTTATTGCATCCCAGTTTGCTTATAACTTTGTGATGTGGCTTTGCCATTCATCTAGGAGTGAATTTGCATTGGCTTTGTGACTTGCTTGGACCCATAGGTTGTGCAGGAGGGGTGATATGACTTCTGAGGCTACAGTTCTATGTATCTTTCAGCTTTCCCTTTCATACTCTCAGAACACTGCCATGAAACTGCCATGTAATAAAGTCCATCGAGGAAGATGAGAGGTGACGAGGAGAGCCAAGACACTCTAGTTGATAGCCAGGACCAATTACCATGTCTATGCGGGAGCCCTCCTGGACCTTCCAGCCTAGCTTCCCACTGAATGCAGCTGTACAGATCAGCCAGGTGACACAGGAGAGTACCCACCCAGTCAGCCCACAGAACCATGAAGAATAATAAATTGTTGTTTTACATCACCAAATTTTGTGAAGGTTGGTTACTCAGGAAAGAGTAACTGATAAGAGCATTCAAACAATGAGATAGATTGCACTTACTAAAATAGTGATGAACAAAAGGTAAAGATCTAGGACTAGATGATAAGGCATTCCAATATTAATATTACAGTCAATATGTATTTTATCACTATATAATATCACATCTATATGATATTAAAATTTGGCTATGTCATTGGAAAAATATATTTGTAGTTAAGAATAATATTGAAACAATGTTAGGCTAATATGATGATGTACAGTGGCAAAGAAAATCTGTGTTTGGATCATTCAGTTCACAAATTCTAGTACAGGATTAGTATTGTAACTATGGATTGACTGTATTTGCAAATGGGAAAACATGAAAGGTCATCAAATTACTACACACAGACAGACAGATACGTACACATCAGAAATTTCCTAATGGCTGAACCAGCATCTGTGTGTAAATTTCTGTGTGCTCATGTGTGTGTGTGTAGATAGAGATATATCTTATAAGCACTGTAGTAGGCAACTAAGGATATGGTGACAAAAAAAAAAAAAAGACATAGCTTTATATCATTATGAAATTCTTGATCTAGTTGGGGATACAGACAATTAAATGATCAATTACAACGTGAAGAAAATATATTGTTATGGAATAACATACACAGAGCACCTTAAACTCAGATTTTTGAGAAGACCTAGGTCAGAGAAGTTTATGAATAAAATGTCTCAAGTGAGATATGAACATACAAAGGCTAACCACCTAGCTAAAAATACAAGACAGTAAAATCCTGATGGTCAGAGAGGGAGAGGCATCCTTACATCATCTAAAAACTGTAACAAGTTGTGGTACATAAAAGAGCCTATTGGGAGGAGTGAGTGGCATGGACATGAGAACATTGAAGACGGTTAAGGCAAGAGATAAGTCTCAAAAGACAGGCTACATTAAGACATACTACAAATTTAGCTGGTCTTAAGATTTATAGTTAGCATTTCAGTGTAGTGGAAGGGGAAGAAATGAGAATACAGTGGATTGAAAGAGGAAGTAGGAAGAGAAGTAGGAAGAGAAGAAAAACGAAGATGGTCAACGTTTTCAATGTCTCTCTAGAAGCAAAAGTGATGAAGAAGGAAGTGTCCAGAGAAGAATATGATGACAAGAAGTTGTTTTCAAGTTAGGCTACAATTGAGCATGTTTAGTACTGAGGGAAAGGAAGCCCAAAGTAACAGGAGAACTGAAGATACAGGAGAAGGAATTCGCCTCCATTCATAGAGCAAAAATGCTGAAAAGATGATACAAAAAGGAAATCAGGAGCACAGGCAGAGAGATTAACATTAGACCTCTATTTTATACCCTGCAATGAGATAAGGAGGATAAGTGCAGGTGCAAATAAGCTGCTCTGGTTGCATGAAGTTGAGAAAGTTATATTAGTAGGATTCTATTTTTCTCCTTGAAGTAGGAGGCTAGGACATATGCTGAGGGGTAAGAAGCAAATTGGCAAGAACAGAGGTTCGAGGAGAAGGGAGAAGGTTGGAAATAGCTGTTGCAAAGAATGGGGGTGGGACTAATTAGGAAATCAATGGCAATCCAGTTGAGATTGGATATTATAAATTTCAGAGTTACATCAGTTTGCTGGGCTGTTAGCTTATCTCTATTGGCACTCTGCATTAACATTCTAAGTTCCATGAAATTGAACAGTTAAATTCAGTAAGATTAGCTTTTTCCAGGTGGTGGTTTTAGGAGGACAGCACAGCCATGTGACATACGTGCTTTTGATGTAAGACATATTAGGATAAATGTTACATGACTGATACAGACAATGATGTCTATAAGTTTTGAGAGAAAAGGTTAGTCAGTATTGGCTGCATTTGTCAAATAGAACGGTGAGAGTTTTCTGAAATAGATGGGAAATGGCAGGGCCTAGGTAACAAAAATTCATAGGTGAAGGCTTGAGCATAAAGATAGAACAGTGCTCTTAGAGACAGAGACGAAAAGGTACAGAAATGGTAGTTCCTCGGTAAGAAGTAACTATATTTGACAAGCACATTTGCCTAAATCTAGAAAGCTTCAAACATGTGTGTGTATGTGTGAATATGTGTATGTGTGTATGTGTAAATGTTTGGAGAAAATTGGAGTTAAAGCAAAGCAGGGATGTTAGGCAGGAGCAGTGAGTAAAGAACATATATACCACTAACCCCAATTCTTTTACCATCATCACTGTTGAAGTAGATATCAATGCTTTAATTTGGTTATAGGTAAAGTATATGGTATACAATGATGTCACATGGTCTTTAGAAAAAAAAATGTAGGTAAAGCTTGAAGGGGAGAAGGGCCATACCAGAGCCTGGAAGATGTCTAACCATTTTAAATCAGGTGGTTGTTAGCAAAGGCTTCGTTGTAAAGCTGACATTTGAAAAAGAGAAGAAGAATGCAATGAAAAAGCAATGGGACAAGCAGAGGTGATTGTAAGGACTTTGACTTTTACTCTGGATAAGAGGGCAGGCTATCAGAGATTTTTAAGTAAAGGGGGGGGCATAATCTGATTTAAGATTTAAAAGTATCACTTCAGCAGCAGGACAGACAGGAGTGGGCAAGCAAGGGTACAAATGATGAAGTGAGTTATACGGCTATTATAGATATTTGAGTGAGCAGTGGTGCTGCTCTTCAGAAAGGTAGTGCTGCTGTTATGATAAAGCTGTTAGAATATGGATGTATGCGGAAGATAAGGTCAGCAGGATTTGCTGAAGGAATGAATATAAGGTATGTATCAGTGAAGTCAAGGATTGCTCCAAAATTCTGACCTGAGCCAAAAGATTGACTTAACATTTACTAAAATGAGGAAAACTGCAGACGAGGGGCAAAAGATTAGGAGTTTACTTTTGGACATCTGAAGTCTGAGATTCTTAAGGAAGTTAGACAACCATATGGAGATGTTCAGTAAATAGGCAGATACATGAATATGGAGTTAAAAGGTAAAATCCAAGGTGGAGATGTAAATTTTATGAATTTTCTTATGAATCATCATCTTATGAATGAACATGAGTAGTGCATTAAAAACCCTGAGAACTTGGCTCCAGAGACCTGCAAAGTTAATGGGAGATAGAGAAAAAATAAGAGTAAGTTAGAAAGACCCCAAGAAGATGGTAACATCCTAAAGTCAAGTGACAAAAGTTTTTCATAGAGATAGGAATGAGAGGTGATGTCATATGGAGTTTGAGAGTTGACCATTGAATTTAGGAACATGGGGATTATCAGTAAATTTGGCAAGACAATTATTAGGTGGAGAGGTGAAGTTGTTGGTGTCAATTCAATAGAAGAAAAAAGGAGAATGATTAGAGACAGGCCATATAGACAGTTCATTGAGTGGTTTTACTATAAAAAAAGAGAAGATAAATGGGGTGTTAGTTTGAGGGGATCTTAAGTTTATAAAAAAAATAATTTGAGATAGATTTTATTGCTTTTGAATGCTGATGAAAAAGATATAGTAAAGAGAAAAACTTTGATGATGCATGAAGAAAGTACAGAATATTGGGACCAGCAGTTAGTGTAATGGCTATATTGCTGGACTCCCATGTAGTTGACTGCAGTCTGCGTTCCAGACCTGACGGCTTAAACTCACGCCGGGTGTTTGTGTTCGTGTCTGCCCAAGATCCTGAGAGGAGAATGGAGGAGAAGGGATTGTGGCGTGGCCATCCACCCTAGGGGGGTGATTTCTTGCTTTCTATCTCTCTCTCTCTCTTTGTCTTTCTAGTGAATGCATGTGCCCTATAGCAAAAACCTCTCACCCCCCCCCCAAAAAAAACCCCCAAAAAACAAAAAAACAGACAAACAAAAAAAAGAAAGTAGAGAATACCTTGCATGATTACTTGAGTAAGAAATAGGGACCTAGTGGACATGCCTAAGAATTGCTCTTAGACAATAATACGGACACTTCACCTATAATACCAGGCAGTTGAGAAAACTATGTAGATCAAGATAGTAAAGGTGGTAGAGAAAAATTATGGAAATTTTTTTCCTTATTGTTTCTGTTTTCTCAGTGAAATAGGAAGTGATTTATGAGTTAAAAATAAAAATGGTGGGCCAGCAGATGGCGTGGTGGTTAAGATGTGACTCCCAAATGGCCAAACTCAGTTTGTGCGTCCCAGGCTCGGTGGTTTGCTTTCTCACTTTCCCTCTTTCACTCTTTGGTAAGCACGCATGCCCTATGTTAAATTAAAATAATAATAATAAATAAAATTAAATAATAGTATTAATAATAACAATAGTATATTAGCTGTAATGAAATATCTGGAAAGTACCAATAGCCTATTTCAGGTTAGACATCATGTATTAAATGGTGGATCAACTACACATATAGACTTGTGTCAGTTCAAGTGTAGGATAGTCAAGAATTTGATTTAAGCAAGATTGTGGTTTTATCTAGTGAATATGGCAAAGCTGGAGGTGTTAAAGGGAGTGGAAGACAGATACTAGAAACTTAATACAGTCATTCTGGGTAAGAAGAATAGGGAGAAATTGAGGTAAAGTGAGGGACAATAAAAAAAGGTATAGGATTATTGTATTTTAGGTCCTAATGGAGCAGCAAAATTTGATTATTGTACTTAGACTTACTGAGGTTTTCTAGAGCTATCAACGGCTTAATCAAAGACAATAATTCCTGAATTTAGGTATTATAATGGTAAATGTCCTGATTCAATCACAAGAAATCCTAACTTGAGTCAACTTCTAGTTACTCAGAATTCCTTTTTCCTATAAATAGAAGTCTAGAAAGAACTTCTGGTATCATTGAATGTTGAGAAATAGCATATAACCTTCCAAAGATAGATAATATCACATAAATTAAAGGGGATGTGGTTTGTCTTAGTGTTTCCAAATGTAACAACTTCTGTTTCTTAAGTATTGTTAACAACTGCTTCTTGAAGATAAGTTTTCAGCTTTTATTTGATCTTCTGTCAACATTTCTAGCTTTCTACCCCATATAAGTAGTAGAAATGCTTTCTATATGTTTTCAGAATGTAGAGATTCTATTTATCTTTAGTAACATAAGAACAGAAATTGGAGCCAGTAGATGGCATAATAGTTACATTGTTGGACTCCCATGTAGTTGACCATAGTTCGAGTCCTGGACTCAGTGGCTTAAAACTCACAATGGCATGTGTGCATGGCATGCATGTCCAAAATCCTGAGAGTAGAATGGAAGACAAGGGATTGTGGAATAGCCATTGCCACTCGGGGAGGGTGACTTCTCACTTTCTATCTTTCTGTCTCTCTCTGTCTCTCCAATAAGCATATACACCCTACAGTAAAAATCTCTTAAAAGAGCAAAAATTAATACAAGCTTATGGGTGATTACATAATAATGAGAGAGCCGAGCCTAGGAAGCATTACAAAATGGTCATTTTTATTCTCTGCTTACACCAGTGAAATATATGTTTACATAGAATTGACATATAAAATCTAACAATTCTGAAGAATGGAAATCTTTTTCTTTTTTTATTATTATTTACTTTTTTATTATTATTCATACATTAAATTGCTATACATCATTTAGATTGTGAAGAGACTTCACCCAGTATGATATACACCTCAGTCCAGCCCAGTTGAGACCACCACACACAACCTCGTCAACAGATAATAAACTTCATCTGTGTCCCACAAGTGTCTTACCTCTCTATATGCTCATATGGTAAAGTTCTGCACAAGACTCTAGACACTGAAAATTATTTTTTCAGGAAAATAGGTATGACAACCAGAGATATGTTATGTGGTACTGAACATAAGTTTTTTTTATATTTTGCTGTGATTGACACTTCAAGATACAAATCCTCACCATTTCTCTGTATCACTGAACACCTACTTGAGGACCTATGAATACAAATAAGAAATAAATATAAATATTTAATCCATAATAGATTGTGAACTTCCTATCCTGGTGATAAAACCTCCAGTATTTATTTATATTGTCAGTGACTCTCAAATGGAAGGTATCAGAGGATGTAAAGTTGAAGAGCTGAAGGATGGAATTATATTGTTGTAACTTCTCAACTATCAGACCGAAGCACCTTGCACCACCAGAAGAGTAAAAGTCCCTAGAAGTAAAATAGTAGGAAGTAGTGCCATACTACTCATTTTCCTATTCATATTTCGATTTTTTTTCTTTTTATAGAGACATATACTTGCTTTCCCAGTCATAAGTCTTGGGTATTACCTTCTAAGTTACCAAGTCAGAAAGATGACACCCTCAGAAGATTCGGATAAGTTAGATTCAGATATAAGATAAACCGTAGACACAGATCTCAAGGAAGTATAGTTTAAATTCAGTGACTACTCTTCATGGAAAAGCTGTGCTCTTTGAAATAACAACAGGAACAAAAGTAAATATAGAAAAGAAAAAGAAGAAAAGAGAAATGAATAAAATCAGGCAAAATGTATAAAGCAACTGTTTTTAGAAATTAGAAAATAGGTAAGTAGGATGGAGATCTCTTAAAGATGTGAGCCAAATGAAGTGAGCCCTATCACTGTTTCAACTTATTGCATGGAGGCAGTTTTTAGGTCACAGTGCAGGTAGGAAATAGGGACAACTGTCTCATGGGTGAAGGAAATAAAGTTGAAAGTGTGAGGAATCCAAAGAAGCTGGAATTTATAAGGTGAAATACCAGAAAGAAGAGGGCTATGGAGGGAAAGAAATTTGACCAGAGAGATACACACAGAGAGAGAGAGAGACAGAGAGAGACAGAGAGAGTAAGAGAGAGAGAGAAAGCCATCTGGAGATCTGCGGAGGTTTCTTCTTAAAGCCTCTACTATTCCAACACATGCATACAGAAAATTAACAAGGTTAAGGCAAGAATCACCCAAAAGGAATACGTGGAACAAACTTCAGTGTGAAAATAGTTTAATTTCTAATAGTTGGGTAGAAAGACTTCTCAATATATAGGGCATTAAATAGAGTTCCCAAAAGATAAAACCTCAATACGGGTCCATTTAATCCTAAACCAAGAACTGTCCTGGATATGCCTAGCAAAGTGTACGAGAAAGCCTTGAAAGGATCAAATAATTTCTGAATAACTTGACTATAGCCCAGAACAAACCAAAAAACATTTAAGAAATACAAAGAAAAAGAAAGAAAGAAAGAAAGAAAGAAAGAAAGGAAGGAAGGAAGGAAGGAAGGAAGAAAGAAAGAAAGAAAGAAAGAAAGAAAGAAAGAAAGAAAGAAAGAAAGAAAGAAAAAACCGAAAGTATTCTGAAATTCCAAATTCATGTCTAACATACAATAAAAAGTTGCTGTGCATGCAAAGAAGCAGGGAAATAAAGAGCATAATAAGAAGAATGATTCATTAACAGTGACCAATCCATAAATGGCACCACAAATGGCATGGATCATGAAATTTATAGAGGAGTACTTTACAATGATATTTAGCAATATTCTTTGTATCCAGAAAGTACAGAAAGTGAATAGGACAAAGGGAGACACAGTATATATACATGATACACACACAAAGATAAACATACACACATACACATACATATACACACATACACACACACACACACACACACACAAATACAGATGTGAACCTGTAGATATTCAAGTCATATTTCTTGAAATGAAAAATATGCTAAATGTGATTGACAAAAAATCCGACACTGCAGAGAAACAAGTTAGCGATCAAGACATGGCAGTAGAAACCATACAAAATGAAACAAAGAAAAGAAAAGAAATAAAGGGAGGATCTTGGGAGACTGGAAACAAACTACAGTTAATTGGAATCTCAGAAAGAGGGGATGAGGGAGGGAGGAGATAGAAAAATATATTTGAATACATAACAGCTGAAAAATTCCAAAGTCAATTAAAACTATAAATGAAGATTTTAGAAGTTTTGTAAAGCCAAAGTAGAGGAAATGCAAAGAAAAAGGCATTCAGATACATCATAACTAAACTGCTTAAAAGTGACAAACATAGAGTTATAAAAAGTAGTCAGAGCAGGAAAATGCATTCCATACAGAGGGACGAGGAAACGGATGACAGTAAATTTCTCTTCAGAAACACTAAAATCTAGAAGACAGGGAATATCATCTTTAAAATTCAGAAATGGAAACTCTCACCTAAGAAAAATATCCTTCAGAAAACAAAAATTAAGATGAATAAAATCACCAAAACTAAAAAGACATCAGCAGAAGCACCAGCTTGTAAGTTATTAAAGGAGCCCAGCTTGGGGACACAAGTGGCAGGGGGCC